>NC_068363.1:63662983-64015483 GCF_020536995.1 Dreissena polymorpha
CCGTACCCGGGGTACATGTAAGTATACTTAACGGTACCCGGGGTACATGAAAGTAGTACCCGAGCCGACAATGACCAATCGAGCTCAATTGGGAGCATGATCTTGGTCTGTTAGTGGGCGTTAGATAAACATCTGAAGCCATGAGACTCGCGGCGATTTGTTAATTGTATATTTATATCTGAAAATAGTGTAAAAGTGCTAAATATTGAGTGATATGTCGCTTAATAGGCTTGAAAGGTATTACAGTTTGTTCATACATTAAAGTAATGCAGTGTATGTTAAACTATACATATTAAGTATGTGTCTTGTGTTAATTTATAAGAGTTGATTATCATGAAAGGATAAAAACCGATGGAATAACTAGGATATGCAGTCTTCTGGGTAAGTTGTTGTTGTGTGTGCCTATTCGCGAATAAATGTTCATTCTGTTACCACGGTGTCGAGATACGATTGATTAACCCTTTCAGTGCTGGAACCGAATTTTGAAGGCCTTTGCAAACCGTTTGGATCCAGATGAGACGCCACAGAACGTGGCGTCTCATCAGGATCCAAACTGTTTGCTATTCTGATAGTATTCTTTGAAAACAAAATCGAAGAAAAGGCTAATTTTAGAAATTAATCAGACGACATTTAGCAGACGACACATTTCCCAACATGCAAAGGGTTTAATAATTCCGAGACAGCTCAAGCAGGACAAGGCAGCAGACGAGCTTCGAAAGCAAAGTATTGGTGTTGGTATTTACTGATGAGTGACTACATAAAATTGTTACATTAGTTTTATACATGGGAACTGGTGAATAGAAAAGTATGCTTATATTTTCAAATTTACTCAAATATCGATACCTGACACGTATTCTTCGTTTTAATACATGTTTTAATCAAACCGACTTCAATGCGTATGGTTTTAAGATTTTATCACTAAAACCGAGCCTAAAAATCCCTATTATTTAAGCATTACAACAACAACAACAACAACAATTATACTACTACAACTATGGCGTTTTTTAAGATCCTTTACGAAATATATAACGACTGGCCTTATAATGAGAGATATGGAAAATATAACTCTCTATGAAAAGTGTGTGTTCTTAGACTGTATCGATATTATCTGTTATGACCAGCTAATTATGTTAATATTTTATATGATGGAACAAAGGCTGCAAAACGGGATCACAGATCGATAACCTGTGAACAGTGGACTGATATTGCGAAAGCAGCAGTTCGATATCCGTCCGTAAGACATCGAACTATTGAAAATACGTAATTGAGGCCTATAGCGGATTATGTTCCAATGCACAAGTACAATGTCGTTGTCGTCCCCTCGTCTGTTATCATGTGCTTATGCCGTTAAGGATATTGGAAAAACCGTGATGCTTGTAGTGTATTTATCGTATTTGCACTGACATGCCTTTAATGGCATTCCAAGATTGAGGTTACGCTTGTGTTATTGCATATTTTTCATTTATTTTAACGTTTAAATTCCCTTTAGAATTTTTAATTCTTTTTTAGCTCACCTGAGCACAACGTGCTCATGCTGAGCTTTTGGGATCACCTTTTGTCCGTCGTCCGTCGTTCGTCGACAACATTTTGCCTTGTTAACACTCAAGAGGCCAAATCTATTGTCTGATCTTCATGAAACTTGGTCAGAAGATTTGTCCTAATGATATCTTGGTCGAGTTCGAAACTGGGTCACTTAAAACAAAAACTAGGTCACTAGGCCAAATTAAAGAAAACGCTTGTTAACACTCTAGAAGTCACATGTATTGCCAAATCTTCATCAAACTTTGTCATAACATTTGTCCCAATAATATCTCAGCTGAGTTTGAAAATGGTTCTGATCAGTTGAAAAACATGGCCGCCTGGGGGTGGGGCAGTTTTCCTTTTATGGCTATAGTAAAACCGTGTTAACACTCTGGAAGTCTTATTTTGAGTCCAATCTTCATGAAACTTGGTCAGAACATTTGTTCTAATGATATTTCGGATCAGTTCTAAAATGATTCCAATTCGTTGAAAAACATGGCCGCCAGGGGGCGGGGCTGTTTTCCTTATATTGCTTTAGTAGAATCTTGTTAACACTCTAGAAGTCTTATTATGCCCCCCTTCGAAGAAGAGGTGGTATATTGTTTTGCACATGTCGGTCGGCCCGTCGGTCCGTCTGTCCGTCCGTCCGTCCGTCCGTCGGTCCGTTCACCGAATGGTTTCCTGATGATAACTCAAGAACGCTTACGCCTAGGATCATGAAACTTCATAGGTACATTTATCATGACTCGCAGATGACCCATATTGATTTTCAGGTCACTAGGTCAAAGGCAAGGTCACTGTGACTCGAACCAGTAAAATGGTGTCCGGATAATAACTCAAGAACGCTTACGCCTAGGATCATGAAACTTCATATGTACATTGATCATGACTCGCAGATGACCCCTATTGATTTTCAGGTCACTAGGTCAAAGGTCAAGGTCACGGTGACTCGAACCAGTAAAACGGTTTCCGGATGATAACTCAAGAACGCTTACTCCTAGGATCATGAAACTTCATAGGTACATTGATCATAACTCGCAGATAACCCCTATTGATTTTCAGGTAACTAGGTCAAAGGTCAAGGTCACGGTGACTCGACACAGTAAAATGGTTTCCGGATGATAACTCAAGAACGCTTACGCCTAGGATCATGAAACTTCATGGGTACATTGATCATGACTGGCAGATGACCTCTATTGATTTTAAGGTCACTAGGTCAAAGGTCAAGGTCACAGTGACAACAAACTAATTCACACAATGGCTGCCACTACAACTGACAGCCCATATGGGGGGCATGCATGTTTTATTTATATTCCAATCTTCATGAAACTTGGTCAGAACATTTGTTCTTATGATAGGTACGAGTTTGAAAATGGTTCCTGTCTGTTGAAAAATATGGCCGCCAGGGGATGAGGCAATTTTGCTTATACCGCTGTAGTGAAACCTTAATTGCTAACACTCTAGAAGTCATATTTATAGTACAATCTTCATGAAACTTTGGCAGGACATCTGTTTCAATGATAGCTATGCTGAGTTTGAAAATGGTTCCGGTCCGTCGAAAAACATGGCGCCAGTGGGCGGGGCAAATTTCCTTAGATGGCTATAGTGAAACCTTGTTAACACTCTAGAAGTCACATTTATAGTCCAATCTTCATGTAACTTGGTCAGAACATTTGTTCTTATGATAGCTCAACTGAGTTCTAAAATGGTTACAGTTAGCTGAAAAACATTGCCAACCGGGGACGAGGCAATGTTTTTCTTATATGGCTATATTAAAACCATGTGAACACTCTAGTTGTAATGCGGATGTTGGTGCACAATTATGATGACGATTACGATTACGATGATGATGATGATGATGATGATGATGATGATGATGATGATGATGATGATGATGATGATGATGATGATGATGATGATGATGATGATGATGGTGATGATGATGATGATGATGATGATATTATATGACCACTCAATATATTGAAAAAATACAGTTGTTTTCTGTATCAAAATCTGTTCTTGCAAAAACAAGTCATCCCGTATAACATCCTTAGATGCTGAGATGCTTATATAATGATCTCAAAGCTTGAAAACAATTTGTGAAAAAAATAAACTTCCATTTTCTTTTGCTCATTATTAAATTACTCAATTTACTGTCCTCGTATTAATTTTATCCAAAATAAACATTTGTTGCCATGGGAAGCAAATGTCTATTGTAAAAAGCATAAACAAACACAAAAAACTCCTTATAACGCATACATGTATATATCGGACACAACAACAAACCCTTTCTTTTCACAAAACAGCGTTAACCACCCTTGCTTAACATGACTTCTACTCAGGTGAGCGACCCAGGGCCACCGTGGAACTCTTGTTTTATCCTCTTTTTTTCCAAAAGTGTCTTACAATACAAACATTATATCGATATAACAATTCATTTATGTATATCGTATTGTATAATTATATTTGCATAATACCTTACACATTGACTGCAAATATTTTAACCTTGAAATTAACCGACTTCTTTCCTCATTCACTTGTTATTATTTTATTTATTCTGGAGAAGTAATGTGACGTAACGGTTATTAATAGATGTTTTAATGTTTAAATTGTTTTAATGTTGTAATAAAATAATTATTATGTAATACAATAAGATATAATGTAATAAAATAAGTCCACTTACAGTGATATGTATAAATAATTTAATTATAATAATTGCATTTCGCAAAGTAATAAAAGTCCATTGTACATTATTATGTATAAATAAGTAATTTTGGAAATTATAAATATATATTTTATCATAATGTAATGTGATAAATATTTTGGTAGATTACTATTTATAGCTTGAAAATTAGAATGATAAATATTTTGGTAAATTACTATTATAATTTTATAAATTAAAAATTCAAACAATATTTTAGAAATAGAAAATATGCTCACAGAACACTTACAACTATTATTACAAAATTTGAATATACATGTAGAGAGTATATATAATTAAATTACACATATGAATAGTATTATAACTCATTATCTTAATTTCTTAAACATATCAATATGTTTGAAATTTCGGATAACGTTAGGATAATGTGCATGTATATCGAATAATGGACAAATTTAATATCAATTTTTCCGTAGCTCGAGGATGAAATGTCAAATTGATGTACTTACCATAAGATAAACTGTGTATTTCCTTTTAATTTGGCCACAGGCATGCATTTTATTTTGGACTAGCAAGTCAAATTAATAGTGATCGAATATGTTTAATGTCGACGCAGTATACGGGTCACACTTCCGTACATGCCTGACAATATTTTAACCTTTAAATTAAGCGACTGCTTTCCTCGTTCACTCGTTATTATTATATATTATTCTGGAGTAGTAATACATACTAAATAGTGAAATTAAAATTAATGGAATTATACTATGCTCATTATTTCGTCGGCAGTGTCGGGGTAAGTAATAGTTATTTAATGCCAACGGATTAAAAAAAATACATTAACACATGTCAAACATGTATTAAGTTTTTGTTAAGCAAATAGGATAAATAGGCGTTAATTAGTTTTTTAATAGCATTTTCTTTGCCTAAATATTATTTTATTTGCAGTATTCTTTTGAACAGTTTATTTGAGCCTTGTTCTGAGAAAACTGGGCATGATGCATGTGAGTAAAGTGTCATCCCAGATTGGCCTGTGCAGTCCGCACAGGCTAATCAGGGACGACACTTTCCGCTTAATTGGATTTTTGCTAAGAAGATACTTCATTTAAACGAAACATGTCATAAAAGCGGAAAAGTGTCGTCCCTGATTAGCATGTGCGGACTGCACAGGCTAATCTGGGACGACACTTTACGCACATGCATTAAGCCCAGTTTTCTCAGAACGCGACTCATTTGTAAACGGAAACAAAACACATGGTATTCACAGCGTAAACGCATTGTTTTCTTACGAAAAGTTGTTGCATTAGAACGATAATACTTCACCAAAGATATAAAATATGATCGAACAATGAGTTATAGCGTCAATTAACGATTTATAACGTCAAGCATATTTTTGAAATGTAAAATACTAACATAATATCATTCCGTACGTAACATCGCTGCGCAAATAGTTGATACAATGGCGAATCCAGTGCAGATAACCTATATAACTCTCTTTAAGTATTATAACGAAGTTACCCCTCTCCCCTCTATAGTTCCATTGACAGCAGTTTATGGTCAAGTAATGATCGACCGGATACTTTGATATAGGTCTTAAAAGAGCCTGATCACAAAATGACGAATAGAAGGCGGGCGGTTGGGATGGACATTTGGAAGGGTGAACGGGAGAGCGGAAGATTTTGCGGTAGGCAAAATCCGCGCAGAGATTTGCAGAGTTATTTTTCCACAAATTTCTGCCGCCATTGATGAAAACTAACGTCATTATATGAAATTCACTTTGAACTATACTTTTGGTCGGGCTTAGACACCTGCGTACGTGTGTGACTAGAAAAATTAGAAAGTAAAGCAGCCATCTTTGTAAAATGTATAAACACCTGTGTGATTGATAAAAATACTTGTATACTTGTTTTATTATTTATTATTTTATTATTTAGGTATCACATTTGCATACTATAGGGGAATATAATACACAGATCACTCAATAAACGTAGGCCATAAATCTCTTCATCATTACATTTATCATTAGGTTTAACAGTTATTTAAAATGGTGTCGATGTCACTGTTTTTTTTCAACATCGACTTATTTTTCAAATCAAGGGGAATGAAAATGTTTTTATAAACAATGTTCTATTGTCGATGTGTTCGCGTTGATTGCAAGTCTATGCCCAGGAAAATTCCATAAGGGGAAACCTTACATACCGACGTAATTTCCTTAAAAATATAGAACACATATTAAAGGTTAATATTATATAAATGCGAAAGAAAAAGTACTGTATTTTACTAATGTAAATGACATCTCGTCAACTGTCAATCAGATTCTTTTCTGGTCTGTGTTTGTTGTTACATTGTTGTATTAAGTTATTAATCTAGTACAAACCTTTATATTATTAAAATGCTGTTCATTCTGAACATAGCTGACAAATCAATCGGCAATTCCAAAGTTTTAAGGTTTAATTCTTGGATAGGTGCACACGGTATTTTCATTGTGTTGGCAGCATTGACCGTTGATCCGACAACATCAAAACTTGTTTATCTATGTTGAACCTGAAATCATTTGCAATTTGATTCCTATAACACTTATTTGCGATACGATCTATTCAAGTAATGGTGAACCTATAGAATGTAATGTATAGAATTTCAATAGCGTGACGTAATTTATTTAAACAGGCTCGTGCAATTTATGTTGCAAATTAAAAGTATCGATAGCTGTGACTGTTTAATTAAATCTAAATTAGTTTCACGAAAACCATTTAAGCTGCTTTCATTAATACTTATTACTACAAAGATGTTACTATTATGAAGAAGGCGAAAGTAGAAATTAGAGTTAGATATTTTGAAATAAAACCTGGATTTATTGGGTTTTAATATCGACCAATCGATCAAATAAACGTTTGCGGAGTGAAAGTCGGCACAAAAATTGCCACAGGTAATTGTGCATGTTTTTAAAAGTTGCATACATTTTTTTTCAATATTTCGTGCTAATATATTTGCGTTAAAAAAAGTTTATATCGGAATTTAAGCTATATATTTACGCCATTGATCAGCGTGCTGTAAAGTCTTTACTCATACGAGTCGTTATTCGGGCGGGAAATCATGATGGAGCACTTAACCCATTTATGCCTAGTGCACTCTCCCATCCTTCTAAATAGACCCTTTCAGTTATTCGCATTTACTAGTGTAAGAGTTGTGTCCCTTAGCCGGATGTGACGTAATGAGATGATACAAAATCCGCTAGAGAGAAAATTGTACAGTGTTGCTGATAATATCAACGTCTCTTGCACTATACCGTATATCAATTTTACTAGTTATGTCTGAATAAAACATTTGCATGCAAGGAAATGTATTTTTTAAACGATTATATTGTTGTTATTATTTGTTTTTACAACGAACTCGGGAGTAGAACACAATGTAAGAGCTCGGTATGTGATTATGACAAAAATCTCCATACTTGGCACTTCTTCGCGACCATTTTTTTTGTTAAAAAATTCTCATCAATTGAACTTATTTCAGAATAAATTAAATTTAACGAACGAAAACAAATAATGATGAAAACAAACAACAATTAAATAGATCGATTTTATGTATGCAACATATTGTACCTGATTTGAAACTTTATTTGTCTGAAAAAACGTACCTTGTTACACATTAAATAAATTCTCTTGAATAATGTAATTGTTTGATTTAATTGTTAACACCAATATTGACACTCTTTGTTGCAGCATTTTTATCCTGGGTGTTTTAGTGCACCTTTGTTTATCACAACCCGATTATCTCGTTATGATCGGATACTGCCCAGACAATTACAAAGAAAACAAGGTGCCATAAACCCAGGGACCTATACTTGGTCTAGTTGGCCTAGTGTCTGGTAATCAAACACAATTTATGATACCCCCATGTCATCCCCCCTTGGCATATTAATCAGTCATTTTAGCCAAATTTTCAGCCAAAATACTGAACATTTGCTCAAATAAAATATTTTAACATTAAAAAGAGTGAAGACATTATCGGAAATGGATTTACAGGAACAAATGTATATATATATATATATTAGCCAGTTTAATCATAATAATACAGTGTTAATAACTATAAATAAATTTAAAATATTGTGCAATTTAACTGCTACGCAACTGAGGTTTTTAGCGTGTACCGGCAAATGTAAACTCCGCTATTACGTGTATAGATACAAGTATGTTATTTCAGTGTACAAAACACCATCATAAAAACAAGCAATCACAATAGGGTAAACAATACTTGCGTTAGATAAATTAAATATATAGATTTATTGATCATAAAATGCTAGACTTGTATCTCTCCTTATCATTAGTAAAGAGATTTCAATATACATGCAAAGACAGTTCAATTTGCATAATATGCAGAGTTATTTTCCATATGTACGCTAACATTTATTAATTTTGTCATTCAATGTAAACGAAACAAACATCCATTCAATGGAAAAGAAAATGATAAAATTTAACAATTGTTATGTATTCCGCTTCTTTAGGGCTTTGTTTTACAATTGATTAAATGCATCTCTTACACATTCGATCGCTGATGAACAACAACAATATCCACATCACTTATAATTGAGATCAAATAAATATATGTTTCATTATTTTGTAAACATCATTTATAAAAGTCTTACTATAACAAAGAATACGGCTTATTTAGTCGGTTTGTTTTGTGGGATTTTCAGTATTTAGTCTTCCGATCACGTTCTCTGATGAACAATACCGCTGCTGTATCAGCAGTATAAACCGAATATCAAAATTTCATTAGAAAATAATACATTATTAACAATTAGGTAAGTACAAATCTTTTCGTGCATATGTTCAGTCCATTAACATCGTTGAAATAAACATTTTCTAATAAGATTTCTGTTCTCGTTTACAATCGGTACACTCGATTATCATCGCATGACGTCACACAAGGGAGATAATTAAAAACCGGCAATAACTGAAAGGGTCTATTGGATCAATTTATTTCCAAAATTGGTGATGTCTAGTATATTTATTTCTATATTTAGAATATTTCTTACAGAAATTCCTTTTAGCAAACAGCGTAGACCGAGATAAGACGCCGCATCATGCGGCGTCTCATCTGGGTCTACGCTGTTTGCCAAGGCCTTTTTTCTAGACGCTAGGCATAAATGGGCTAATTCAATTGACTTCGTCCTTTTTCTTACTTTACCTGTACGCTTCTGAATGCTCTCGCATTATACATTCCCTCACACCGATTTTCACCACGTGTCTGGCTTTTATTCTTTACATGCGCAAGTTTTTAATGTGTTTGTTTTGTTCGTGATGATTATTCAAAACATATTTAATCAAGCGGACATCTTATCATTTTTCGTTAACATTTTTATTTGGTTATATTTGTTTCTGTTCGTTTATATGTTGTATGATGTGTACATATAGCCTTGAGCATATCTTTCCCTTTAGAACAAATACTTGTAGCAATATTGAACTACATTATTGGCTTATTCGCAGTGCTTTCGTTTTTGTAAGTATTCTTGTTCTCGGTTGATGTTCATGTTTTAAGATGCTGAATCTTAACCCATTCGAAAACTCAACAAGGACTTCCAAAACAGTCTAGTGTCTGCCCAATTAATCAGGATAAAGATCGCACGCACGTAACTGGTGTGACGTAAGTGAGAAAAATATTAATAATTGGTGATCAAAATGGGTGGCTATCAACGGCTGATTTTTCGTCTGAACCTTTGAACTGTTTTTACATTTACCATACTTATTGAACATTATCCTTACGCGCAGGATGATCTACTGATATCCATTTACCTCGGTATAAATCCCGTAGATGCTTTATCAGTATTAAAAAGTTATTGAAGACTTAATACCCGATTGCCTGATTAGATTGTTTACTATTGACACGGTTCATTTTATGTGCATGTTTAGGTCATATGCTAGGTTTACTGACCAGTTTGTTATGGAAAGGCGGAATTGTTCAAGTTATACGAAGAAACGTTTTATTATGTTCTGTTCAGTAAATCCATAAAAAACTATTACCATACCAATCTGCCATGACTATTAGGCATAATGGAAGGAATCGGATACAAAACATGTATGCATTGATTGTTGTCCTGAAAGTTTAAAAGACAAATGAAATTTGTAATATGAAATTACATATTGTGCATTTTGCATACACACCAGTTACGGAAAGGAGGTTTTCTATGCTCACCAGTTATGAAAATTGGGGGTTATTTTTCGAATGTTGATGCATATATTGCGATTGTCTGTTAGAAGCATCCTGGTGTTCATGCAAGATAAACTACGGTGGTTCTTGAGTCCACATTTCCCTGAAAACAGCTGAGAAAAGTTAAACATGACCTAAGAATGAACATACAATTAACCGTGTCAATCGTATACAATCAGACTCTTGCGCACAAAGCCTTCAATAACTTTTTTTTTAATATTGATAATGCATCTACAAGTTGCAAGTTTGATTTTTAAGGGACAGCACTGTTTTTCCGATATGCCCATATTGGACCTTTTTCCACTAAGTTTGACCTTGACCTTTAAGCTAGGGACATGTGTCTTATTTACATGGTGAGCATGTGTCTTTCGTTATTTTGAAAGTACATGCTGAATTATAATCACATTTCTTACAAGATTGAGTTGCTAGAGGCACGCAAGCTCATTCACATAACTGCCACTATGATAGACATGTGTATATCGTCTTGACCGCAAGCAAGCACGACAAAAACTATCAACTATTAATGCAGGAATTTCAATGTTCCTGTAGTGGATTTAAGCTTTGCATTTGTACACGTTTTTGGTACTTAATGCAACAATTTACCTCTTAGGATGACTTTATATAATCCCCAGTTATGCATTTGTATATGTGGTGTATAATAATTCATCTGCAATAGGCTACCCACCAACGCATATATTGCGGCTCACGGGATTTATTTTCGAATGCGCGTGATTACGTAAACATCTAGTCCTCGAGCTAGCGTGGCAGTCATAAGCCTTTTTGATTATTAATCAAGCGCCACACATTACGTCAAAGAGGCGTTTCTATTTTGGCCGCGCTCTGTGAAAAGGTTTTTATGTATGTGCGCACAGTGTCGTCGAGATTAGCTCACAGGCTTATCAGCGACGACGCATTCAGCTTTTATTGTATTTTTCGTTGAAAGGAATACTGTTCTTGACGAAAATTCAGTTAAGGCGGAAAGTTTCATCCTTAATTAGCCCGTGCGGACTGCACCGGATTATCTGGGACGACACTAAGGTCGCCGTGGTGTAGTGGATAAGGTGTCCGCCTAGCGATCGGGAGGTCACGAGTTCGATCCCCACTGTGGGAGCGTTCTTTAGATCTCCCCCAAAGGCACTAAGTACTGGTTCTACCCAGGCCCAAGACTCATTAAGTTGCCAAATATCGTCGATGCTCCAGAGGAGCCCTGCAATTAATGGGAAGAAAAAGAAAAGAAGAAGGCACTTTACACCCTTGCATTTAACCTCCTTTTCACAGAGCGCGGCCAATTTATCTTATCGCGAATGACAATACCAGTGTCAGGGTTTAAGTGTTCTTCGCGGCGACTGATGCTTTTTGTTTCACGTCGTCTTTAGCGTCGTTGCTGACAGTCTTTTTGATTAATGACCATAATGTTAATGTTAATGGGCTTTTAATTACAACAAGGCGACACAGCAAACATCACTTGTTTCGAATGCTGTTCATTGTAAAGTATTTAGATGTATAGGAAATGTTTCCACCATGCCAAATCTGTTACGGTTTTATTGTTTGACCGCGATATTTGCGACAATTTGTGCAATCATTTTAGTTGTTGGTGGCCGATTATTGGATAAATCCATTTTTTCGAAGACACACTGTTTAAAAGCTCCAAAAATACCAACAAAAAAAAAAACACAACAACACATGTATAGTAATTTATAGAAAACGTACATAATACGAATTCCTTCACCGAAACAAAATTCCGGTCAATATTTGTTGTTAAGTCAGTAAACATCATTTTGTTGTTGAACTTATGGACAAAATGTTCCAGAATATGTAGTACATGTGTATTTATTAACTGTTTGTCTGATGTCCTGCTACGTTCAAAAAAGATGTATTTGTATAATTCCAACTTGTGTTAACGGTATAGTGGGGTGAAACTAACAAGTGGCAGACGTTTCTATATAAAAAATACAACAAATATCCGGTAAATGTGTACCATTGCACAGAAAACGTCCTCTGAAAATCACTAGTATTTAATAAATAATAAAATTAAACAAAAATTCGCAGTCTCATAGTGAATATGGTGGTCCCATTAAACACCGGAAGGTCGCGGGTTCGATCACGCTGTCTGGTAGCGTTCTCAAGATTTCCCACATAGAAACTAATCATTGGTTTACCCAGGAAACAGAATCGATTGTCTCAATAAGCCTTAGGCTTTTAATGCAATATAGCTAAAAAATCGTTTCTGTACTAAATTAGTATAGACATGGCAGAAAAAAACAGGCTAATTAGTGACGACACTTTTCTCCTTAACTGGATTTTGGTAAGAAAAAACTTTCTTTAAACGAAAAATATCATAAAAGCGGAAAGCGTCGTCCCCGATAAGCATGTGCGGACTTCACATGCTAATCTGGGACGACACTTTACGCACATGCATTAAACCCCCTTTTCACAGAGCACGGCCCAAATTAAATTCTCTTAACAAAAACAGTAGTAAAATGGTCGTTTAATACCGTTACTATTTCGACCAATGGCTCATTTTATCGATGTGTCTTGATAAATATCAAGATACACTGTATACGCTAACATGGGACAACCATGTAAGCACAAGCATTGAGCAATGTTCTGTGAAAACTGGGCATAATGCATGTGTGTAAAGTGTCGTCCCAGATTAGCAGTCCGTACAGGCTAATCAGGGACAACACTTTCCGCTTTTATGACATTTTTCGTTTAAATGAAGTCTCTACTTAGCAAAACTCCAATTAAGGCGGAGAGTGTCTTCCCTGATTAGCCTGTGCGGACTGCACAGCCTTATCTTGGACGAAACTTTACGGACATGCATTATGCCCAGTTTTCTCAGAACGCGACTCAATTAATACCAGTGTCCCAGAACGAGATTCAAATAACACTTTAAAGGTTTTGTAGTGAAGTCCAACTAAATAAAATCCAACATAACATAAAAAATCCTCATATAAAATATTCATAAACGATCATAAAACGTAAATCAAACCATGCCATCAAAACAATGAATTTGTCGACTCACGCTGTAAACATAAAAAAAATGTTAGTAAATAGTAACTGGTGTTCTTTTTTTACAGAACATGAACTCGCATGCGCGGGGAACGTTATACTATTTTTGTCTACGATGTTTAAAACAGTTAAGACAAGCGTCGAATAAATTATCCAGGCTCCGAGCTGAGTTAAACGTTCGTAATTTTATTACCGTTCTGTTGACGTTGACGTAACATTTCATAATGCTTCCGTCGTTTGCAAAAACATGAACATGTATATACAAACGCGTTTTCATCTTTTCATTTCAGCGGTGAAATTTATTTGAACGGAGGAGCTAAAGGGTGTTTGTGCTTAAACACAAATTGGTAATTACAAAAACAAAGAAGTGGAGTATACTGGATTTCTACAGTGGACGTTCCTGTGGTACGGTCAATAGCTCTCATAAATATCCACCAAAATTATTTTCACGAGTGGGTGTTATGCTGCCACGAGGCGTTGCAGATCGACACTTGACTTCACGAGCACGTGAACATCCGGTGAGTGGTAGTGGTAGTAGTAGAAGTAGTAGTAGTAGTAGTAGTAGTAGTAGCAGTAGTACCGGTAGTAGTAGTAGTAGTAGCAGTAGTAGTAGTAGTAGTAGTAGTAGTAGTAGTAGTAGTAGTAGTAGTAGTAGTAGTAGTAGTAGTAGTAGAAGTAGTATTAGCAGCAGCAGTAGAAGTAGTAGTAGTAGTAGTATTAGTAGTAGTAGTAGTAGTAGTAGTAGTAGTAGTAGTAGTAGTAGTAGTAGTAGTAGTAGTAGTAGTAGTAGTAATATCATTAGTTGAAGTAGTTGTAGTAGTAGTAGTAGTAGTAGTAGTAGTAGTAGTAGTAGTAGTAGTAGTAGTAGTAGTAGTAGTAGTAGTAGTAGTAGTTGTAGTAGTAGTAGCAGTAGTAGTAGTAGTAGTAGTAGTAGTAGTAGTAGTAGTAGTAGTAGTAGTAGTAGTAGTAGTAGTAGTAGTAGTAGTAGTAGTAGTAGTAGTAGTAGCAGTAGTAGTAGTAGCAGCAGCAGCAGTAGTAGTAGTAGTAGTAGTAGTAGTAGTAGTAGTAGTAGTAGTAGTAGTAGTAGTAGTAGTAGTAGTATCGGTAGTAGTAGTAGTAGTAGTAGCAGTAGTAGTAGTAGTAGTAGTAGTAGTAGTAGTAGTAGTAGTAGTAGTAGTAGTAGTAGTAGTAGTAGAAGTAGTATTAGCAGAAGCAGCAGCAGTAGTAGTAGTAGTAGTAGTAGTAGTAGTAGTAGTAGTAGTAGTAGTAGTAGTAGTAGTAGTAGTAGTAGTAGTAGTAGTAGTAGTAGTAGACTAGTAGTAGTAGTAGTAGTAGTAGTAGAAGTAGAAGAAGTAGCAGTAGTAGTAGTAGAAGTAGTAGTAGTAGTATTAGTAGTAGTAGTAGTAGTAGTAGTAGTAGTAGTAGTAGTAGTAGTAGTAGTAGTAGTAGTAGTAGTAGTAGTAGTAGTAGTAGTAGTAGTAGTACCGGTAGTAGTAGTAGTAGTAGTAGTAGCAGTAGTAGTAGTAGTAGTAGTAGTAGTAGTAGTAGTAGTAGCAGTAGCAGTAGCAGTAGCAGTAGTAATAGTAGTAGTATAGTAGTAGTAGTAGTAGTGGTAGTAGAAGAAGTAGTAGCAGTAGCAGTAGCAGTAGTAGTATTAGAAGTAGTAGTAGTAGAAGTAGTAGTAGTAGTAATAGTAGTAGTAGTAGTAGTAGTAGTAGTAGTAGTAGTAGTAGTAGTAGTAGAGGTAGTAGTAGTAGTAGTAGCAGTAGCAGTAGCAGTAGCAGTAGCAGCACTAGTGGACGTGGTAGTAGTAGAAATATCAGCGGCGACAGTAGCAGCGACATAAGCAGCAGCAGTGACAGTAGTAGCATCACTAGTAGTAGCAGTAGTAGTAGGGATAGTAGTAGTAGTAATAGTTGTTGCTGTTATACCATCGGTAGCATTTATCGCAGCAGCAGCAGTAAAATGTAACGGTATATAGTTCTGGTCTAAAATGACTTGACGTTTGCCGTATGTTCACGCTTTAGCGAACAAACTGCAGTGTCACGAGCGTTTTCATTTCTTTTAGCGTTTTCTATATATATGTTAAGTTTGTTTAAAGAAATATTATATGTAAGTTAGTGTTTAAGACGTATAAATTAGCATTAGAAATTGACTGATAGAACTTTTTAAAATTTGAACATATCATTGTTCAAATAGGAATTATTATTTTCGACGTGATGTCGAAATTTGTGTATTATCAAATAATAAAAAGAACATTTGTTGATTTGTGTATAATATAGATTTTATTTTTCTTTATGATAAAATAAGCAATCATAATTTATTATGCGATCCGTGAATCCATCATATTTTCAGGCCATAGCTGATCGGAACCAGGAACGACAGCCAGGACGACCAGGCGTGCCACGATGCGAATAAAAAAGAAGTCCTTTCTGCTAAAGCTCATTTTCAGCGGAGTAGTTATATACTTCCTCGTCGGTGTCTGGAATAAATCGCCTTCCGCGTCGCAGGAATGGGAACAACGTGGTTTAAACGCCAACTGGGCGTCGTTACGTGACTTCGCAAAGTATCATGGTCCCCGGTTCAAAACAAGCGCCTGTGTGTCCGCGGCGAAGTCATGGCGCATTACGGCGAATTTCACAATGAACAGCGTTTTGGACGCGCTATCACTCACTTCCGGGTTTCAACTGCCAGTCACCACGACAGCGGCGATGTCTCGTGCCGACAAAACACAGACGGTTCCTGACACGGAACCACTGCAGGTTATTGTAATCCCGCACTCACACAACGACCCCGGCTGGAAGAAGACCTACAGAGAGTACTTCGACGACCAGACGACACACATCCTGTCTTTGATGGTCAAGAAGCTTCACGAGTACCCGGATATGACGTTTATTTGGGTAGAGAGTACCTTCCTGGACACCTGGTGGCTAAACCAGACGCTGGAGACCCGCAGCCGCTTCAAGGAACTCGTCCACAGCGGGCGATTGGAGATAGCTTCCGGTATGTGGGTGGCACCGGACGAGGCATCTCCGCATTATTTCGCGCTTGTTGACCAGATGATCGAGGGACACTACTGGGTAAAAAAGAACCTGGGGATCGTACCCGAGTCGTCGTTGAATTACGACCAGTTTGGGTACTCAAGCACTATGCCGTATCTTAACAAGCTCGCAGGAATCAAGCACGTGCTCATTAAGCGAATCAACCGATGGGTCAAGGAGAAGTTCGGGACGCAGCATCGGATGAACTTCCGGTGGCGACAGATTTGGGACAGCCAGGGGCTCGATGACATCTTTGCACATGTATGTATATTTGGGAGGCGCATTTCATGTTGTTTCGAACACGCGCATGGTTTTAATTCGATACAAAATTCAAGAGTCGAAACTGACTCTTAGGCTCATGTATTTGCGAGTTGATATGACAAATTTAGCTCTGCATTGTTTAAGAATACGCACGGCTTTCAAATGGTATGACAGTTTGAATTTTAAAATATATGTAAGCATTTATAAGGCAGTCATAATTGAAGAATTCTAGTTCTTTCACACAAAGCAATCAAGGAAACTTTGTTCCTGTCGGAGAGACACACGGCAAAGAATTTCTGAATAGGTTATACGCCTTGAATACATTAAATGTGATCTCTATACTAAGACAAATCCTTACTTGGTCACAACATTTGCCTCAATGATAGCTCAGTTTAGTTTGAAAATGGTTCCGGTCCGTTGACAAATATGGCCACCAGTTTTCCTAATATGGGCATAGTAAAACCTTGTTAACTCTCTAGGAGTCACATTTATTATCAAATCTTCATGAAATTTGGTCAGAACATTTTGTTCTTATGTTAGCTAGGCTGAGTTTGAAAATAGTTCTGGTCCGTTGAAAAACATGGCCGCCAGGGGGCGGGCCAGTTTCCTTTTATGGCTATAGTAAAATCTTTTTTACAATCTAGAAGTCACATTTATAGTTCAATCTTCGAGTTCTAAAATGGTTAAAGTTAGTTAAAAAACATGGAAAGCCGGGGACGAGACAGTTTTTAGCTCACCTGACCGCAACGTGCTCATGGTGAGCTTTTGCGATCACTTTTTGTCCGTCGTGCGTCGTCCGTCGTGCGTTGTCCATCGTCAACATTTTGCCTTGTTAACACTCTAGAGGCCACATTTTTTGTCTGATCTTCATGAAGCTTGGTCCAAGGATTTGTCATAAGATTTGTCATAATGATACCTTGGTCGAGTTAGAAACTGGATCAGGTGAGGTAAAAAACTAGTTCACTAGGTCAAATTAAAGAAAACGCTTGGTAACAGTCTAGAAGTCACATTTATTGTCCCATCTTCATGAAACTTGGTCATAACATATGTCTTAATGTTTACTCAGCTGAATTCGAAAATGGTTTTGCTGTTTGGAAAACATGGCCGCAAGGGGCGGGGTAGTTTTCCTTTTATGGCTATAATAAAACCTTGTTTAAACTATAGAAGTCACATTTATGGTCCAATCTTCATGTAAATTGGTCAGAACGTTTGTTCTTATTATAACTCGGCTGAGTTCGAAAATGGCTCCAGTCCTTTAAAAAAACATGGCCGCCAGCGGGCGGGGCAGTTTTCCTTATATGTCTATGGTAAAACCTTGTTAACACTCTAGGAGTAATATTTATCTTCATGAAACTTGGTCAGAATATTTGTCGCAATGATATCTCAGCTGGATTCGAAAATGGTTCCGGTACGTTGAAAACCATGTCTGCCAGGGGGCGGGGCAGTGTTCCGTATATGGCTTTAGTGAAACCTTATTAACACTCTAGAAGTAACATTTATTGTCAAATCGTCATGAACAACGTGCTCATGGTGAGCTATTGTGATCGCCTTTTGTCCGTCGTCAGTCGTCCGTCGTCAACATTTTGCCTTGTGAACACTCCAGAGGCCACATTTATTGTCTGATCTTCATGAAACTTGGTCAGAACATTTGTCCTATTGATACCTCGACTGAGTCGTAAACTGGGTCATGCTGGGTCTAAAACAAGGGCACTAGGTCAAAAAAAGGAAAACATTGCAGGGCTCGAATTTAACTTTTCTTTCTACTAGCAAAACATTGCGAGCAGCTTAAATACCAGCTCGCAAAATCAAAAACATTCTCGCAAATTTTGCTGGAAACATAAATAAAAGCAAGTTTGGACATTAGTTTAGTACTATTAAAACTAAATAAAATATGACATCAACCACAAGTTTTGGTGTTATATCTGAAGTTCTTTTTCCCACTTTTTCACTGTTTTCGTGGAAGAATTTAATTTCCGTTTATTTTTCTCTCAACTCAACGGTTAATTTTGCATTATATTTCGAATTGTTATTTCAATCTGTGGGCAAAAAGAAACTAGTAATATTTCGCTTGGACGACATGACTGTTCAGGTTTGTTCTCTTTTATAGTGAACATGTGTGGATAATCGACTGTTTCATGTTCTTTGTACCAATACCATCCGCATATATGTACTATAAGTATACCAGTCAACATACAAGGTGCAAGCTTCCGCATATGGGTATTCGGACGTTCTATTAATTCACCTGCGGTTTAGCGTTCACAACGTCGAGCGCATTTAGCAATATAACTCTTTTTTTTCACTATTTCTTCACTCGCAAAAAAAATTCTAGTGGCTTAAAACTTAACTCGCAATCGGTATTTTTCACTCTCATTTTGCGTGTGTGCGAGTGTTAATTTCGAGCCCTGCATTCTGAACACTGTAGAAGTCACATTTGATGCCCAATCTTCATGTAACTTTGTCAAAATGTTTGTCTAAATGATATGTTGGTTGAGTTCAAACATGGTTCCGGTCCATTGAAAAACATGGCCGCCAGGGGGCGGGGCAGTATTCCTTATATGGCTATAGAGAAACCGTGTGAACACTCTAGAATTCACAATTATGGCCCAATCATCATGAAACTTGGTCAAAACATTGGTTTAATTGATATCTCGGAAGAGTTCGAAAATGGTCCAGATCGGTAAAAAAACATGGCCGCCAGGGGGCGGGGCAGTTTTCTCTATATGTATATTGTGAAAACATGTGAACACTCTAGAAGTCACATTTTTGGTCCAATCTTCATGAAATTTGGTAAGCATGTGTTTTCTGGATATGATGGTTTAGTTCGAAAATGGTTCGGATCGGTAAAAAAACATGGCCGCCAGAGGGTGGGGGGGTAGTCATTTTCCTTATATTTATATAGTAAAAAAAAGCTTGCGAACACTCTAGACGTCACATTATTTGCCTAATCATCATAAATTTTCTAAACATCGATTTTATAGATATCTCGGAGAAGTTCGCAAATGGTCATGATGGGTGGAAAAACATGGCCGCCAGGGGATGGGGCAGTTTTCTCTATATGTATATAGTGAAAACATGTGAACAGTCTATAAGACACATTTTTTGCCCAATCTTCATGAAATTTGGTCAGCAAGTTTGTTTCCTGTGTAGTAAAGTTTGTTTTATTATGTCATTATTATGTAACATTAACTGTATTATGTAATTTTTCATAACACAGAATTTTCATAATTAACATAACTGTTTTAGTCATTAGCACTTATGATAAGCCTATCAACTAAGAGATAGCTGAAAGAAAGACAACATGTACATAATTTTGCAGTATTTATCTCCCGTGTTTAACCTGGGGTAGTAATCTATTTTTAGTTCTGCTCTGGAATTTGGGAAGATATTGATCATTGATAAATGGACTGTTCTGGGGGAAAATAGACTCTTCTGCCAGTGCTCTCAAAACTGTATTAAATAAGCTGTTTTGGCTGATTTAATCACCTCTTGATGCTTTCTTGAAAAGGTAACAGATCTGTAAAAAAGGTTGGAATTTTGAAATAATTAAACTCTAAATTATTGTAACACCAGCATCAAGACATTTTGGCAAGATTTTCTAAATTATTCTTATTATTTAGATTATTTTTATTTGGTATTTTCTAAATTAGAAAGACTCTATTTTATTTCAATAACTTAAGTAATTTCTTCTTATTTTTACATTTGATTCACTGAAGTTTCCTAATCTCCATAAATTGTGTTCTTAAGATTAAGTTAGACCTATTTTCTCAACTACATTTTTGAAGCAACTTCTAGACTTACAGTAACTAATATTTATATCAGTTTTTTTGACAGATTGTTAACTTCTTTTTACATTTATTAAGGTATTTGCTGTATTTTGTTCATTTTTGTAACGATACTTAGATTCTTTAGACTTGGCTTGTACCTGTTCTTAATTCTCTGTCATTGTTCTTCATTTTCCGAGTTCTTGGAATAAAAGTAAGTTATTTTCGTTAAAGCTGCTTTGGTTTTCACTTATAGATTTATTCTTTGAGTGTATTCAGGCGTATCTGACTTGACGCCTTTAGTTAATTGAATTACAATCAGTCAGTGGTGTCATCCTGACCGGAAATAAGCGTCGAATAAATATTTCCGCATTACATAAGTGCTCACAAAGTTACATAACTCAGAACCGTCCCGTGACCGGTTCACTTGCGTAAGCGAACGAGACCGCACTACCACATCTGTAGTGCGTTCAGTTACAGCGAACGTTCGCCAATGATGGTTCGTTTGCGATTCGGTCTTATTGAACGATAAGTTCGGCGCGAACGTTTCAAGATGGCGGCTCCCAGAAAATTGATTGCGATGCTGATGGCGGAAATCGCTAATAACACAGAAAGTACTTATCTAACAGATATTTCAAAAATAATAAAACCTATAATAATTTGATTATAATTATAAGTGGTGTGGATGCGATAGTGTTATTTTTTTATTAGCGATCGAAATTTAGTGTAAGAGGTGCATTGAATCAGTTATAAAACAAAGCCCTAAAATAGCGCAATACATTACAGTCTTCAAATGTAGTTGTAATTTTCTTTTACATTGAATGAATTTTCGTTTCGTTTACATTTAATGAAAATATTAATAAATTTTAGCATTCAAATGGAAAAAACACCTGCATATTTTGCGAATTGAATTGTCTTTGAATGCACATCTATATTGAAAACTCTTTTGTAGTGATAATGAGGGATACAAATCTGGCATTTTATTATACCATAATCTATACATTTATTTTACCCAAGTATTTTATATCCGTATTATGATCAAACGCGATTGCTTGTTTTCACGATGATGTTTCGAACACTGCAAAAACGCACGATCTTTACACGTTATTACATCGGAGTTTACATTTGCAGATACCCGTTAAATACGATAATTGTGTAGCAGTAAATTTCTACAATATTTTAAATGTATTTCATTATAAAACACTTAAGTGTTATGTTTAAACTGGTTAATATACATACTTAATAGTTCCTGTTAATCCATTTCGGACAAATGTACGCCTATTTTTTAAATATGTTCAAATGTTTTATTAAAGCAACTGTTAAGTGTTTGGCTTAATATGCCAAGAGATGACACGGAGGTATCATAAATTGTGTTTAATGACCAGACACATGTGGTTAATGACCCCATACTGAGTCATACAAATATAGGTCCCTGGGTTTATGACACCCTGTTTTCTTAGTAATTGTCTGGACAGTATCCGATCATATCGAGATAATCGGTTTGTGATGAAGGGGCAATTAAACAATGGGTGGTTAAACATGCTGAAATAAGGAGTGTCAAAATTGGTGTGAACAATTAAATAAAAACATTTACATGTATCAAGAGGATTTAGTTAATCTGCAACAAGGTAAGTTTTTACGGACATATAGGTTCAAATAGTTTCTTTATGTTGATTACATAAAATCAATCAATTTGTTGTTTGTTTTCGTCCTTATTTGTGTTCATTCATTGGATTCTATTTAATCTGAAAGAATTTCAATTTCTGAGTATTTTGTTGTTCTTACAAAGGGTCGCGAATATGATTGAAATCTTATCACGATGCGGATCATCAAACGCAAACAAAAGCAGAATGGCCGCAGTATTGACGGCCAAAATTTGAGGATGCGCAAACGCGACGTCATTATCGGAATCCCCAAAACCTCATATACACGTTGTTTATTGTTCAATTCATTTTTGTACTACAAAAAAAAAGGAAACAATATCGAAGTTACACTGAACAAATACAACATATTTATTTGTCCGCCATCTTGGTTTCGCTAGCGAACTATAGCGAACTACCTCCCAAGAGGGTTCGTTTCGGTTCGCGAACGTTCGCGGCGAACCGAGCGTTCAGTAGCGAACGTTCGCGACCGTTCGCGAACTATAGCGAACGTTCGCTGTAACTGAACGCACTACTGTAGTGCGTTCAGTTACAGCGAACGTTCGCCAATGATGGTTCGTTTCCGATTCGGTCTTATTGAACGATAAGTTCGGCGCGAACGTTTCAAGATGGCGGCTCCCAGAAAATTGATTGCGATTTTGATGGCGGAAATCGCTAATAACACAGAAAGTACTTAACTAACAGATATTTCAAAAAATAATAATAAAACCTATAATAATTTGATTATAATTATAAGTGGTGTGGATGCGATAGTGTTATTTTTCATTAGCGATCGAAATTTAGTGTAAGAGGTGCTTTGAATCAGTTTTAACACAAAGCCCTAAAATAGCGCAATACATTACAATCTTCAAATGTAGTTGTAATTTTCTTTTACATTGAATGAATTTTCGTTTCGTTTACATTTAATGAAAATATTAATAAATTTTAGCATTCAAATGGAAAAAAAACACCTGCATATTTTGCGAATTGAACTGTCTTTGAATGCACATCTATATTGAAAACTCTTTTGTAGTGATAATGAGCGATACAAATCTGGCATTTTATTATACCATAAATCTATACATTTATTTCACCCAAGTATTTTATATCCGTATTATGATCAAACGCGATTGCTTGTTTTCACGATGATGTTTCGAACACTGCAAAAACGCACGATCTTTACACGTTATTACATCGGAGTTTACATTTGCAGGTACCCGTTAAATACGATAATTGTGTAGCAGTAAATTTTTCTACAATATTTTAAATGTATTTTCATTATAAAACACTTAAGTGTTATGTTTAAACTGGTTAATATATATATACTTAATAGTTCCTGTTAATCCATTTCGGACAAATGTACGCCTATTTTTTAAATATGTTCAAATGTTTTATTAAAGCAACTGTAAAGTTTTGGGCTGAATATGCCAAGAGATGACACGGAGGTATCATAAATTGTGTTTAATGACCAGACACATGTGGTTAATGACCCCATACTGAGTCATACAAATATAGGTCCCTGGGTTTATGACACCCTGTTTTCTTAGTAATTGTCTGGACAGTATCCGATCATATCGAGATAATCGGTTTGTGATGAACAAAGGGGCAATTAAACAATGGGTGGTTAAAAATGCTGAAATAAGGAGTGTCAAAATTGGTGTGAACAATTAAATAAAAACATTTACATGTATCAAGAGGATTTAGTTAATATGTAACAAGGTAAGTTTTTACGGACATATAGGTTCAAATAGTTTCTTTATGTTGATTACATAAAATCAATCAATTTGTTGTTTGTTTTCGTCCTTATTTGTTTTCATTCATTGGATTCTATTTAATCTGAAAGAATTTCAATTTCTGAGTATTTTGTTGTTCTTAAAAAGGGTCGCGAATATGATTGAAATCTTATTACGAGGCGGATCATCAAACGCAAACAATAGCAGAATGGCCGCAGTGTTGACGGCCAAAATTTGAGGATGCGCAAACGTGACGTCATTATCGGAATCCCCAAAACCTCCTGTACACTTTGTTTATTGTTCAATTCATTTTTGTACTACAAAAAAAGGAAACAATATCGAAGTTACACTGAACAAATACAACATATTTATTTGTCCGCCATCTTGGTTTCGCTAGCGAACTACCTCCCAAGTGGGTTCGCTTCGGTTCGCGAACGTTCGCGGCGAACCGAGCGTTCAGTAGCGAACGTTCGCGACCGTTCGCGAACTATAGCGAACGTTCGCTGTAACTGAACGCACTACTGGATACGACAGTTGAGTTCGAAAATGGTTTGGATCGGTAAAAAAACATGGCCGCCAGGGGGGGGGGTCTTTTTCCATATATTTATATAGTAAAAAAGCTTGTGAACACGCTGGAAGTCACATTTTTTGCCTAATCATCATGAAATTTTGTCAAATCATTAGTTATGTGGATGTCTCGGACGAGTTTGAAAATGGTCGTGATCAGTGAAAAAACATGGCCGCCAGGGGATGGGGCAGTTTTCTTAATATGTATATAGTGAAAACATGTGAACAGTCTAGAAGACACATTTTTTGCACAATCTTCATGAAATTTGGACATATCTTGGAAGAGTTCAAAAATGGTTCAGGTCTGTTAAAAAACATGGCCACCTGGGGGGGCATTTGTTGTTCATTCTTTATGAAACTTGGTTATAACATTTGTTCCATTGATATCTTGGACTGCAAAGAACAGGTCATTTCTTTTTATCTCAGGTGAGCGACTTTTGGCCTTTCAGGCCCTCTTGTTTCATTTATCCTCCACATTTTGATGCATATATTCACTGTTATAAACATATGCTATTTCCGTCTATTGCACAGGTAGACACGTACGAGTGGATGAGCATATCCGACAGCTGCGGTCCAGACAGACCCACTTGCATGAAACTGGACTTCAAAGAGCAGCCGGATCTTCCGGATCCCAATAAGCCGGTTCCCCCCGCGGGTGGTCGAATTCCGCTGGAGACATTGGCAAACTCCCTCGTGGAGCAGTTCCGTCTGAAGAATGCAAACTACAAGTACAACGTCATGATGCTTCCTTATGGCGGTGACTTCCGGTTTGACACAGAGTACGAATGGGACAAGCAGTACCGCAACATGAAGATATTCATGAAATACGTCAACGAGCGCAAGGATTTTAACGTCCAGATGCGTTTTGGTACGCTGAAGGACTTCTTTATGGAAGTTGATAGACAGACCGAAAAATATGGCCTAAATTACCCAGTGGTTACTGGAGACTTTTACTCGTACACGGAAAACCAAGATTACTGGACTGGGTACTTCACCACGCGTCAGTTCAACAAGCGTCTTGGTAGGGAGGTTCTTGAGAGTCTGCGGAGCGCCGAGCTTTTCGCCGCCGTCGCCATCAGCGGTCACGTTGACGGTCAAGTAAGACAGCAGATTCTGAGCGATCTGGTGATCGCGCGCAAAAATCTCGGCATTTTTCAGCACCACGATGCCATAACGGGAACCTCCAAAAAACACGTGGCGCGCGACTATGAACTGTTGCTGACGTCAGCGTTTACGTCATCACAGCGCGTACTGGCTACCGCCGTGCAGCTGCTGCTTAGTGGTGATGGGTCCAATTCTAAACTTTCCGGTCTCATGCCGCTGTTAGCGAGGCCAACTGAGAATCGGCTTACTAGGCAAGTTTTATTGCCGATGTATCAAGCCGGGACCCAGCTACTGCTAGTGAATTCATTGACACAGTCTAGACGCGAGCTGGTCAGTCTGCTGGTTCCTGTATCCAATATAACAATCATTGACTATAAAAACAATGAGGTCGCGTTTGATTTGTATCAGGTCGCAAGCGGGACATTCAAAATAAACTTTGTGGTGGATTTCCCGCCATTAGGCTTAGTTATTTTAACGGTTAAACAAAGCAATAAGAATCGAGACCAAATAGAAAACGGTGTGAAAGTAGAAGTTGTAACAAATTCAAACCGAAATAATATACGTTTACAAGACACGGAAAAAACACGGATGACATGTAAAAACTCGCTCATGAACGTCACGTTTTCATTAATTACCGGGACGCCCGAGCGATTGTGCTACCACGGGAAACAGTTTTGCGCACGCATGCAGATCGATTGGCGCTGGTTCCAAGAACGAGGCGGTGCGTACGCCTCAATCACCCACGGGAGGAGTGTGCCTTTAACCACTGCTAACATGACGGTTAAATCCATACGGGGTTCATACACGTGTGGCATAGAGGTCACGAGTGGTTTCTATTCCTACAATATGACACTAACCTTAGTGCACTCGGCTCCGGGTCAAGCTCTTAAGGTAACTGTTTTAAGTGACCTTTCAAAGGCAGTCGAAAAGGTGGGAAATTTCGCCATGAGGGTCAAGACTGACATTAAAAACGAGCTATTCTTTGTTGATTCTGCAGGACTACAGATGATGGGGAGGAAATTCAGAAAAGATTTACCCTTTGATGGGAATATTTATCCGATGTCGTCCATGGCCATTTTGGAAGATGCGCACGCACGTTTAGTCGTTCATTCTGCGCAGCCGCACGGAGTAGTGGGTAGTACTTCCGGAGAAATTGATTTTATGTTGGACAGAGTGGCAATGAGACCTGAAATGGATCTTCCCGAGCCGGTGAAAGACAATAAGCCAACATTGACTACATTTTTTATGGAAATGTTACCTAGCAGTATTTTTGAAGGGCATGTTTCGATGGAAACGACGGTTCCCACTATAAATAGCATATTTTTAAATGACCTTTTGCAACACCCTATTTACGCATTCTCATCTCATGAAAATGGTTATGTTGCCAGCAATCTGAAGTCATTTCTGCATCATGAAATTTCATGTGACTTCGTGTTAGCTAACGTTAAAAATCTTGCGTATTCCAATGATAACTTGCATGATGGGTTGTCGTTGGCCGTCTTCAGACGAGCATACGGTTGCCATGGCAATCTGACAGAATTATTTTGCCCAGTGAACAACGAGGCAGAAATTATACCAGACGCTATATTCAACCCTCGTAAAGCCAATCCGAATTATGACGTCCGTGAAATGTTCCTCTCCCATTTGCAGGAAAAGCGAAAGTTAGGATCGAATGAACGAGTGCGCATGCGTGCGATGGACATAAAGACATTCCATTTACGCAGCAGGGAATAATTTACTACAGGTTGTCTTACATTACCATATCAAATTGTACAATTGCTGATTATAATTTCAATAACACATTTGTTTACAGAATCTCAGGTATGTTTATTGTAGACGCCATATTTTTGTATATTGTTTATCACTAATGTGTATTATGATTATGCCATTTTATCTATTAAGTTTAGTTGTATATATGCATCTATTGGCTGTAAAACTGAGCATGTTGTAGATAGATTTCTAGGGAAAGATAATGCATAAAGGAAGAGCAACTCAGAGTTAGCAAACTTAGACATAATGAAACGCTACCCTAATAAGACATGGTTTAGTCACTTCAAAAGGGCTAATGTTAACCCATTTATGCCTAACGTCTAGCAAAAAGGCCTTGGCAAACAGCGTAGACCCAGATGAGACGCCGCATGATGCGGCGTCTCATCAGGGTCTGCGCTGTTTGCTTAAAGGAATTTCTGATAGAAATATTCTAAATAAAGAAATAAATGTACTTGACATCCCTAATTTTGGAAATAAATTGATCCAATTTCGAAGGATGGGAGAGTCCACTAGGCATAAATGGGTTAAACGAACCTTCTGATATATCCGACTTTCTCACGAAAATTCTAATTTTTGTTTAAAAAACATAACAATTTGATTGTATGTTTTATTTTCATTTTTACTTGCTCGGTTTTTGTTGCTGTTGTTATATTTTGACCTTATTTTTGTGTGCGTATTTATGTTGGCATTATTGCTTTATTGATTGTGACTATTACCGGTAGGTCTATTTGCTTAAGCTGCAAATAAAAGTTCTGTTATGTGCTAAGATATTATGCAACAAGTTTGTCAAATAAAAAACATGTATTGAATCTGAGATGCTATTGGTATGTAAATGCGGCTTACACGGATTGCCTGTCACGTGCCATAAAATATAAGAAAATGTAATAAGGTTTCCAACATTCACCTGGGCCATCGTCGTGAAACATCATGGCGTTTGCAACATCTTATTCTAACGTAAATACAAGATAAGTATTGATGCAAAGCATCAAAGGGCGTCGGGAATTCCAGTGTAAAAGGCACTCAATGAAGTTACATGGAACGATTTTTTTTCTACTTTAAATATTAATATATTGGCCGATTATTTTAAACAAAAAAGAAAAAGATACTGGTATAACCATTATCTATAATTTTGTGTTATATCCCCCAAATAACCATTATTTATGATGTTGTGTTATAACCCCCAAATAACCATTATCTTTGATTTTGTGTTGTTACCCCCAAATATTTCATAGTTCATTTTATTTACATTGGTTTCCTTTTTTACTGGCATCCTTGTGCATTTTATATTAATGGAACAGAACTGTGTAGTTTTTAAAAAATCTGCTTCATCTTGTAAGCGTAATTTCATATTTGTCTCAACTCCAAGGAAAGATGATTCTGAACTTATTCTTACGTTGCTCATTTACGATAGGGGTTGAGTACTCATTGATATGAAAACACTGTAAACGTTTAAAAAATGAATGAAAACTGTAAATTGCATAAAGAAGCTGCATTTCATAATACTTTGAAATTCAGTAAAAGATCATAATAGATTTATTGCTCCGATATTCAACATTTTCAATAGGATTCGAGTACCGGTAATACTGATATAAAAACACTTAACAAGTTTGTAAAGATTCAGACGAAAGTTGTGAGATCTTTTAAACAAGTGGAAATTTTTTATTTTGTCAAATTTAATAGAAAAAAATTCTGGACTTATTGTCCCGATGTTTCTCATTTTAAATGAGGTAAAAATGCTCATTGATATGAAGACACTGTAAGTTTGGAAAGAATCTGATGAAAAATGTTGACATAATCACGTAACCAAGCAGTTTTTCACTTTTATTTTTAAATTCAAAGAGACATAATTCTGGACTTATGGTCCGATATTGCTCATATAGGGTTTGGGTTGGGTCCTCATTGATAAAAAACCTGTGCAAGTTTGGGAACAATCGGATGAAAATTTTGGACTTCGAACAACGATTTCAAAATTTCTCAAATTCTAAGGAAGATAACTATGGACGTAATGGTCGGATAATGCTAAAGGGCCCATACCACCTGGATAGTAATACGTGTCGCGCTTCGCGCTCTATATGTGGTTCTTATAAAAACAACTCTGAGGAGTGCTTGACTTTAGGGAAACGGGTTGCTGGGACACAGCTCCTCCTTGATAAGCGGCTGCTTCCTTTATCGCAACTCTTTGTTACAATCAATAATACATTATCTTCATGGTGTTTACATAATAAGATGAATATCAATTGTGAAAAATCAAAAATTGTGCATTTTAGACCCAAGAGTTTTATGAAAACTGATTTTAATTTTAACACTGATGGTCAACCTTTGGAAATTGTACATTGTTATAGATATCTTGGCGTTGTTCTAAATGAATTTTTAGATTACCATGAAATAGCAAAAAAATGTGGCCATGTCTGCTTCTAGAGCACTAGGTTTAATTATTTCGAAAAGTAAAGCATTTGGAGGTTTCCAATATTCCACTTTCACCAAGCTTTTTGATTCTATGGTTTGGCCTATTATCAGCTATAGTGCACCAATATGGGGCGATAAACCTTACTCATGTATTAATGCTGTCCAGAATCGGGCAATGCGGTATCATTTAGGTGTCGGTAAATACACCCCTAATGCGGCTGTTCTGGGAGAAATGGGTTGGAAACCACCAATTGTAAAGCAATGGGGAGCTGTTATTAGACAACATTTTAGAAATGTAAATATGAATGATTCCAGAATAAATAAGAAAATGTACCTGTGGTCTAAATCAAGAAATGTTAAAAATAGCTATTTTAGAATAAAGTCATGTCTGATAGATGTAAACATGTCTGATTTAGTTGATATACCTATTAACAATATTAAATATATTGTAAATGATTTAGAATCTAGGATTTTTGAAAAAAAAAAGTCAAATGGAGAAGTGCAGTCAATAGTAATACTGGAACTAGAGGTGTTGGTCATAATAAATTGAGACTGTATAAATTATTTAAAACAGAATTCGGAACAGAAGCTTATGTTAAAGATAACATGCCATTTTTGTATAGAAGTGCATTAGCTAAGTTTCGATGCGGTGTGGCACCGCTGAGATTAGAAACTGGTCGATATGAAAATATTGAATTGGGTTATCGAACATGTTTCCACTGTAAAAACATAGTGGAGGATGAGATACATGTACTTTTGCATTGTCCTTTATATGTGAATATCAGGAAAAGTCTAATGGACATTTTAATTGAAACTCCAAATTGTCACAACATGTCAGATACTGAGAAACTTAGATACATATTTACAGATGAATGGTTGCTTTATATATCAGCCAAATCCTGCTTTAGTATTCTCAAAGAAAGAAGGAATATTCTATATTCAAAATGAATTGTATATACTTAAGTTTTATGCTGTACATTTGTAAAATAGTTTATAGACTAGTCTAGGTTTTAAAAAACAAAAACAAATGGTATTTTAATGTATGAACAATATTGACAAGTGTAAATAAAACCACATAGTCTTAGCTACAATAACTTATTTTAATAGAAGTAAGTTTTAACGATGTGGAATTCATTTGTTAGTCAATAATTGTTAATGTATATATGTATGTAATTATATAGTCTCTTATAAATCATATTATGATTGGTCGCATACATGTAACTGTGCTTTTATATGTATTTTAATTGTATATGTATTGCGAATGAGACTCTAATAAAACATTGAATTGAATTGAATTTAATTGTCGCGCTTCGCGCTCTATATGTGGTAGGGATAGTACTTAGGGCCTATGGTAGACAACCATAAAAATACATGGATAATAGATGTGTTGTTTGTATTTATTTTTTAATATAAAAACACGTGTATTTTTTATAAGATATTTAAGTGATGTAAGAAATTTTAATTAACGTTGTCACCGCGCGGCATCCATTAATTTTAATAAAAATGTCCAATTGTAGTAAAATGGATTTTAAATTGTCTACATAAAATAAAGCTTTATTATATTTATAAACCTGACTGAAAAAAATTGTCAGCCGCCAAACTGTTCCGTTCGTGTCGGAACCCGGGATTGAACCGGGGGCCTTTAGATGATTGTTGCGTAAACAACTTCAGTCTAACGCTCTCCCAACTGAGCTATTCCGGCTGACATCAATTACGTACTGCTATTTGGTAAAGTTGTATATAGCGATCGTTATTATATGTCTATTAATAAACTAATACATTGTACGTTTTCGTACCACTACGCCTTCCAATAAACTTGCTTGCGCGATAGGTCGTCAAATATCGTACTTCATTGATTCTCCACTAAATAAGCAAATTAGAAAAAACACAAAATAAATATAGTTTGATTATGTTTTGTTTTAATACAAAACCAGAAAGTTTCGCGTATTTGCCCAGTCCCTGTGATTTTTCCCCTGTGATCAGTTGTGGATCAGTTATTAATTAAAACAATTAGCTTTGCATTATTGGCAATAAATGTTGTAATAAATGTCATAGGCACAAATGCAGTACTTATTTACACTAATTTGCACAAAATATCACCACTATGCAAGATATTCTTAAAACAAAAATATATACATTGATCCGTAAAATAACTTCTCCCATAAGCGAAACAAAAATGCATTACATACTAGTCGCCGCTCTCCAGAGCGACGCCAATAAAACATACTTTATCAGTCTTAGTGTATTAGTTTGTTTTTGGTAGATCGCCGTGTTTAATGCCGCCATTATATTAATGGTACAGTTGTGTTTAAGTCAGCTCTATTCGGCCAGTTTACCAACTCACACGTTCCTGGGTTAGCTGTTTTGCAAGTGTTAGGTGCACGCTCTTATGCCAGTAACTGACAACTGCCCTGCTCGAATCAGAGGTGGGGGAAGAATGGCCATAGAGATGATTTCATATATGAGTCTGTTCTGAGAAAACTGGGCATAATTCATGTGCGTACAGTGTCGCCCCAGATTAGCCTGTGCAGTCCGCACAGGCTAATCAGGGACGACACTTTCCTCTGTTATGGTATTTTTCGTTGAAAGCAAGTCTCTTCTACACGAAAATCCAGTTAAGGCGGAAAGTGTCGTCCCTGACTAGCCTGTGCGGGCTACACAGGCTTATCTGGGACGACACTTAACGCACATGCATTTAGCCCAATTTTCTCAGAACGCGACTCATATTTTATGATATATGACATGATTTTGTGAAATATATTATTTCGCAATGTTTCTGCGGTTTGAAGGTTATTTTCCTTAGTGATATATATACATGTAAACATTTTGATTTTCAGTTTATCATACAATGTCTTTCTTCATGTGCATTTATTTCCAGACACATACTTTCATTATGTGTTTATTTTATAACTAGTTTTATGAAAATGATGAAACATATCATTGTTATTCAATTCTGATTTTCCAATGTTCACACCAGGTGGATATAATAAAAATCATAGTAATAAATTATGTGTTTTTGTTCTTTAATAAATCTATTTATATGCTTCTAGTGAACATTACACATTGAGCATCTCTTGATCAAAAGCAAACTAGTTTGTGTCAAAGCTAAAACGGCATTTCTTTTGCATAATTAGATAACCATAAAGAAAAAGCTGTATGCATGATTTTAGCGGACATTTTAAGGTCTTCAAAGTTTCGACATCGTTGTGTTAACGTTGGATACAATACGATGTGCTTAAAATGAAAACAGCAAAGGAAGTCCGATTTAAGGTAACCTCAATATCTGGGGCTTTTATATGCGGTCAAAGTCTTATCTCCAAAAAAACGATCAAGATTTGTGAAGACGGGATGAAAATGTTAATATGATAGCGAAAAAAAAAACGGCTCAAAATCATCATTACAAATGATACCACGGACCATAACCATATGGTTCCAGTTTCACTTATAATATGTAAAATAATTAATGTCCAGGCCACTAATGTGTGCATCAAGTGTGCAACAACCGCGAAAAGATTTTAATGGATCAAACACAGCATGTACCGATAGTTTGATAACAGGTAATATTTTAAGAAATCATTAGACAGAAAGGTAAGTTTACCCGGAAATTCTAAAAAAAAACAAACAGGCGTGCAGCCACGGGACTCAAGACAGGAGGTATCTACTTACAGTATTCCCGTCGGATTACGAAAGATTCCTAGTCTCAGAATGATACACTGCGTTCGTTGTTTTGAGTGTTGAAACGAATAACTCATCATACAAAGTGGTAAAACAAAGAATTAAATAAGATAACTAATGGCATGTGCATTCTGAGAATGAGACTAAGTTTTTAAAATCAAATGCGATTAAAAATTCACGTATTCTTTATATATTTACTTACACGTGCTGTCTTCATTCATCATGTAAGGAATCAATTAAGTAAAATGGAATTAAATAAAGTAAAGATAAAAAAACAAACCATCAATTAATGACTAGTACAATCTTGCTCACAATGATCCACGGTTTCATATAACGGAACACTCCGTGCAGATCATAAAAACTTCAAAATATCTGCTCGCCCTCACACGAGATCCCACGCGGACCATAAAACGTTACTATTAATTCAAGCAAGAGTTTACGCAAGCACGCAAAAATAATGAAAAGAATGGTTAAACCCCCCCGGGGGGGGGGCCGAAAATATGGGGTGTGTTTTTCGACTAAAATTATAGAAATGGGTATGGTTTTGAGCATGGTTTTGGGCATGATAAATTTCATTCTTGTATGTAAATGGGTATCAAAAATATATGAAATTTACAAATAAAAATTCAATAAGTATACTGTATTGATATGATAGACGTTACAATTTTAGTATGAAATGTGTCCACTTTATCAAATTCTAGTATTGAAATGTGTCCAGTTTATCGAAAATCTTGTATAGAAATGGGTCCATTTTCTCAATGTTATCGTATACAAATGGGTCTGCTTTTTCTTTCAAAAATCTTGTATCAAAATGGGTCTACTTTATCAGAGTTCCGGTACAAAAATGGGTCACATTTCGGAAGTTTCAGTGCGACACCCCTACCCCCCCCCCCCCCCCCGGGTGTTAAAACGCTCTTAAGGTACAAGGTTATCTGATGAAGGAAAACTGCAAGCTTGTTTCTATTGAAAAAAGGCCATAAGTTAGACCAGTTGTCATAGATTTTCAAATTTTCAATAGGTTTGGAACATTTAGTTGTTTTGTGTATGTGTGTCAATATATATTTTTTACGGCAGGAAAATATATCATGGGGGTTAAAAAGTTGTTTTATACAGACAATGTCTATATTTGTCTCAGATCTGGTGTTACACATGGCGCATTCAATTGCAAGTTTTAAATATTTTGTGACAATATTATTCTGAATTATTCAAGTTGTAAACACGTAATCTATGTGACAACATTTATTGGAGGTAGTCGATTTTAAAACGTCGGTCATAACCTCGCTCTGCGAAAGTGCGCGCATTTGCTGTCTTGTAAATCTAAAAAAAGTTTATGTTGTAACGTGTGGTTTATGAACAGGTCAAAAATTGTTCGGGATCTTGTAAAAAGCAACCATAGCAAGCAGATAAGCGAGAAAACCATTGAACTCAAAGTATTTTAAAGCATACCATAGATCCAAAATCCTTCAGAATCAATGTCAGATTTCGATCAAAATCATGAACGGGTTTAGTGACCTCGAAAATGACAATGGTGTTCTAAGCTTGTCAGATGCCGAGACGGCAAATCTACCAGTTATTCCTTTTTGAAGGTAAATTTGCGAGCGGCGTGTCAGTATTAACTACCAGTAATGTGAGAGATTTTGGTCAATTGTTCGACGAGATTTCGATTACATGTTAGAGCCTACTAAAAAGCTGTCAAACATCAAAGTCCACCGGCATTGACCAAATCCACCCTTCATTACTCAAGGGAGGCATGCACGGACTGTGTTATATTATCATTAAACTATTTAATCCGTCGGTTCAAAGCGAGTCTGTTCTGGAAATATTGAGGAAAGTTCAAGTAATGCCCTTATTTTAAGAAAAAGGAAACACAAATATATGCTCCAACTAAACAGTAGTCCAAATAGCAAGATCGCGTAAACTTATCGAATCATTTGTACGAGATAAAATTATGAAACATTTTGAAGATACTAATTAATTTACTTTTCATCTACATGTGTATGCATTAAGGAAAAATGATCATGTGTCCTACAGATACCTGATGTTGTTGATATTTGTTCAGATGTACTTAACCAATGAGGCGATATTGGGTGTTTTTATTTAGTTTTTGCAAAAGCCTTTGATATGGTATCATACCAAAGACTTGCAGAATATTGAAGCCCATGCCATTCGCGGACTATAAGAGGCTTCGATAAAATCAGCAAAGTTCCAGTCAGATCATCGCGGCGTTAGTGTGATCTTCTAGGGCAGCGTCTCCTGTCATATTTGTTCGAAATTAATATGTACGACTTGCCAAATCCTCTAAAACATGACAAATTGGATGCACACGATACTGAGATCTTTCGGCAGGTGTTTTCTCAAAGTGACTGTGTCAATCATTAAACGATTAAGATCTACAATTCCCTCACAACGATCTAGATCTACTAAACATCTTGGCCGTAAAGTTGTTTTTAAACTTAAATGCAAGAAAATGTAAATAAATGCAACCACGCAAATGACATTCACGAATCAGTATTTTATATATGTGATAAACATGGAAAACACATAAGAAGAAGATTGAAGTTTACATAATGACCCTGAATATTAAGAAAGCCAACCGATCAATTGCAATAATACGAAAAACTTTGTTCAAATATTCAGGGGCCTTTTCACGCTTTGGTAAATTGACAAAAATGAAAAAAGTTGTTACATATTTTCAAATTTTCGTTTTAGTTATGATATTTGTGAGGAAACCGTAATACTGAACATTTACCATGCTCTAAAATAGCCTTTATATGCATCTTTTGACGATTAAAAAAACTGAAAATTATAAAGCGTTGCAACGCGAAACGATTCAATAATTTGGAGAGTTCTGTTGTTGTCGTTATTTTTTGTTAAACTACGAGGATCGCTTACATGAAGTATAAAATACATCTTACATTGTATATGGAAGGATGGCCGAGTGGTTTAATGTGCAGACTTTTTACTCCAGGACTCCAGAGGAAATGGTTTGAGTGCTGCTGAGGGTTACCTTTTTTTCCCTTTTTCAATTTTATTCTTGATTTTTTACTGGAGCTTTTTAGATGCAATGTTTGCATTTATCAATATAAAGCATTTTATGACAAACTTCAAAACATGCCCAAATCTGTGAAAAGGCCCCTTTAATTTTTTAAGGAATTTTGTTCCGCCAATATGTAAGATTATATGCACAACGAATACGCTTGCTTGATATTGAACTCCAACATACAAAAGGACATTCTCAACATTGAACATGTTCAGAGGCGTGCAACTAAACGCATACCGTATCCGAACTACCTTATTTATGAAGAAAGGTTCAAAGAGCTAGGTCTTCAATTGTTGGTTTATATATGAAAACGTGCAGATATGATACAACCATGCCATGTTATGAACATTCTACATTAAGTTAAATTTATGTTCTTTATGCAATTTAGAAATAACAGAATAAACAGATTCGGTCAAAATAGATTTCTAAATAGCACTGTGAATAATTTGCAGAGCATCGACTCCAGTTACGTCTGTGCAACAACAGAGAATTAATTTAAGAACAGCATAAATTCCTGCTGGATTTCAACGAACACAAAATATAACTTCCGGTAGAAACCAGTGTAATCTATTTCAGCTTTGGAAATGATGTGTGTAAATTATGGATATGGATTAAAATTTCGCCCCATTTAACTACTAGCCTAACCAACTGCTAACTCTTTCGAGGTTAATTCAATGTAAATCAAATCAAAGATCTATCAATAAATATAGATCTTTGAAATTTGAGGTCGTATTTCATTTTTGTTGTATTTAGTCGTAAAGTTGATATAGGTTACAATATACTAAATAATCGTTAAAGATAAGATAAGATTTATTTTGAGTCGGAAAGAGTGAAAACAACAAACATAAGCTCAGGCAGCTGGTACAGCCGACTATAAAACATGATGAATAAGAAATAACAAGTGTATACAAGCTGAAAGACTGGAAACAATTTGTACAACAATTAAAAGGCAAATATACATAAAAATATACAGCATGATATTACAACATATCAGATATGGTACTTTAAAAAGTTTAGATTTGTCTGCATTTAAAGTCAGATAATTTTTTAAGAGAAAGAATAAAATATCCACTAGACACAGCATTCAGAGCATACAAAACATATCAAGCATACAGAGCATACATAGCATGCAGAGCATACAAAGCGTACGGAGCATACAAAGCACTCAAAGTATACAAAGCATAAGGCACACAAAGTATACAAAGCATACAACGCAAACAAACACAAAACATGCCAAGCATACAGAATATACAAGGCATACCCAGCACACAAAATATACCAAGCAAACAAGGCATATAAAGTATATAGAGCACACAAAACATGCAAAGCACACAAAGTATACAAAGCAAAACAAGGCATATAAGTATATAAAGCACACAAAAACATGCATGCACACAAATAATACAAAGCATACAGAGCATGCGCAGCACACAAAGCAAACAAAGCTAAGAAAAATATTAACAGCATATAACATTGAAGTAAAAAATAACCCTCGTGAGGCACAAGTAAAACTTTGGAACTAAATCAAGTACACAAAGTAAAACTTCAGAACTAAATGATGTGATGCTCCCTTGCTGTGGAAATCCCATTAAATCTACAGCTTTTGCACATACAGATGTTTCCATTCCACGAACTAATAAAAGTTTTAAATTGCGAAAAAGTTGTACATTTTCTTAAGTTTTCCGGTAGGGAGTTGCACAGCGAGGGGGCAGCATATCTAAACGAATTTTTACCATAGATTGATGTGCGTACATGTGGTATCTGTAATATATTGGTGTATCTAAAATTTATGGTTGACTGTCTTTTAACAACTAAATCATTTAACAAAGGTGGAGAAATTTCATTTATGATTTTAAATGTTTCAATAGCCATTGATCTTTTATACGTCTTATTTGCAGGGACGGAAGGTCTACCCTATGTAAAAGATCACTATATGGAGTGCTATAGTCGTTGTATATAAAACGAATTGCCCTTTGCTGAAGTTTTTCCATCTTTTTAATATTAGTTTCTGAACAGAAATGCCAGGTCATTGGGCAAAAATTAAAATTTGATAAAACAAAAGTATGGAAAATTAAAAGTGTGTTTGCTACACTTATAATTTTCCAAACAAAAAAGTAAAAAGTTTCATGTACTCTCTTAAAAAATATCATAGTTTCCTCAAAGGCATGTTCTACACTTTAAACTATTGTTTTAGATTTATCTTTTGGAGATAAGGGTATGGCATGAAAAGGTGTTCATTACTAGATCCCTGAAATGCGAGACTATAGTGAAACATTGCACAGAAAAAGGTTACATTTCACTAAGATGCGGCCAGAATTTTTTTTTTGCAAAAAACAGTCGATTTTGATTTGTGTCAAGTTCTTTCTTGGTTTGTACATAAAATTGTATTTTTGATTGCATTAATCGATTCTACTTAGAATGGTCTTTAAAAAGGTGTGGTTATGGGGTCTCTTTGTGCAAAATGTTTTATTTATTTGTCGCTTTTGCAATGATTCATACAAGGAAACCTTTTAGTATATTATGACCTATAAGCCTTTTTGCGAAATTTTCCAAACACTATTATTGTGATATTTAGTTACTTTGATGTTCGTACCAACATTGTCATTGCAAAATGAAACTAACATATTGTTTGAGAAAATTCTTATCACAGCACGTATGTTTAATAAACAATTATTGAACTCTATTTTTTTTTAAATGTAGTTTGTATGCCCTGAGTTGATATTGTTCAGGAACATTCGCTTCTTTGAGCAACAATGCATATGTTTTCGGATAGCAATTTTGTTCGGATAAAAATGATTATGATGTAAATTATGTATATTCTCAATCACGTTTTGATATATTATTGAAAATTCAATATTGTTATATATTTCAGCATGTTGTAAGGCACATTAGAAAATGTGGACCGTCATATGGCTTTGGTGATGAGAGCAATCGGTTGGAGAATGCTAAGCACATAGTTGTTGTTGAGTACAGGTAGTGGAAACAGTTGAACATACTTACTGCCATTGTTCAATCAGGGATGTTGACATATAAAACGTTTGATCTTGTGCACACACAATTGAAACTGATTAATCAACTTGTCGGCATAAAATACCACTTGTGAAAGAAAAAGACGTTATTGTTTAAGTGACCTTTTCACAGATTTTGGCATGAACTGAAGTTTGTCATTAAATGCTTCATATTGATAAATGTAAGCATTGGATCTAAAAAGCTCCAGTAAAAAAACAAGAATAACATTAAAGAATGAAAAAAAGTAACCCTCAACTGGGCTCAAACCACTGACCCCTGGAGTAAAAGTCTAATGCCAGGGCTTTTTTCCTTCTTTGAGGCTGGCGGTAGACAGACATTTCACAATTTTGACACAGGCAATTCACAAATCTAACACGTCCACAATTTTTTTTTACAAAAACGGCTTTTTTTAATGTTAAAAACTGATTTTTTGTGCTAAAAATTGTAAAAAAACGGACATTTCACAATTTACGTTTCGTTTCACCGTTTTTAATTATGAATTTGTATATTATGTTTACAAATGTTTCAGTGTCATCGCTTGTTTTAATGGATTACAAACGTGAATTGATTAAAAATTTAAAAATGTGCGACCAATGAGTCAAGCGTGGCTGATCAACCTCACCATAAAACAAACAAAATGGCGCAGCGAAACTTGCGTTGCTTTGTTAATTAAAAAAAAAAAAACATCAAATAATCCCGATTTATTGCAATTTGCGATTACAATAAAGAAATAAACGATTTCTACAGTGTTTTTAGAATGCACTATTTAAACGGACATGGATTAAATTATAAGTCATTTGAAATGAAAAACTGAATCTTTTTGTTGCCAAAACTGCTCATAATATCATTATAATTATTGTCTTAACCCTAGTTATATCAATTTATTGCATAATATTTTATTTTTCCTGTGTTTTAATATCGTAGCCTGTATTGTTTTATTGCTTAAGTTTCTTACAGCATTTTTATTTATATCACACATTGTTATATTATTAATCCTTTAATTAATGCTGCATAAAAGTATCAATCGCTCTTATTTTTATCAATTGTATGTATATTTATATGTTTTGTACAACGCCATTGAATATAATTATATAAATCGGCGTTTCATCAAATTAGCAAGTTTCAAGTTTCAAATTTAGCTGAAAGCACATGATTCATGTATTGATAACCAAGAGCAAGACTTGTTATCTTATCTTATCCGTGTAAATATTTGTTAACTAAAGTAAACACTATTTACAAAAAATTCCATTTTTAGCTCATCTATTTTTTGAAAAAAAATTATGAGCTATTGTCATCACCTTGGCGTCGGCGTCTGCGTCGGCGTCCGGTTAAGTTTTGCGTTTAGGTCCACTTTTCTCAGAAAGTATCAATGCTATTGCATTCAAACTTGGTACACTTACTTACTATCATGAGGGGACTGGGCAGGCAAAGTAAGATAACTCTGGCGTGCATTTTGACTGAATTATGTGCCCTTTTTATACTTAGAAAATTGAAAATTTTGGTTAAGTTTTGTGTTTAGGTCCATTTTTTTCAGAAAGTATCAATGCTATTGCATTCAAACTTGGTACACTTACTTACTATCATGAGGGGACTGGGCAGGCAAAGTAAGATAACTCTGGCGTGCATTTTGACAGAATTATGTGCCCTTTTTATACTTAGAAAATTGAAAATTTTGGTTAAGTTTTGTGTTAAGGTCCATTTTATTCCTTAAGTATCAAAGCTATTGCTTTCATACTTGCAACACTTACTAACTACCGTAAGGGGACTGTGCAGGCAAAGTTATGTAACTCTGACTGGCATTTGGACGGAATTATGGGCCCTTTATACTTAGAAAATTGAAAGTTTGGTTAAGTTTTGTGTTTTGGTCCACTTTACCCCTAAAGTATCATAGATATTGCTTTCATACTTGGAACACTCGCAAACTATCATAAGGGTACAGTAAAAGGACAAGTTGCATAACTCTGGATGTCATTTTTACGGAATTATGGCCCTTTTTTGACTTAGTAACTTTGAATACATGGTTAAATTTTGTGTTTCGATCCACTTTACTTCTTAAGTATCAAGGCTATTGCTTTCAAACTTCAAATACTTTCATGCTATCATGAGGTTACTGTACCTGGCAAGTTGAATTTTACCTTGACCTTTGAATGACCTTGACTCTCAAGGTCAAATTATTAAATTTCTCTAAAATTGCCATAACTTCTTTATTTATGATAAGATTTGATTGATACTTTGACAAAACTACTCTTACCTGACATACCACAATAGACTCCACCCAAACCATCGCCCGTGCCCCCCCCCAACCCCTCCCCCTATTTTTTTTTTTTTTTTTTTTTTAAAGATCATCTCACAAATGACCACCACACCCTCACACTATACCCCCCCCCCACCCCCTCCCCAATTTTTTTTTTAAACGGTTAAAAAACAAAACTATTTATTTTGATTATTTTATGTTTGAAATATCGTCCAACCATCGCACCCAAGAATCCCCCCCCACCCCCCCCTCCCCCCACCCGCCCCTCCCCCCACCCGAATCCCCCCCCCCCCTATTTTTTTTTTTTTTTTTAAAGATCATCTCACAAATTACCACCACACCCTCACACTATACCCCCCACCTCATCCCCCCCCCCCAATTTTTTTTATGAAGCGGTTAACAAACACAAATATTTATTTTTATTATTTTATGTTTGAAATACCGTCCAACCATCGCACCCAAGAATCCCCCCCCCACCCCCACCCCACCCCCCACCCCCCAAATTTTTTTTCCTTTTTTTCGCATTTTTGGAAGAAAATGTAATAAATGTCCACACCCCCACACAATGCACCGCTCTTCACTCCACCCCTCCCTCCTATGTGATTGAAAATGAGAGTCCCTTCACCTTTAAAAAGAAAATAGATGAGCGGTCTGCACCCGCAAGGCGGTGCTCTTGTTTTTTTCACAATGCCTTGAGATTATAAGGTGATTTTTGGTGTGTGAGTATACCTTAATGGCCTACAGATCTTATCATACCATTATATTATATAAACATTTAATATAATTTTTGTATTCTTAATATGCAGACTTATTTAAATGAATACATTGCTGTAGAATGCTTTTTGTCGTTTCCAGTTCCCCGAATATAGCCAAACCTTTTCACATGGGCCATCTGCGGTCAACAATATTGGGAAACTTCCTGGCAACCCTGTATGAGCGACTTGGTTGGAATGTCATACGTCTCAACTACCTTGGGGACTGGGGCACACAGTTTGGTAGTCATTTATTTATTTTTTTTACATGAATTTAATGGCACTTTAGCTCAATTTTGATTGTATATCAAATTATATCTCAAATTATTTTACTCACAACCGTACACAGAACAACATAGTTACGAAAGTGGTCGTCTACAAAAGTTGTAAAAATTGTGTTCCAGGGGTCAAAACTGGCAACGCCCCAGGGATCACGTCATTTATGTTAACTTTTATAGTAAAAAAATTAACCTTTTTTTTCTCTGGAAATACAAGTCTTGTATTTGGTATGAAACATCACATCGAGGTTCTGTCCAAGTTTGTTCAAATCATGTTTGTTAAGACTTATATGTATTGTAAATAACTTACACAATCTTCTCTGAAACGGTACTGGTCAGTAACTCAATATTGGGTGTGTATCATCGTTTGGTGCTTCTTGTTTTTAGCTCGGCTGTTTTCAGAGAAAACCCGAGGTATTGTCATAGCCAGCTCGTCGTGTTATGTCCCAAACCTTAACATTTTGTTAACCTTTTGAATATTGGCTCTTAAATCAAAGTGCTTCCACCTATAACTTTGAAACTTCATATATGTAGATGCACCTCGATGAGTTCTACACATTACACCCATTTTTGGGTCACTAGGTCAGAGGTCAAGGTCAATGTGACCTCTTATATAAAACTGTAACATAGGCTCTTAAATCAAAGTTCTTCCACCTACAACTTTGAAACTTCATATGTAGTTGCAACTTGATGAGTTCTACATGCAAACCCATTTTTGGGTCACTAGGTCAAAGGTCAAGGTCACTGTGACCTCTAATATAAAACTTTAACATAGGCTCTAAAATCAAAGTACTTCCACTTACAACTTTGGCACTTCATATGTAGATGCACCTTGATGAGTTCTACACGCCACACCCAGTTTTGGGTCACTAGGTCAAAGGTCAAGGTCACTGATACCTCTTATAAAACTTTAACAAAGGCTCTAAAATCAACGTGCTTCCACCTACAACTTTGAAACTTCATATGAAGATGCACCTTGTTGAGTTCTACATGCCACACCCATTTTTGGGTCACTAGGTCAAAGGTGAAGGTCTAACTGCACCTGCAGCCGAGCTTTGGCACCCGTTATGCGGTGCTGTTGTTTCAAATCATGCCTCCAGGTCTACAATATGCCCTGTCTGTGGCTGTGTTGTTGCAATGATTTAAATTGAATATGGGCCGTGCTCTGGGAAAAGGGGGTTTAAAACATGTGCGTTTTCACAGATTAGCCTGCACAGTCCACACAGGCTTATCAGGGACAACACTTTCCGCTTTAATGATATTTTTCGTTTAAGGAAAGTTTTTTCTAAGCAAAAATCCAGTTTAGGGGGAATGTGTCTTCCCTGATTTGCCTGTGTGGACTGCACAGGTTAATCTGGGATGACACTGTACGCACATGCGTTAAACCACCTTTTCACAGAGTGTGGCCCATATTCAATATAGTACTGTATATGAAAAATTATTGGGGTCTTCTTCTAAAAAATTTCCAAGCATACTCTTTGTGTTTAAAACTGGCCATGTCCCATTATTTGGGTGCGCTATCTAACTCCATATTGCCTCTTTTATTGTATACTATATAGTGGCAGAGCCGTTGTAAATATAAACTTGTATTTATGATCGTGGGAGCTATTTCTGCCAACTTATTCATGTTGTGTTTAATAGATTGTTACATTCCTAGCTATATTTTTAGCAGCTGTATGCTGTGTTTTCCTGCAGGTGTACTGGCAGTGGCGTTTAAAAAGTATGGGGATGAGGAGAAATTGAAAGAAAATCCTCTGCAGCATTTATTTGATGTAAGAACTTTTTAAACAGTAGGCATTGGCCTGGTTTTGCAACTCAGAGGCAAAGTGAAAATGGCTATGTGCAAACAGCATAAAACCAGAACAGCCTGCGAGTAACTTGCTGTCTGTTCAGGTTTTATGCTGTTTGCTGCTCATCAGTATCTAAGTGTTGGAAATGAAGCCTCTAAAACTTGAATCTAGTAAGAAAGGTCTTTAATTAAATTTAACTTCCTTAAGGACTACACATACGTCAAAATACATTTCAAAGTGGGTATGGGTTAATGATATATGTGTATAGACTTAAAAAAGGTAGGCCTTTTTTATGTTACTATTTTTATTATCAAGACATTGATCATTGAAACAAATGTGGAGTTCTAATGGCTAGGAAGTAATCCATGAGGGCAACTACCAGGTTTGTTTAACAGCCACACATACAAAAATATAAGATCACTCTTTTGCTTATTGTCAGATAAATAATGAAAACTAGAAATTTTTTTTGGTTCTAACTTGATTTAATGCAAAAATGTTAAATGGTAATAAGAACAATATTTAATTAATGTCAAATGTGTACAGCCATTTGGTTCTTTGTTTATTCTGCGTTGTTGATAGTATAATGTTAGTAATATGATGAATTCATAATGGCATTGTTTCTTGGTTGAAGACCGCTGTATAAGCCCGAGGCCATTGGCTATTACAACAGTCTGGAGTTGAATTAATAAGGCCAAAATTAATTGACTAGTATTTTATTAATTGAGTTTATAATATTATGCAGCAGGTTCAGTAAAATAGAGCAGTAAATAAATTTTTAGATGTAAATATATTAATATTCTTCCTTGCAACAGTTTGCAGCTTAATATTCATGTAACTAGATGCATATGGTCGTACAATTCTTTGAAAGTGGACAACATGCAAAGACTACCTAATAATTGCTGAATGAAATATAAAAATAGAGGAAAAACTTATTCTTACTTGTCTCATTTTTTGCTTTCATTAATATTCATGGTAATATTTTCTTACATTTTTGTAATTTTGAAGATGTCTTGGCAAGTTTTCAGATTAAATGCTCAGCAAACATGCAGATTTCTTTTCCATTCTGGTTTGCATCAAATTGAATGTTGACTTGTTCACAGATTTGTGTATGTTTTTAAAGTTTTCATTTTAAGCTTTAAATTGATAAATGTAAAAAGCGGAACTAAAATGCTCCAGTACAAAACAAGAAAAAAATAATTTAGAGAGAAAAAAAAGTTATCCATACGTGGGCACGAACTACTTACCCTTTGAGTAAAAGTCTACCGCTTAAACCGATGGGCCATTTATGCTGGTACACATCTTATTGAATTTTTTACTTTATATACGAAATCCAGGTAGTGTTACAAAATATTACAATAACAACAGAACTCTCCAAATTATTCTATCGTTTCATATTTGTAACGCTTTATAATTTTCAGGTATTTAAATCGTCAAATGATGCATATAATGGATTTTTTTAGAGCATGGTAAATGTTCAGTATTATTGTTTCCTCGCAAAAAGCATAACTACACCAAAACTTGCAAATCTGAAACCATTTTTTCCAATGTTGTCAATATACCAAAGTGTGAACAGGTCCCTTTAATCCAAATGTTACACTAATTTCAACAAATGCATTTAAGCAAAAACATGAACAGACGCTTTATTGAAGAATATTTCATGGGAAGTACGTCCGATGTCATTCTGTATTACACGTTATCAGGGCCGTTATTGTCAGGATTTCAAAAGGCCTATGCACCATTCAGTAGACTATCACAAATTTATTGAAACTTTAGTTTGTGTTGTGATGACTGTAAAATTTTTACTAAAACATCAAAGGTAAAACCTATGGAGTGTTTTCAAAATGGCATAAAAATGTCTTCTTGCATTTGCCAAGCTTAGCATGGGTTTTCATTCGTCAAACCTTGTATTGGCCAAGGAAACATTGAAAACTAATTGGTCTTATCTCATATTGGCGGCGTTTTTCTGTATTGGCTATATTTTTTTCCATATTAGACAAGCTTTTAAATTTAGATTGATTGCAGAGGGTTACGCTGTATTGGGCGAGCAGAGGATGGAGATAATGTTCAATGTTAATTAATTAGTGGTTTTACTATGGAAATTTTGCTCTTTATTAAGAAGTAAATTCCGTGGGTATCGTGTAGAATTATTTTGTTTTGTTTCCAACAATTTATTGTTAGATTAAAAAACGATTTAGAAACCAATTTGTTTGGCAACCTGTTCTTTAAATTATTTTTATGTCGGCCACTACTATAGTGGGGGACATAATTTTTTTGCCCCGTCTGTTGGTTTGTTTGCGTCAAACTTTAAAATTTGCCATAACTTTTGCAATATTGAACATAGCAAATTCATATTTGGCATGCATGTGTATCTCATGGAGCTGCACATTTTGAGTGGTGAAAGGTCAAGGTCATCCTTCAAAGTCAAAGGTCAAATATACAAACTCATTTAATGTACACTTTTGCAATATTGAAGATAGCAACTTGATATTTGGCATGCATGTGTATCTCATGAAGCTGCTCATTTTGAGTGGTGAAAGGTCATGGTCATCCTTCAAGGTCAAATGTCAAATATATGGGCACACATATATGTGTTTTTCACAAACACATCTTGTTTTGCTAAGAACTTTATAAAATATTGCTTCCTTGAAAAACAATTTCTGAAATAGTACCAACCCTTAAGAAATAGTATAAGCCAGTAGCTGTGCTGGTATTGGCAGCGTTAACATATGGGACGTACTTTGTGAAAAGACGGTTTAATGCATGTGCGTAAAGTTGCAGTCCACACAGGCTAATCAGGGACACAACTTTCTGGTTTTATGATATTTTTGTTGAAAGAAAGTCTCTTCTTAGCAAAAATCTTGTTAAGGCTGAAATTGTCATCCCTGATTAGCCTGTGTGGACTGCACAGGTTTATCTGAGACAACACTTTACATACATGCATTAAACCCCGTTTTCACTGAGCTAGGCACTTATTAATGGTCATGTTTTATGGAGACAGTCATAAATCTTATGTATGGCTGCAGAAGTAAAAGCAGACAAATGTTGATTTGAGCTAATTGTCATAAAGAAATGTTGATTTTAGCCAATTGTCATAAAGAAATGTTGATTTGAGCTAAATGTCATAAAGAAATGTTGATTTGAGCCAATTGTCATAAAGAAATGTTGATTTGAGCCAATTGTCATAAAGAAATGTTGATTTGAGCCAATTGTCATAAACAAATGTTGATTTGAGCCAATTGTCATAAAGAAATGTTGATTTGAGCCAATTGTCATAAAGAAATGTTGATTTGAGCCAATTGTCATAAAGAAATGTTGATTTGAGCCAATTGTCATAAGGACAATGAGCCTCACTCTGGGAAAACAGAGTCAAATGCCTGAGCGTAAAGTGTTGTCCCAGATTTGTTTGTGCATTCGGCACAGGCTTATCAGGGACAACACTTTGTGTCTAAACTGAATTGTTTCATATGAAAAATACCATACAAGCAGAAAGTGGCATCTATTATAAGCCCGTGCAGACTGCACTGGCTAATCTGGAATGACACTTCAGCGATTTTCCTTGTCCAATTGGGAAAAGTACCCGTACCGATCCAATTGGGAAAAATCGAGTCGTGAAAACATCAAAATTGGGAAAAATCGAGTTGTGAAAACCTCAAATTGGGAAATTGGTGTATTTGATTTTTTGCTCCCAAATACTTTAAAATTGATAACCAAGTGTTTTCAAGCTGTCAATATTATATATAAACCTAGGTTCAAGCTATAGAGCTGCAAAGGGAAACTAACTAAATGTTGCTTAAAAACCTTTTTTTTACCTTTAATTGGGAATTTAAGGACAGCAATTGGGAAATTTGTATTTTTTTCGTAATTGGGAAAGTGCCATTTACCGGTACTTTATAAAGAAGGAGGAAAATCGCTGTCACTTAACGCTCATGCATTGAGCATTTATTGCATTGAACGGTTCAGAAGAAAATTTGATTTTATAGAAAGATTGAAGTCACTGAATTATCCTTGATATGCTACTGTAAACACATTGTACTATGTGGAATGAGACATCAATCTTAGACAAAACTATGTTATTACACAATGCTTTCTATGCACTTTTATTTGTTGTATTAATAAATTTATTATGACTTTCTATTTGCCTGATTGAAATTTATAAAATAACAACATTTACGTGCATCAACAATATAAAATACACAGTGTTTTGTTTCAAAAATATACAAAAGATGTCCAGTCTAATGTTGATGTGTGTTTTGTCTAACTTCACATAATACATTGGCAGCAGTGTTTTTTATGTATGGACTTCATTTCAGATTTATGTGAATATAAACAAGGAGAAGTCATTAGGAAATAAGGAGATTGACAAAGCTGCCTTGGAAATGTTTAAAAGAATGGAAAGTGGTAAGTTCAGAAAACGTTCCCTGACAATCAAATTACTGGATGTTCTCTACAGGACCTTTATATTTATTTTGGTCGTGCTCTGTGAAAAGGGGGTTTAATGCATGTGCGTACATTTTTGTCCCAGATTAGTCTGTGTAGTTTGCACAGGCTAATCAGGGATGGCCATTTATGCTTTTATCATATTTTTTGTTTAAAGAAAGTCTCTTCTTAGCAAAAATCCAGTTTAAGCGAAAAGTGTCGTCCCTTCTAGCCTTTGCGGACTGCACAGGCTAATCTGGGACAACACTTTATGTCACAGAGCACGGCCCATTTATATCTCAATATTGATGATTGTCAGAAGACATAAGTGAAACAGATTCTTTGTTTTTATAGGTGATCCTGAGGCATTATCAATGTGGCAGAGGCTAAAGGATATAAGTCTTCAGGAGTATGACAAAATGTATGAGGTAAGTGATTTTGGCTGAACCCAGCATTTCTGGAGGTTATCTAGATAGGCTTCATTTGCCTTTTAACTGATTTCTTAGTGCCTTTGAATGGCAAGTTATTTGTTGCAGCTTACATTTTAAATTAAGCTGACACTTCTTGAATCTGTCAAGTTGTTGTTGCTTGTCCAAATTTACTATATGATTTACCTTACTTAATCTGCAGACATAATTTAGACTTAAACATTTTACATCTTCAAATAGAGTTTTAACATGGAATTATGAAGTTGCAGTAGCATTTACATCTTTGCAGTACTTTGGAAGAGTGCAACCGTGATGACTGTCAAAGTGTGACTAAAGATTATTACATTGACAATACTTACAACTTTGTTTAGGAGAAATAGTGTAACTGTAGATGAAACAAGGTAAATCTGAAGAAAATTTAGACAGTAACAAATTTTAATTTTGACAACAATGCCAAGTGAACATAAATAAAATGTAAATGTGACAGAGTTAAGCTTGTTTCTTATCTAGAGACTGGGGGTCAAGTTCACAGAGCAACATTCCGAGTCCATGTATAAAGATGCTGGAGTGTCCGTCATAGACAGACTGAAGAAAGAGGGGCTGTTCAAAAAGGATGAGTGAGTGTTACTCATGGGTTATGGGTTGGTATGAGCGGCTATCTGGTAAAATGTGGCTTAATGCATTTGCGAAAATTGTTGTCCTTGAAAATCCGCTGCAGTCAACATAGGATAATCAGAGCTAACCCTTTTTGTTTTATATGGTATTGTTTGTTTAAAAGAATTCTTTTCTTAGCAAAACTTCAGTTTAGACAGAATGTTTCGTCCCTGATTGATCTGGGATGACACTTTATATGCATTCATTAACCCTTTCAGTGCTGGAACCGAATTTTGAAGGCCTTTGCAAACAGTTTGGATCCAGATGAGACGCCACAGAACGTGGCGTCTCATCAGGATCCAAACTGTTTGCTATTCTGATAGTATTCTTTGAAAAAAATGAAGAAAATGCTAATTTTAGAAATTCAGCAGACGACATTTTAGCAGACGACAAATTTCCCAGCATGCAAACGGTTAAGCTCTTTTTCCCATAGCATGGCTCATACACTATTATATTGTTTGAACATTTGCAGAAATTATTATCTTTCTTGTACTTTATTATTTGGTATTGATCCAATGCCAGAGATATTGTCTGCTTCTTTTTTGAAAAAAAACACCTCCAAACTTTGCTCTTTGATCTGGATCTTTGATTTATTTTGTACTTTGATAACAGAAATAATGGTGCAATTGCATAATTAAATTTTCTTTGATGCCTTTTGTGCTGATTTTGCCCCCTGGGTACGAATGGAGGGAGTAGCTGACCATCAATAGGTCAGTTGCCTGGGTTGGTTGGTTGGCCCTCAAATGATTGATTTCTGCTCTATGAGACACTTTGACCTTCAGCCATGCATATTGTATAATGGTTACACAGGAGACATGCATAATTGTTAGTTGTTGTGTTGCTGGTATGTTGTACATGATGATGTAGAAGTTCAAATCTACTCTTATATTCTCTGACAGGATGCTAATAATGTTCAATGTCATATACTTTAAGTTAAAGGAATTTATGTTGTAAAAGTAACTGGCCATTAAGTTGTAATTTGTATAAACATCATGTTACATGTGTTCAATAAAAACGCATACAGGGTTTGATCATAACCAATTAGCCACCAGTTCTCCCTTTATTTCCAGCATGGGTAAAGGGTATGTTGAGTTCAAAACTGGAGCCAAAACCATTCCAGTTGTGGTGCTGAAAAGTGATGGAACCTCTCTCTATATTACAAGGTACATCATTGTATCTATGATGTGTTACCAAATACGTCATGATTCACTGGTGTTGGGTTTTGCAAAATGCGAAACAAAAACAACAACATAGCAAACACAATTAAATATATTTAACCTGAGAATAATTGTCAAAGAGATGTTAAAAATTTAAGTTTTTTTATAGAATACATGTAATACAGTCTGAACTAAAAACAATAGCATATGCTCCAATAACTTGATGTAAAAATTTAATAACCCATTTATGCCTAGTGGACTCTCCCATCCTTCTAAATTGGATCAATTTATTTCTAAAATTAGGGATGTCTAGTATATTTATTTCTATATTTTGAATATTTCTTACAAAAATTCCTTTAAGCAAACAGCGTAGACCCAGATGAGACGCCACATTATGTGGCGTCTCATCTGGGTCTACGCTGTTTGCCAAGGCCTTTTTTTCTAGACGCTAGGCATAAATGGATTAATGATTTTGTCTTCTTACTGTTCAAGTGGAAGTCTTCAACTAAAGCTTGAATGTGAATACATTCTATTTAAGAGAGATTGCTGCCCTAATGGACAGGTTTGAGAGATACCGCTTTGAGAAAATACACTATGTGGTATGATTTTTCCATTCTTTAAGAATTATGTTTTCATCATTTTATTCTAGACACCTTAGTTTGAATATCAGGGGTGAAATTAGTAAAGTAAAGGTGTGTTTATAGTCTGATTTCAATATAGATCTTCAATTGACTTCACATTTACCCCCTGATCTCTTATGTTAACATTCGGCGCAGTATGCAGCCACAGCACATTGGCTTATTTCCCTCACAGGTACCCATTTATACACCTGGGTAGAGAGGAGCAAATGTAGGATAAATTTCTTGCTAAGGAAAATTCTAGTGGTCAGGGCGTGATTCTAACCAGGGACCTCTTGATATCTTAGCCAGCGTCCTACCATTAGACCACTGCTCCCAAATTATCCTGTTTTGTTAATTACAAATGTCTTTTGTGACAACAAGGTGTCAATTTTATCCCTAAAACTTTTTTTGCTTAATCTATCTGTATATTTTAAGCTCACCTGAGCACAAGGTTCTCATGGTGAGCTTTTGTGATCGCCTTTTGTCTTTATTATGTTGTGCGTCGTGTGGCCTCAACATTTGCCCTGTTAACACTATAGAGGCCGGATTTATTGTCCGATCTTCATGAAATTTAGTCAGAAAATTTGTCTGAATGATATCTTTGATAAGTTTGAAAATGGTTCCGGTAAGTTGAAAAACATAGCGGCATTTTTCCTTGTATGGCTATAGTAAAACCTTGTTAACATGCTAGAAGTCTTATTAATTTTCACATCGTCATGAAACTTGGTCAGAAGATTAATTCTGATTATATATTGGAGGAGTTTGAAAATGGTTTTGATCTGTTGAAAAACTTGGCCACTAGGGGGCAGGGCATTTTTCCTTATATGGCCATAGTAAAACCTTGTTTACACTAGAAGTCACTTTTATGGTCCAATCTTTATGAAACATGGTCAGAACATTTGTTATAATAATAGCTCGGCTTAGTTAAAAAATGGTAATGGTTCGCCATGGGGCGGCGCATTTTTTCTTATATGGCTAAAGTAAAACCTTGTTAGCACTCTAAAAGTCACATTTTTGTCCAATCTTCATGACACTTAATCAAAACATTTGTTTATTGATACTTGGGCTGAGTTTGAAAATGATTCCCGTCTGTTGAAAAACATGGCAACCAGTGGGCAGGGCATTTTTCCTTATATGGCTTCAGTTAAACCTTGTTAACTCTCTAGAAGTCTCATATTTGGTCCAATCTTTACGAAACTTGGTCAAAACATTTGTTCTAATGATAACTTAGCTGAGTTGGAAAATAGTTAGGGCCGAAAAACATGACCGCGCAGGGGGAGGGCATTTTTCCTTTTATGGCAATAATAAAATCGTATTAACTCTCCAGAATTCACATTTTTAGTCCAATCTTTATTAAACTTGGTCACAACATTTGTTTTAATGATATCTGGGCTGAGGTCAAGCATTGTTCCTGTTGGTTGAAAAACATGGCTGCCAGGGGGCAGGGCATTTTTCCTTGTATGGCTATAGTAAAACCTTGTTAACTCTTTCTTTTTTGTTGTGTCGTATTGCAAATCATTATTGTCACAATTTATATTGTATATGTACTTGTTTGCAATTGGAAAAAAAATGTGTTGGAAAAAATAAATAAAATAATAATCTTAAGTTGATATTTTCGCCAAGTTTGAAAATAGTTTCAAAAACATCTTAAAAGTTGCTGAAACCAGTTCAGTTCCCGAAAGTCTTAGGTGAGGGACTGTTAGCCTCTGGCCTTCTTGTGAATTAAATTTTATCAAATACATGTACTTAAGATAATAATTATACCCACAAATAATGTCTTAATTGTTTAACTTTTTTGTGTGAATAATTCTTGTAGATATGTATACACAATAATGATTTAAACATTCTATGAATTAGTTGACAATCAAATTCTATACATGTGTGTGAAAATTCAATTGAATTGATAAATAAACACTTACCTTAAAGGGTCATTGTTTCTTGCCCAAAAGCTATTCATTAGACTCTTAGACCATTTGTTGCATATTTTTAATGAGTGCAGTCTTGGTTAACCTTATAAAATTAGGAACTGTTGCAATTGTCACCCTTGAACAGCAAACTTATATCAGATGCACTAGATTTCCTATTGAAACATTTGTTGTTCATAGGTGGAGAATGGCCAGCACCTGCATTTTGAGCACATGTATGGAGTCATTAACACACTGCCAGAATACAAGGATAGGTAGGGTTTTGTTATATTATGTGAAGTTTGTAAAATGGTTGTTATCTGAACAAAATCTGATTTCCTTGCGCTGGTTTTCAATTTCTCAATTCTGGAATAAAGTGCAGCCCTAGCCAAGAATGATAAGCACGTGTCTGTCCTTGCAATTAATTCAAGATTTGTTGTCAAGAATATGTTTATGGCATTTGAAATTTTTTAATGAACTGTGGAAAATTCATGTTTTCATTTTTGTTTCTCATGTTAATACGTTTGAGAAATATGGTATTACGTCAAGCATGGGGCCTTGTCACCATGACAAAAAATGACATAAAAACTGAAAAATAGTGTGCCTACTGAGCAATGCTTATGTACTGCTTTTCACTGCATACTTTTATACAGTTGGATGCCTTTGTGAAAGCCAGAGGAAATACAATTGAGCCGAACTCTGTGAAAAGGGGGTTTAATGCATGTTTGTAAAGTGCCATTCCAGATTAGCTTGTGCAGTACGCACAGGCTTATCAGGTACGACACTTTCCGCTGAAACTTGATTTTTGCTAAGAAGATACTTTATATAAACGAAAAATACCATAAAAGCGAAAAGTGTTGTTCCTGATTAGCCTGTGCTGACTACACAGGCTTATCTGGGACGACACTTTATGCACTTGAAGTTAACCCCCTTTTCACAGAGCACAGTCCAATTTATTTGGTTAAGGATGTTAAATTATTAAGCATTTATATATGTGCAAATTTTTTCTGTCCAGATTGAATGCAGACCTGCACGTTAAGTTTGGTCGTGTGGAAGGCATGAGCACTCGACAGGGGAACGTGGTGTTCCTCAAGGATATCTTGGATGAGGCCAGGAACAGAATGACCCAAACCCTCAAAACCAAATCTAGTACGTCTTAACCCTTTACCACTCAGATATACACTTTGAAGCCTTTTGTAGTCCCTTCGAAAATCTATTTACATTAAAGACCTAGATTCAGGTTTTTACAGAGTAATTGTCTCTCAAAATACTGGTAAAGGGGATTTCCCTAAAGAGTAATTGTCTCTCAGAATAACAGTAACAGGGATTTCCCTACGTAATAATTGTCACTCAGAATACTCGTAATAGGGATTTCCCTACGGAGTAATTGTCTCTCAGAATACTGGTAATAGGGATTTACCTACAGAGTATTTGTTTCTGTTGCATGTTGGGCTATTATTTTCATTTGAATAGAACTTCTCTTTTGTTTCTTTTCTGCTTATACCTCTTCTGAACTGTTGATCTATTTTTAGCTCATCTATTTTTTGAAAAAAAATATTAGCTCATCTATTTTTTTTAAAAAAAGTGTTGAGCTTTTGTCATCATTGTTCATCGGCGTCTGGTTAAGTTTTGCGTTTAGGTCCATTTTTCTCATAAAGTATCAATGCTGTTGCATTCTAACTTGGTACACTTACTTACTATCATGAGGGGACTGGACAGGCAAAGTTAGATAACTCTGGTGTGCATTTTGACAGAATTATGTGCCCTGTTTATACTTAGAAAATTTAAAATTTTGGTTAAGTTTTGTGTTTAGGTCCATTTTATTCCTTACGTATCAAAGCTATTGCTTTCATACTTGCAACACTTATTAACTATCATAAGGGGACTGTGCAGGCAAAGTTATGTAACTCTGACTGTCATTTGGACGGAATTATGGGCCCTTTATACTTAGAAAATTGAAAATTTGATTAAGTTTTGTGTTTTGGTCCACTTTACCCCTAAAGTATCATAGATATTGCTTTCATACTTGGAACACTTGCAAACTATCATAAGGGGACAGTAAAAGGACAAGTTGCATAACTCTGGTTGTCATTTTTACAGAATTATGGCCCTTTTTTTACTTAGTAACTTTGAATATATGGTTAAATTTTGTGTTTTGATCCACTTTACTTCTAAAGTATCAAGGCTATTGCTTTCAAACTTCAAATACTTTCATGCTACCATGAGGTTACTGTACCTGGCAAGTTGAATTTTACCTTGACCTTTGAATGACCTTGACTCTCAAGGTCAATTTATTAAATTTTGCTAAAATTGCCATAACTTCTTTATTTATGATTGGATTTGATTGATACTTTGACAAAACAACTCTTACCTGACATACCACAATAGACTCCACCCAAACCAATCCCCACGCCCTCCCTCCCCCCGAATCCCCCCCCCATTTTTTTTAAGATCATCTCACAAATGACCACCACACCCTCACGCTAACCCCCCCCCCCCCCCCCACCACTCCAAAATTATTTTTTTGAAACAGTTAAAAAGCACAAATATTTATTTTTATTAATTTATTTTTGATATACCGTCCAACCATGGCACCCAAGAACCCCCTCCCCCCACCCCGATTTTTTTTTTTTTTTTGCATTTTTGTTTGCATTTTTGGAAGAAAATGTAATAAATGACCACACCCCCACACTATACACCCCTCTTCACTCCATCCCTACCTCCTTTGTGATTGAAATTGAGAGTCCCTTCACCTTTAAAAAGAAAAATAGATGAGCTCTTGTTTAATCATTAACACTACCTGTTTTCTTTTAAAGTAATACGATTGTTTATACTTGCATTAAGGTTAAAAAGTAATGCTGTCTGAGTTTATAAGAAAAGAAGTGTAATTGTTGTTTTCCTTTTTATATATAACTGGAAAACATGACATCAGTATTTAAATGAAAAGATCTAAGCAGAGAATGTTTTATTACAGATTATTTCAGCACACTTATAAGTGAAAATCACTATTTTAAGATATTCTCGCCTAAATTTTAAATTGCTTATTTATGCTTGGTCAAAACATTGACCATTGTATTCTTGTATCGCCTCACAGCCACACGTGTTGGACCTGGTGAGATTGCTGGCACTGCAGAGGAACTTGGTCGCAGTGCAATATTTGCCCAAGACTTGAGCCAACAAAGGCTGAAACCTTACGCTTTTGATTGGGACCGAGTGCTGAATTTTAATCAGGATTCAGGAGTCTTTCTGCAGTATTGTCATTCACGGCTTTGCAGGTAGGCATAATTACAGTTTTTCTTAAGTCTGTACTTACAGTCACTTTTAACATATGTGGAAACAAATATGCAGCTCAACATTTTTTTTTAGTTCACAAAAATGAAGTGAGCTATTGTGGTCAGCCTATTAGCAGCCTCTGTCATTGTGCAGTATGTCGTGTATGTCGTCAGCTTTCAGCTTGTTAACTGAGGCGTTAGTGTTCATCCAATCTTAATGAAACTTGTGTTTATCTAGACAATAATGAGGCCAATTTTGAATATGTTCATGTGTGTTCAAAACCTAGGTCACAATGTTAAATAATGATTAGTAAAACCTTGTTACCAGTCTAGAAGCCACATTTACATTTCAATCTTGATGAAAGTTGGAAAGTATGTTTTTCTTGACGATATGTAGACCAAGTTTTAATCTGGGTAACGTGCAACCTTAAACTTGATCACCAAATCAAATCAAAGAAAAACTGTGTTACCTCTTTCAAAGCCTTACCGGTATTTATGGCATGGCTCAATCTTGATGAAATGTGTTGAAATGTTTATTTTGATACTTTTTAGGCTGGTCAGATGCGTAAAAAACTAGGTCACCATGTCAAAATCTTGATACCACTACAGAGGTCACATTTATCAGTGTATCTTGGCAATATCTAGGCCAAGTTTGAATCATGGTCATACATGTAAAAATCTAAAGTTACCAGGTGAATCATAGAAAATATTGATAACACTCTTTATTTTTTATGCTCAATAAATCTTGGTCAAAGTGATCATCATGACATTTTCTAGATTTAGTTCGTATCTGTGCCATGTACGTCCCAAAATCTAGGTCACAGGTCTAATCTTAGAAAAATCTTGTTACCACTCTAGAGGCCACATTTATGACTGAGTTATGATGAAACTAGGTCAGAATGTTTATCTTGACAATATCTTGGCAAGGTTTGAATCTATGTCACATGCATCTTGTCAGATCTTTACAAAAAATCTTAGTGATCATTGAGCAGAAATTATTACGAAAGCTTGATGAAATTTAGTCAAATCATTTATTTGACACTGTCCTGGCCAAGCTTGTATCTGGATGACATTTGTCCCAAAACTAGGTCACCAGATTAAATGTAAGAACTTGTTTCGAATCTAGAGACTACACTTACGACTCAGTCTTTATGAAATTAATATGTTTATCTTACAATATGAAGGCTATGTTTTAATCAGGGTCAGGTGGGGTAAAAACGAGATCACCATGTCAAGTCTTGAATAAATAGTTGTCTGTGAACTCAGTTGAGTGTTGAATGGTCTTGTTGGTATCTGGTGCAAAGTAAAACATAAAATTGTAAATAAATTATATTTTTCATCTTTAGTTGAGATGTTGAATGAAGACCTTTTTTTTTACTTGTGTCATTTATGATGAATGTTTTGATTTCATTTGTAATATTACTCTTTCAGCATAGAAAGAATGAATAGCGAAGTCGCAATCTTGGAGGAAATGGTATTGGAGGATGAACATTATTCTGTGCAGCAAGCAGCAGATTTGATCAACCATCTGCAGGAGTAAGAGTTAATTTGAGCAGCGATCTGAGAAAATGGGGCTTAATGCATAGTTGAAAGTGTCTGAGAAAATGGGGCTTAATGCAAAGTTGAAAGTGTCTGAGAAAATGGGGCTTTAAGCAAAGTTGAAAGTGTCTGAGAAAATGGGGCTTAATGCATAGTTGAAAGTGTCTGAGAAAATGGGGCTTACTGCAAAGTTGAAAGGGTCTTTGAAAATGGGGCTTACTGCAAAGTTGAAAGTGTCTGAGAAAATGGGGCTTAATGCATAGTTGAAAGTGTCATGGCAAGTTAGCCTATATAATTATATCAGGGCCAACACTTTTTGCCTGCACTGGACTTTTGTTTAGACTGCACAGGTAAATATGAGACGACACTTTAGGCACATAAATTATGCCTCAATATCGCAGATTAGGGCTCCATTCTAGTAAAATGAGGCAAGCAAGAATGTATTTTAGTATATTTTTATGTCCCCCACCCACTATAGTGGGGGACATATTGTTTTTGCCCTGTCTGTCTGTTGGTCTGTTTGCTCCAACTTTAACATTTGCAATAACTTTTTCAATATTCAAGATAGCAACTTGATATTTGGTATGCATGTGCATCTCTTGGAGCTGCACAGTTTGAGTGGTGAAAGGTCAAGGGCAAGGTCATTCTTCAAGGTCAGAGGTCAAATATATGTGACCAAAATTGCTCATTTTATGAATACTTTTGCAATATCAAAGATAGCAACTTGATATTTAGTATGCATGTGGATCTCATGGAGCCGCACATTTTGAGTGGTGAAAGGTCAATGTCATCATTTAAGGTAAAAAAAAAAATCAAAGCGGCGCAGAAAGGGACATAGTGTTTCTGACAAACACATGCCGCACATTTTGAGTGGTGAAAGCTCAAGGTCAAGGTCATCCTTCAGGGTCAAAGGTCAAAAAAATTCAAAGCGGCGCCGAAGGGGACATAGTGTTTCTGACAAACACATTTCTTGCTTGAAGAGATATATTGTTTATTGTGTTTCAAAGTATAAGTTTTAAATTGCATTTGTGTTTTTATTTGTGGGCCCATAACTTTTGTCTTTGCTTGATAGAGAATTCTTTGAACTTCAAGCATGCAAATGATTTTAGGTCAAATGATGATCATTGGGTAGGAAAGCAAGACACCTTTGACAAGTTATAACTTGTTATAGTATCAGAAGTATCCATTTAGAGGTCAAGGTCACAGGCTTGTCAGATTAATGTTTATAAAAGATGTCTTGATAATGCTGAAACCAAAGATCGTGTGAAAATTGGGTTTGCAATTACTTGTGACAAAACAGGCACTCTCGTATATAAAACACAATTTTCCATTCAAGTGCAAAGTTCACCTTACAAACTTTGTCAATATTGGCCATTGGCCTTTGAAAGTAAAAAGCATGTTGTTTTTCAAATATCAGTTTGTATGAATTTCTTGTCAATGACTTCTATGAGGATATTAGACATATTGTGTTATTTTTTGAAGGTTTGAGCAGGCTGTTGAGAGGTCATTCTCCACTCTAGAGCCGTATGTGATCGTCAGATATCTTTATGCATTATGGTAAGAATATGACTAAAAGGTAAACTTCTACTGAAAATAATGGCAAAGTTAACCTTGCATAACGATTTTCCTGTTATGCTCCTCTTGCAAACCTCATTATTCAGCAAGTAAAGAAAATCATTTAATGTGTGTATTTCCCTGCAGCAAACTAGTTGCAAAGCAAACGAGAAAATTCTTTGTGTATGTTGCTCTTATATCTCTCCTCAGTCCCAGATTAAAAATAATCATCATGATAATTATAAACTTCAATCGCAAACAAATTAATAATTTGTTTTTAGCTCACCTGAGCACAATGTGCTCATGGTGAGCTTTTGTGATCGCCCTTTTCCCGTTGTGCGGTGTGCGTCGTGAGCCGTTAACATTTGCCTTGTGAACACTCCAGAGGCCACATTTATTGTCCGATCTTCATGAAACTTAGTCAGAACATTTGTCTCATACCTCGACTGAGTTCGAATCTGGGTCATGCTGGGTCAAAAACTAGGTCATTAGGTCAAAAAAAAGAAAAAACCTTGTGAACACTGTAGAAGTCACATTTGATGCCCAATCTTCATGTAACTTTGTCAAAATGTTTGTCTAACTGATATGTTGGTTAAGTTAAAAAATGGTTCCGGTTCGTAGAAAAACATGGCTGCCAGGGGGCGGGGCAGTATTCCTTATATGGCTATAGAGAAACCTTGTGAACACTCAAGAAGTCACAATTTTTTGCCCAATCATCATGTAACTTGGTCAAAACATTTGTTTCATTGATATCTTGGACGAGTTCGAAAATGGTCCAGATCGGTGAACAAACATGGCCGCCAAAGGGCGGGGCAGTTTTCTCTAAATGTATATAGCGAAAATATGTGAACACTCTAGAAGTCACATTTTATGTCAAATCTTCATGAAATTTGGTCAGAAAATTTGTCTTATTGATATCTTTGATGAGTTTGAAATGGTTACGTTTTCTTGAAAAACATGGCTGCCAAATGGCGAGGCATTTTTCCTTATATGGCTATATGTGGCTATAGTAACACTCTAGAGGCCACATTTATAGTCAGATCTTCATGAAACTTGGTCAGAAGATTCATCCCAATGATATCTTGGACAAGTTCAAAAATGATGCCGAATGGTTGAAAAACATGGCCACCATGGGGCAGGGCATTTTTTCTTATATGGCTATATTAAAACCTTGTTAACACTCTAGAGGTCACATTTATTTTCTGATCATCATGAAACTTGGTCGGAAGATTTGTCCCAATGATAATCTGAATGAGTTCGAAAATGGTTTTGGTTGCTTTAAAAACATGGCCACCAGGGGCGGGGCATTTTTCCTTATAGGGCTTTAGTAAAACCTTGTTAACACTCTAGAGGCCACATTTATTGTCTTCATGATATTTGGTCATAAGATTGGTCTCAATGATATCTTGGATGAGTTCGAAAATAATTATGTTTGCTTGAAAAACATGGCTTCCAAGGGGCGGGGCATTTTTCCTTATATGGCTATAGTAAAACCTTGTTAACACTCTAGAGGCCACATTTTCTTTCCGATCTTCATGAAACTTGGTCAGAAGATTTGTCTTAATAATATCTTGTTATCTCAGGTGAGTGACTTTGGGCCTTTCAGGCCCTCTTGTTTTATGAATGTATTTCCACTTGATATTGACTCAATTCACAAATTTGTGAACAAAACCATTGGCAGAGTATGATCCTGCTGCATTTCACTTAATTCACTAAAGTCAACATTCTCTTTGTGTATTCCTGCTTCATTAGCTCATCTATGTTTTGAAAAAGGAATTATGAGCCATTGTCATCACCTTGGCGTCGGCGTCCAGTTAAGTTTTGTGTTAAGGTCCTATTTTGCCATAAAGTTTCAAAGCTATTGCATTCAAACTTGGTACACTTACTTACTATCATGAGGGGACTGGGCAGGCAAAGTTAGATAACTCTGGCGTGCATTTTGACAGAATTATTTTCCCTTTTTATACTTGAAAATTTGGTCAAGTTTTGTGTTTAGGTCCACTTTTCTCATAAAGCATCAAAGCTATTGCATTCAAACTTGGTACACTTACTTACTATCACGAGGGGACTGGGCAGGCAAAGTTAGATAACTCTGACTGGCATTTTGACAGAATTATGGCCCCTTGATACTTAGAAAATTGAAAATTTCGTTAAGTTTTGTGTTTTGGGCCGGTTTACTCCTAAAGTATCATAGCTATTGCTTTCAGACTTGGCACACTCACAAACTATCATAAGGGGACTGTACGGAAAAAGTGGCATAAATCTGGTTGTCATTTTGACGGAATTATGGCCCTTTTTTGACTAAATAACTTTGAATATATGGTTAAATTTTGTGTTTACATCTACTTTACTTCTAAAGTATCAAGGCTATTGCTTTCAAACTTCAAATACTTTCATACAATCATGAGGGTACTGTACCTGGCAAGTTGAATTCTACCTTGACCTTTGAATGACCTTGACTCTCGATGTCAAATGATTAAATTTTGCAAAAATTGCCATGACTTCGTTATTTATGATCAGATTTGATTGATACTTTGACAAAACAACTCTTACATGACATACTACAATAGACTCCACCCAAACCCCCCCCCCCCTAATCCCCCCCCCCCCAAAGAAAACAATTTTTATGCCCCCCTTCGAAGAAGAGGGGGTATATTGCTTTGCTCATGTCGGTCTGTCTGTCTGTCTGTCTGTCGGTCCGTCCACCAGGTGGTTGTCAGATGATAACTCAAGAACGCTTGGGCCTTGGATCATGAAACTTCATAGGTACATCGATCATGACTTGCAGATGACCCCTATTGATTTTGAGGTCACTAGGTCAAAGGTCAAGGTCACAGTGACCTGAAATAGTAAAATGGTTTTTGGATGATAACTCAAGAATGCATACACGGCCAACAGGGCGAACTCTGAACAATATAACTGAAGCAACGGGTCTGTAATCCTAAATCTATAATTATCAGTCCAATGAAACATCATCCTTTGAGTAAAATAAAGTGGATCAGAAAAAATATTATAAGAATATGATTCTTTTTGTATATTTGGTAAATTAAATATTGTGTTAATGTTTAATTTTGTTGGTTAATATAAATATAAGCAGGGCAGGGGAGGTAATACACTATTATATCTTTCTTATATACAGGGGAAACAAATGCAATAAGTTAAAATTTCATGTTTAATGAATAGAGGATATCACCTCCCAATTTGTTTTTAAACATCATCTAATAAATAACCACACCCCACATTAAACCCCCCTCTCACCCCCACCCCTTCTATCCCCCCACCCCCATTTTTTTTCTTAAACATCTAATAATAACCCCACCCCACATTATACCTCTCACTCCCCCCTACCCCCCCTACCCCCATTTTTTAAACATCTAATAAATTACCACCCCCCCACATTATAACCCCCCTCTCACTCCCCCTACCCCCCCTCCCCCCCTAACCCCCACCCCCACCCCCCACCCCCATTTTTTTAAACATCTAATAAATTACCCCACCCCACATTATTACCCCCTCTCACCCCCCATCCCCCCTACCCCGCACCCCCCACCACCCCCCAATTTTTTTTTTAAACATCTTATAAATTACCACACCCCACATTATACCCCCCTCTCACCCCCACCCCCCTACCCCCCACCCCCCGACCCATCCCCCCCCAATTTTTTTTAAAAATCCAATAAACTACCACACCGCACATTATACCCCCCTCTCACTCCCCCCACCCCCCCATCCACCCATCCCCCCCCCCTAATTTTGTTTTTAAACATCTTATAATTACCACACCCCACATTATATCCCCCTCTCACCCCCCCTACCGCCCCAACCCCCTACCCCCCACCCCCCCCCAATTTTTTTTTTTAAAACATCTAATAAATTACCACAACCCACATTATAAACCCCCCCCCCCAAAAACCTTTTTTTTTTTAAACAACTAATAAATAACCACACCCCACATTATTACCCCCCCCGCTCACCCCCATCCCCCCTACCCACCCCCACTCCCTCCCAAATTTTTTTTTTATATAAATTACCACACCCACACATTATACCCCCCTCTCACCCCCCCCCCCAAACCAAGCCCCCCCCCACCCCCCCCCCCAATTTTTTTTTTAAACAGCTAATAATAACCACACCCCACATTATACCCCCCCCTCTCACACTCCCCCTACCCCCCCCCCCCCACCCCCACCCCATCCCATTTTTTTTAACATCTTATAAATTACCACACCCCCACTTATACCCCCCCTCTCACCCCCCCCCCCTCCCCCCTACCCCCCCCCCCCCCAAAAAATTTTTTTTTTTTTTTTAACATCTAATAAATTACCCCACCCCACATTATACCCCGCTTTCACTCCCCACTACCCCCCCACCCCAACCCCCCCCCCCAATTTATTTTATTTTTTTTAAACATCTAATTAATAACCCCACCCCACATTATACCACCCCCCTCTCACCCCCACCCCCCCCCCCCCCCCCAATTTTTTTTAACATCTAATAATTACCACACACCACATTTTAACCCCCCGCTCACTCCCCCTACCCCCCCACCCCCCCCCCCAATTTTGTTTTAAACATCTATAAATTAACCACACACCCCACATTATAACCCCCCCCCCCTCTCACCCCCCACCCCCCCACCCCCCCCCAAAAAAAATAATAAAAATAAATTACCCCACCCCACATTATACCCCTCTCACTCCCCCCTTGATCATGACTGACAGATGACCCCTGTTGATTTTCAGGTCACTAGTTCAAAGGTCAAGGTCACAGTGACTCGAAATAGTACAATGGTTTCCGGATGATAACTTACATTAGGTCAAACGTCAAGGTCACAGTGACAAAGAACGTATTCACACAATGGCTGCCACTACAACTGACAGCCCATATGGGGGGCATGCATGTTTTACAAACAGCCCTTGTTATTTTTCATTTTTGTGTGTGTGAAAGATCATCTTTTTAATGACCACACCCTCACACTATACCCACCCCCGACCGCACCCAACCCCCAACCCCCCAATTATTTTTTTTTGGAAACACATGGTTAAGAAACAAAAATATTTATTTATATTATTTTATTTTTGAAAGACCGTCCAACTATCCCACCCAAGAATCCCCCTCCCCCCCCAAAAAATAAATTATTTTTATTTTGTTTTTGCATTTTTATTTCTTATTTTTGGAAGATAATATAATAAATGACCACACCCCCACACTATACACCCCTCTCCATCCCACCCATCCATCTTTTTTATGTCCCCCACTATAGCAGGGGGACATATTGTTTTTGCCCTGTCTGTTGGTCTGTTGGTTTTTTTGCGCCAACTTTAACAGTTTGCAATAACTTTTGCTATATTGAAGATAGCAACTTCATATTTGGCATGCATGCGTATCTCATGAAGCTGCACATTTTGAGTGGTGAAAGGTCAAGGTCATCCTTCAAGGTCAGAGGTCAAATATATGTGACCAAAATCGCTCATTTTATGAATACTTTTGCAATATTGAAGATAGCAACTTGATATTTGGCATGCATGTGTATCTCATGGAGCTGCATATTTTGAGTGGTGAAAGGTCAAGGGCATCCTTCAAGGTCAGAGGTCAAATATATGTGGCCCAAATCGCTTATTTTATAAATACTTTTGCAATATTGAAGATAGCAACTTGATATTTGGCATGCATGTGCATCTCATGGAGCTGCACATTTTGAGTGGTGAAAGGTTAAGGTCATTTTTCAAGGTCAGAGGTTTAATATATGTGGCCCAAATTGCTTATTTTATGAAAACTTTTGCAATATTGAAGATAGCAACTTGATATTTGGCATGCAGGTGTATCTCATGCAGCTGCACATTTTGACTGGTGAAAGGTCAAGGTCAAGGTCATCCTTCACAAGGTCAAGGTCATCCTTCAAGGTCAAACGTCATATAGGGGGACATTGTGTTTCACAAACACATCTTGTTGATTGAAGTATTGAGATAGTTCCCTTAACCTTTAAAAAGAAAAAGAGATGAGCGGTCTGCATAGGCAAGGCGGTGCTCTTGTTTTACTTTAGTCAGCACTCTCTTTGTATATTCCTGCTTCATTTTACTTCAGTCACCATTTCCTCTTTATATTTCTGCTTCATTTAATTTTATTCACAAGTCTCTGTGTAAATTGCTGCTTCATTTTTCTTCGGTCACCATTCCCTGCATGTATTTCTCCATCATTTCACTGCAAGCACCATTCTCTGTGTATATATTCCTGCTTATTTTTACTTCAATCACCATTCTCTGTGTATATTTCTCCCTCTTTAAGTTCAGTCACAATTCATTGTTTATATTCCTGCTTCATTTCACTTCAGTTACCATTATTTGTGTATACATGTATTCCTGCTTTGTTTCATTTCAGTCACAAATCTCTGTGTATTTTCCTGCTTCATTTCACTTCAGTCACCATTCATTGTGTATATTCTTGCATAATTTAACTTCAGTCACCATTCTCTATGCAGTGCTCCAGCTTGGCCTAAATGGAAGGGTGCCCCGCCCTGCCCTGCCCTTCCGAAGCCCCGCCCTGCCCCTTTAGTTATTAAAAAATATATATATTTTTTTTACATATGATAATTTATAAATCTCTTATAACATTTTAATGAATATAATTTTATTTCTCATTGTAGACATTTTGTTTGCATGGTTGAATACTAATGGGAATAATAAATTCTAACAATTATTAATAACATTTAAATTAATATGCAACAGGGAGTATTCCAAATACCCCTGCACGCTTGAAAGTGCCCCTTTGACCAAGTACCCCCCCCCCCCCCCTGCCCTTTTCAAATCCTAGCTGGAGCGCTGTCAGTTTGTATATATCTGCTTCATTTCACTTCAGTCACAAAGTGAATGCAGCATACAAGGTATGCAGAGTAAAGGAGGCTCAAGATGCCAAGCTTCAGGTAAAGTATTCAGGATGTCATGGCGACGCAGGGTAATAAATTTGTTGATCATGTATGAAGATAAGTCTACCCTGAATGGGTTAGTAGATTCGCTTACTTTTGTGCAGTTTAGTGTAAATGAGAAGTGTACATATATTTTCATCTATTTTATTTTAAATTCCTTTTTTAAGGAATTCCTATCATATTCTTTAATCATTTTCTAGTCATATTTTCCTCATTTGTTTGTTCTTAATGGTATAAATTAATTTTTGCAAAGAGAATTTTTGCTGAGATAACACAAATTTATGTTATGCTTTTCTTGAGTTTATCAGATAATATAGGTAAAGTTTCTTTTATCTCCGCGGAATTACAATGTCTAATTGATAGTCTAGGAAAAACACACAAATATCATGATTGTAGCTTTTCATATTCATGTTTTGCTTCCATTAGATCATTAAATTGTAGGTAATCAATAAGCTTTGTTTGATAGCTGATAGAAAAGCATGTTCCTTTTCCAAGTGAACACTGTTGTGTATGGTGTGTGTGTATTTCAAAGTGTAAGAGGCCTGTCCATGCAGCTGATAGAAAAGCATGTGCCTTTTCTACATTAACACTGTTGTGTATGTTGTAGGTGTATTTCAAAGTAGTAGAGGTCCATCCATGCATTATGTGAGGACAAGAAGAGTGCCCCAACACTCTTACCTAATCAACTCATGAAAGTTGGAACTTTATTTATCCCTTCACCACTCAGATAGTTATTATGGTACATTTGTAGTCCATTTGAAAGTTAAATTTAATTAAAGACCTTTCTTACTAGATTCAAGTTTTAAAGGCTTCATTTCAAACCCTTATATACTGATGAGCAGCATACAGCATACAACCTGAACAGACGGCAAGTTACTTGCATTCTGTTCTGGTTTTATGCTGTTTGCACAGAGCCATTTTCACTTTTATTTCTGAATGGGAATGGGTTATATGACTGTTTTTAAAGAAACGTATAAAATCAGGATGGGCAGTTGAGAGGCATCTAGGAAAACAATGTTTGCTTTATAAATCTGAACATGATGAAACTTAGTTATGATGTCTAGGGGCATTCATGGCTGATAACCAACCAGATCCCTGAAGCACTTCTGAATTATGTACCATGAATTATAAAATAAAGCCAAAAATACCTTGTCAGCTCTTTTACTCCAAGTTATTATTAAACTTTGTGGTCATGTTTGTTCTAAATAATGTACCCCATGTATGACAACTAGCCAAATTTGCTTTGGCAATTCTGAGTTATGGCCCTTGAATGATCCAAAATTTGCCGAATTAAAGTCTCTAAAGGATTTGTTCTGTCAATAACTTTTGTTTGAATGACCAATTGAGGTGACACTGTGGATTTAGTTAGCTTGAATGAAGATCTAGCTTGGAATTGTCAGTTGTATGTCAAGGTCTCTTTTACTGAAATAAACAACAGCTTCAACTGAATTACCTGATCTTGGATGGTATTGCATTGCAATGTTGTGTGTAAGTTACTGTGATGAAGACTTAGCTTGGACTGCATTTTGGACCAGTTTTATAAACCTCAATGTCACTGTGGCTAGAAATAAAAAAAAGAAGTTTCTTCACTGTTAGTTGACTTGTGATTGAGGTATTAATATGGTATATTCTGCACTGTTAGTTGACTTGTGATTGAGGTATTAATATGGTATATTTTTGTGTGTAGGTAGCTTTCCTGCATGCATAATTTTAGATTGCACATTATTTTGATTTATTTAGTTTATTATGCTAAACAGCATTTATATGTCACTCACTTATAAATTTTACCCAGACCCTAAAAAAGCGTATTTAGTAACAAGTTGGCACTCTTTTTGAATTATAGTTGCAATTTCCAGCTATAAATTGTTTATTGAAAGGTACTCAATTTTGGTATGGTATTGTGGTCTGGACCAACCACTTTCTGGACTGTTAACCTTTTTCGCCATAAGAAGTGAAGTGAAATTGGCTTTTGCAACCAGTATAAACCAGAACAGCCTGCGAGTAACTGGCAGTCTGGTCAGGTTTTATGCTGTTTGCTGCTCATCAGTATCTAAGGCTTCAATATAAAGCCTTTAAAACTTGAAACAAGTAAGAAAAGTCTTGAATTAAAGTTAACTTTGATAGTGATGACAAATGCGTCAAAATATGTATCTAAGTGGTAAAGGGTAAAATCTTGTGTTGCAGGCGTATCTGCAGATGTTCAACGCGAGTAGGGTAGTCCTGTCTTCAGGAATGGAACTGCTTGGTTTGCGACCTCTGGAGAAAATGTGAGGGCCTTGAAAGCAACATGCATTCAGGATTTCCTATGAGTGATAATAAGGGATGTTGGGCCGCTATGTGTTGGCTTCAGAGGCTTATAAGCTACCAGACCACTACATTGTTTTGAGACACGTATAGAAACCAACTTGTATATGGACTGAGTGTGACAGCTGTATTTTATGTACACAAGTGTTTTACGATGGAAGATATTTGCACTGAATCCTTCAAGCTCTGTCTTGTTATTAGTAACAAACCTGCACTGATAGTAACTCATAATAACAGGCAGGGCTAAGCACAACCATACTAATGAATTTATCTATGCCTCTTCTGTGTATGTGTTGAACTCCAACAGTTACTGTTTTTTTTGTGAACATGTTCAAAGAGATTTTATATTAAATCGAAAACATTCAGTGTACATTGAATTGTGTTTTTTCAACCATTTAACCATAAACATTTTGGTCTGTGAAATGATCATAATAATTATATTTATGTTTTAAAAAACAATTTTAATGTCAACATTTAATTTTCTTGCATTTAAATAACACGCCAAAATGAACGAGGACAGTTATAAAACATAAATAAATAAACAATGAGGGAATGTTAATTAGTTTCACATCCAAGACTGCGTTGTGTGTCGTATGAACACATCAGCGGAGTTTTCCAACTGCGTCCATGTCTACATAACTTGTGTTTCAACTGAAAACTTAGAGGCATTTTCAATTGTATAAATGACTTCATATCAGTTAAATGGAAACAGCAACTTCCGTCACTTTTTAGCTCACCTGATCACAATATGTACATGGTTAGCTCTTATGATCACATTTTGTTCATTGTCTGTGGTCAACTTTTGTTTTACATTTTCTCTAGAAGATTTTATGACACTTGATTAAAGCATTTGTCCCAACGCTATCTTGGCAGAGTTCTAAACTGGGCCATGTGTGTCAATAACTATGCCACTAGGTCATCTTAAAGAAAAAGGTTACTCAGAGTCTAAAAGCAACATCATAAAATTTCACAGTGAATGAAAAATAGAAAAGCTAACTCCACAAGAAAGAGTTTTGTCGTAGTAAATATACAGACAACCGTGCATGTGTACCTTTAACCGACAATGCTATGAAACAAGCAAAATGAGACACATGAAAGGGACTTGTTCACAGTTTTGCAAATTGACAAAAATGTCACAGATTTTAAAAGAATGCTTGTTTTATTTTTAGCTCACCTGAGCGATAGCTCGAGGTGAGCTATTGTGATCACTCAGCGTCCGTCCGCCCGTCCGTCCGTCCGTCCGTATACAAATTTGTAAACATCTTCTTCTACTAAACCATTGAGCCAATTTCAACTAAATTTCATTTGGAGCATCCCTAGGTCATGGGACAAAAGAATTGTTAAAAAAAATTTAATCACATAACCAAGATGGCCGCCATGACCATATATGGTAAAAACCTTAAAAAATCTTCTTGTCAGAAACCGCTCATCAGATTTTCAAAAATTTTCACAGGGATGACCTTTGAGGGCTCCCCTGAAAAAGTTGTTCAAAGAAATTTGATTCGTCAAAAAACATGGCCGCAGGAGCTCGTTGAACTTTGCATGTTTATTCGTTTTTGCCTATTTTGTGAAAACTTTCAAAAATCTTCCACATTTTTTGTCCGATCCTTTCCAAATTTGCACAGTGTCTTTATATCAATGAGGACACAAACCCTTCAAAAAATGAGCATTATTGGTCCATGAAGTACAGAATTACCTCCCCTTGAATTGAGAAAATGGTGTTTATGCAATAAAGTCCAAATTTTTCATCCAATTCTTTCCAAACTTGTAAGGATTTAGCATGGTTCAAACAAGGGAAACAACTACGGTTTATGCATGTTCTTTTTATTACAGATTTGCCTCCCTTCAATTCATTCAAAATCTCATTTTACAGCAGAGATTCCAAATCTGACCTGTAAATGAGCCCCATATTTACTGCTGGTGCTATGTTACCTTTTCCCATTTGATCATTCTTAAGTATTGGTCTTGTAATGCTGCTACTGCTACTGCTACTGCTACTGCTGCTACTACTACTACTACTACTACTACTACTACACTACTACTACTACTACGACGACGACTACTCACGACTACGACGACTACGACTACACGACGCTACTACTACTACTACTACGACTACTACTACTACTACTAGTACGACTAATACGACTACGACCACCACACACCACCACCACCACCACCACCACCACGGCCGATACGACTCGACTATACTGCCACTACTACTACACGGGACCACGACTACGACGACGACGACTGACGACACTACCACACGCCGACGAACACGACGATACTACTGACGGCTACTTACACTACTACTAACGACACGACAGACGACAACTACTACGACTACTACTACTACTACTACTACTACTACTACTACTACTACTACTACTACTACTACACTACTATACTACTACTACTACTACTACTACTACTACTACTACTAACTACTACTACTACTACTACTACTACTACTACTCCACCAACCACCGACCACCACCATTCACAGTGACAAAAAACGTATTCACACAATGGCTGCTACTACAACTTATAGCCCATATAGGGGGGCATGCATGTTTTACAAACAGCCCTTGTTTCTATGGGATTTTAACCACAACTGTTCATGTTTATCTCCGACACATATTTTTAGGTCACCTGTCATGAAGTGACACAGTGAGTTTATGTGATCGTGTGATGTCCGGCGTCCGTTGTGCGTGCCTGCGTGTGTCCGTGCGTCCGTCCGTCAACAATTTGTTTGTGTAGACAGTAGAGGTCACAGTTTGCATCCAATCTTGATGAAATTTGGTCAAAATGTTTATCTTGATGAAATCCGGTTTGGGATTGTATTTGGGTCATCTGGGGTCAAAAACAAGGTCACTAGGTCAAATAATAGAACAACCTTCTGTAGACAATAGAGGTCACAATTTTTTTATCCAATCTTTATGAAATTTGGTCAGAATGTTTATCTTGATGAAATCTGGGTTGGGATTTTATTTGGGTCATCTGGGGTCAAAAACTAGGTCACTAGGTCAAATAATAGAAAAACCTTGTGTAGACATTAAAGATCACAGTTTTCATCCAACCTTTATGACTTTTGGTCAGAATTCTTGATGAAATCTGGGTGGGATTGTATTTGGGTCATCTGGGGTAAAAATCTAGGTCAAATAAATAGAAAAACCTTGTGTTGACAATAGAGGTCACAGTTTTCATCCAATATTTATGAACTGTGGTCAGAATGTTTATCTTGATGAAATCTGGATTGGGATTGTATTTGGGTCATCTAGAGTCAAGAACTAGGTCACTAGGTCAAATCATAGAAAAACATTGTGTAGACAATAGAGGTCATAGTTTTCATCTGATCTTAATGAGTCAGGTGAGCGATTCAGGGCCATCATGGCCCTCTTGTTTAAATTGCGTTAGCTTTTGCTTCAAGAGTTCATGGGTTCAAACTCAAGAGCAGGCGCATATTTGTTTTGTTTTTCCTTTTTAGCTCCACTGGCCAAAGGCCAGCGGGGCTTATGTCATGGCCCTGTGTCCGTCGTGTGTGCGTGCGTCCGTGCGTGCGTTAACTTTTTCTTAAAACATCTTCTCCTAAACTACTGGTCCAATTCTGATGAAATTTCTCAGGAATGTTTCTGTGGTGAACCTCTTTCAAATTTGTTCAAATGATGCCCCTGGGGTCAAATTTGACTTTGCCGCTGGGGGTCAAAAAATTGAAAATTTGCTTATATAAGGCCTATTTTGTGCAAACTTTATAAATCTTCTTGTCAAGAACCATTTGTTCTAGGGCTACCAAACTTGGTATGTAGTGATATCTTATAGTCCTCTACCAAGTTTGTTCAAATTATGCCCCTGGGGTCAAATTTTACCCTGCCCCGGGGGTCAAAAAATTGAAAATTTGCTTATATAAGGCCTATTTTGTGCAAACTTTAAAAACCTTCTTGTCCATAACCGTATGGCGTAGGGCTACCAAATTTGGTATGTAGTGACATCTTATAGTCCTCTACCATGTTTGTTCAAATTATGCCCCTGGGGTCAAATTTGACCCTGCCCCGGGGGGTTAAAAAATTGAAAATTTGCTATATAAGGCCTATTTTGTGCAAACTTAAAAAATCTTCTTGTCCATAACCATTGGGCCAAGGGCTACCAAATTTGCTATGTAGTGACATCTTATAGTCCTCTACCAAGTTCGTTCAAATTATTCCCCTGTGGTCAAATTTGACCCTGCCCCGGGGGGTTAAAAAAAAGAAAATTTGCTTATATAAGGCCTACTTTGTGCAAACTTTAAAAACTTTTTAACCATAACCATTGGGCCTAGGGCTACCAACTTTGCTATGTAGTGACATCTTATAGTCTTCTACCAAGTTTGTTCAAATTATGCCCCTGGGGTCACATTTGACCCTGCCCCGGGGGGTCAAAAAATTGAACATTTGCTTATATAAGGCCTATTTTGTGCAAACTTTAAAAATCTTCTTGTCCATAACCATTGGGCCAAGGGCTACCAAATTTGGTATGTAGTGACATCTTATAGTCCTCTACCAAGTTTTCTCAAATTATGCCCCTGGGGTCAAATTTGACCCTGCCCCGGGGTGTTAAAACATTAAAAAAATTGCTTATATAAGGCCTATTTTGTGCAAACTTTAAAAATCTTGTCCATAACCATTGGGCCTAGGGCTACCAAATTTGGTATGTAGTGACATCTAATAGTCCTCTACCAAGTTTATTCACATTATGCCCCTGGGGTCAAATTTGACCCTGCCCCGGGGGTTAAAAAATTGAAAATTTGCTTATATAAGGCCTACTTTGTGCAAACTTTAAAAATCTTCTCGTCCATAACCGTATGGCATAGAGCTACCAAATTTGGTATGTAATGACATCTTATTATCCTCTACCAAGTTTGTTCAAATTAAGCCCCTGTGATCAAATTTGACCGTTCCCCAGGGGTCACAAAATTGAACATATGCTTATATTGGGCCGATTTTGTGCAAACTATAAAAATCTTCTTGTCCATAACCATTGGGCCTATTTCTACTAAATTCGGTAGGTAGTGACATATAATAGTTCTCTACTTAGTTTGTTCAAATAATGCCCCTGGGAACAAATTTGACCTTGCCCCAGGGGTCACAAAAATGAACATATGCTTAAATAAGGCCTATTGTGTGCAAACTTTAAAAATCTTCTTGTTCTTAATTATAGAGCCTAGGGCTACTAAATTTGGTATGTAGTGATATATAATAGTCCTCTACCAAATTTATTCAAATTATTCCCCTGGGCTCAAATTTGACCCGGCACCGGGGGTCACAAAACTGAACATATGACGTATACAAGTGGAGATTACTGCGGCCGTTTGGCTGTGACCAACAAAAACATCAAGATCTTGTAAACATGAGGTAAAACCCTGTCATTTAGTGCCATTTTAGGTCAGATGGTGACTGCTTACAAAGGCATTGAAGTAAGAACATGTGTTATGAATGTTTTTCTTATAAACTGAAAAAAGTCGAGTTTTATTTAAATATGTCGAAAGTGACCATATATCCGGCAGAAAAAAATAATTTTGATGACGTTAATTTCATGTCTTTTTTGTAGTGTTTAAACCAGTTTAATAAGATATTATTGATTTTAAAAACACAACTTCCATAAACATAATTATTTTAAGAAAAGTCAATATATGATACGTCACGGTAAACTCAAACTTTGTATCCAAGAGGTAATGAAATTAATGAAGTGCAATGTTCTTAACTATCGTATATGCTGCTTTTTAATAATTAATGAATCATTGTTCCATTGTGAATCGTGACTCATGAATTGTGGATATGATTGTCAATTTCTGAACAATCCATATATATTTCTGACCATTTTATAATTTTCTTAATATAAGTTATGAATTGATCTTAGAAGTCAAATGTATTACTTAATTAAATACATTTATAAATTTAAAGAATTAATCTTTAGATTATCATAATATTATCAGGCCTGTTGGTCTTAGGGATGTGTGGGTTGATGAGCGATTTCTCCTTTTATCACAATTATTTCTACCCTACCTGATCATTTCCTTAATATTCCATTTTAATTTAATTGACGTCTGCAACCTCTTTCAAATTGGGAAAGTCCAAAATGTGTCGTTTGGTTAAGGGTTAAGGCATTTTGATTCCTATGGGTCTTGTGAATCTGTTTCAAATCAAATGCGTAGATTTGATCTTCAGCATCTAAAAATATGTGAAATAGAAAGAACGATTTTATCTTTTGGAGAGATAAATGTACCTACGTTATAAGCAAAGGACCTGTGCAACAATTCCCGGGCTTTTAAGTCTGTTTAGTTAACACGGTAGTAACTTTTTCCATATATAAAAATGCTCACCCTTGCAATTTAAACCCCCAATGGGACGAGGGATAGAATGAGAAAGTCACATGCTTGAGTACATTTCAACCCATGCGCATTGCACGTTTGTTTCGCAAAGAAAAAACAGTGGAGCGATACAGGGCCATCATGGCCCTCTTGTTTTGTTTAACATTCGAAATATTATACTCTTGGTAGTAAAGCCATTTAGTTACATTTTTTTAAATACGAACATACGTGTACATGCCCCTTTAAATTGAAGCCGTGCATAATTTAAATACACAAAGAGCAAAAAAGCCAACACAAGAAATGCTGTGTATAGAATATCACTTATTTCAAACTTCCGTCTTAACGAAGCGGTAAAGTAACTGAGATATCCCGTGAAAACACTAATAACAACCTTGAACCGATTTTAACGGATAATCGCGCTCCGGTAACCTGGATTTTACACAAATTGACATGCCAATAAATTCTTTGTTCACAAAGTGGTTGCTATAATCGACGTTTATATATGCCTTTGTGTCTAGAGGGAAAGTATGTTGACGTGTTCGTTGTATTTCAATGCAAAACGCACTTAATTGACAGCAAAAGAGATCAAAGAAAATTATTTAAATTGTTGAATCATTGCTGGAAAACCGACGCTTGGTTTACATAACACGTGTTAAAAAAACACGACTGGACACCCATTCATTACAAAATCCTAAAAATATAATTAATATTTCTGCACGTATTTTGTGTTATGCTTACGGCAACACATACAGGCATTATCTCACAGTTTCGTACTTAATTTCTGCCATAACGGATATCGCATGTTATAGTCTCTTATACAAAAACTCACCAATTGCGTACCACAAGATTCTGAAATCAAAAATAATTACATTTAATAAAATTTTCAAACAACCTTTTCATATTAAAAAATATGCAAAAGACAATTACGTCAAGGTTTTTGTAGCTATTTTATCCTGGCAATAAAATATTGCACAATTGGGAGGCATTGGGCATTGAACTTTTCAACTCCTGAACTGTTATCTATGAACATACAATAGTGGTTGGTAAAACGTCTTAAACTTTAAGTAAGTGCTTAAAATATCAAAGATGAACAACTGTTCAGATTATTGAAATGGAAGAAATGTAGTTGCAATATTTTTTCTCTAAAAATTTAGGCTCTGTGTATTTTTAAACTTTAAAGTGTATTTTTAAATGATCTGTATGTAGAAAAAGGTTTGTTTTACCACACAAAAATTCATCGTATTTCGCCAGACGTCAACATTTAACTTGTTGATACTCTAGAGGCAATATTTATTGTCCAGACGCAATGAAAGTTAGTTATAACATATGTGCCAATTATATCTTACTTGAGCTCAACCTGGGTCACGTTAGATCAAACACTAGGCACTAGACCAAATGTAACAAAATGCTACTTAACACTAAAACAGTAACATATATAGTTTGTGCATTTGGTAAGAATATTTGTTTTAAAAAACGAAAAATGGTTCCGGTACGTCGGAGAAAAGCCATCAGGCTGTTGGGCAATTTTCATTTTTTTGCTATAGTCAAAATTTATTAATACTTTAGGAGAAACATTTCTATTCCAATCGTCATGGGACTTGATCCGAACATTTGTTTAAATGATTTCTTGGCTGAGTTTTAAAATTGCTCCGATTTGGCGAAATGTGTGGCCGCAAGCGGGAGGTGCAGTTTTCCGAATATTGCTAAAGTCTAACCTCATTGACATTCTAAAAGCCATAGGTTTAAGTGCAACCTTCACGAATCTCGATCAGAACATTTGAAATCTCAGCTGAGTTTGAAACTGGGAATCGTCAAAAGCAAGATCAAAAGGTCAAATAAAAAAGTTTGTTTACACTAGAAATCGATTTTTTTGTCTTATCTTCCTGAAACTTGGTCAAAACATTTGTTCTAATAATATCTTAACAAATTTCGAAGTCATTCAGGCCCTTAGAAAAATATGATCGCCGGGGTAAGGTGCAGTTTTACTTGTATAGCTATATAGAAGCATTGTTAACACTCTAGTTTTAGTCCAATCTTCATGAAGCTTGGTGAGACCATTTGTCCTTATGATATATATGCCAAGTTTGAAACTGGGCCATATGTGGTCAAAAATAAGATCATTAGGTCAAATTAAAAAAAGGCCTCTTTAACACACTATATATCACATTTCAAGTAAGATCTTCATTTAAATTGGTTAGAAGATTTGTTCTTATGATATCTCAGTCGAGTTAAAATATAAATGTGATAAGAAATTAAATATTAAGGTTTCCGAATGTACTCTTATTATTCTTAACTCTAGATAAGCGCTGTAGTGTCCACTCGTACGTAACGTGTTTGAAACATGTTAACAGACCAAATCTTGCACAAACCTTGTTAACACGCTACAAGACACGGTAATGGCATCTTAATTAAACCTGGTCAGAATGATTATCTTGATATAATGTGATGATATTCTAAATATATGTTACGTACGTCCATAAACTTGATCACCTTGAACATCTCATAAAAAACATTGTTTCATCTCTAAAAACATCGCTAATGAACACATTTTTATATAAACTGATAAGAATGTTTATCTTGACAATATATAGGACAAGTTCGAATGCGGGCCACGAACGTCCAAAACTAGTTCATCATGTTAATTCAGAGAAAAACACTGTAACTACTCTAGACTGTACGGTTAATGGTTATAAAATTTGGTCACAGTGGTTATCTTGACAGTAAATGTATGAAGTTTGATTTAGGGTCACGTAAAATCCAACTCTATGTCACTTTGTGAATTTTAAGGAAAAATACAGCATATTTCCACTCTAGAAACATTTATGAATTGAACACATTCAAAATGTGTATACAGACATTGTCAATGTAATGTTTGAATATTAGTCAAATGTGATATAATTTAGGAAACCATTTGGAGTCCACGACAATTGGTGTACGTTGAAATCAGGTGAGCGCTTTAAGACCACAATAGCCTTCTTATTAATAAAATCACTGTGTCTTTGGTCTTTTTTTTTTCTTATAGAATTTCGTTTGTGACAAAATGTGTCGTATCTGTTTCATTTTTATAATATCGTAACGCTTGACGGAATAGTCTCCAACTATCACAGGTGATAATGGAATGCATTTTTATGAAACTAGTTTTGGCCACATTTTGACCCATTTTCTATTTACACTTTACAATTTATTAACCCTTAAAAGTTTATTTACTCTTTTTGTGTTCATGTGTATGGCCAATTTTCAATTTAACGTTCACAGCTGCAGAACCTGCCACGTTTTCAATACTGATCATTTCGAGAAGAATTAAAACCATTTTTGGCATAACTTAGGCTCTTGGTCTATCGAAATTCGTTAATGCACTATTTTAAATGTTGTCGACTTCACATCGCTATTAATGTTTGGTGGATTTCGATGATAAATTCCTATGTAGTTTGTTTTGAAATTGGTTTGCTTTGACTTAATGTTCGAAATGGCGGTGTCCGATTTATGTAGTAGGACATCACTGTCTGTGACACATCAAGTTTATCAGATTTTGGTTTATATTTCAATGGTATGAGCTATAAATCTGATAACAAATCTGTGCAGAGTTTACCTTGTGTATGTTTGTAGACAGTTCAATTTAACGGGCTAAATATTGATTTTGTGAATCCAATTAATGGAAAATACTTTCACTTTCGGTGTGTCTCATCATGTTCGAAAATTATAATATAAATAGATTAGATGAAATCATATGGGTTTAGAATCAATTCTTTGTCCGTTATCTTTGAACATTAGTTGTTCCATGCACTCGAATTCGTTGAATTGTATGCTAATTCCGAGTTGTTTTTAAGCCATGTCACGTGCATGTCTCTGATTCAACCTGGTAAAACAGTATCGTTGTATTACGTTCTTTTATCTTTCAGGTTACTTGTGTTAAATTATTTTGATATCTAAATAAAACTTTCCTTACCGGCTTCGGACATTAAGATGCATGTATGACGAGTATGATCGCTACATTATGTTTGTGTCCTGTTCAGCAACGAAGGAAACCGGCCTGTATCGTAGAATTATATTGGTGAAACAATCCCAATATAAACAAGCGATCGTGCTTTCAATAACAGAATTCATATGAATGATTAGCGGGATAATACCAGTAAAATGTATTTCTTGATGTGGACATGACATCAACTGATGCAATTAACTCTTAAGTCCATAGAAACGTCACGAAATATTCAATAGTTTGTATTTGCAACATATCACCCAACGTAAGCCAACGTGGATATATTCCCTGTGCTTTAATAAAAAACAAATTAAGTAAATAGCCTTCATGAACTTTTTTGTGTGATAAACACAGAAATTAACATCGGAAATATTATTGAAATAAGGATGTTCTTTAATTATGTAGTTGAAAAGTAAAACTTTTAAGTATCAAAAATACTTCATATGCCAAGAAAAAATACACTTTAACAATGCCTTGGATTTTTAAGACCAAGTGACTCTCCATGCATAAAGCTCTGACACTCAGAGATCAAACAACATGCACTAGACAAAGATTTTATAAAACAAACTGAATTATGGTGGACATTATCACTTATAGCTTATGGTCGGATGCATTGAAAACAGACCGGTTAACTCGTAGCAGTATGGAACTATGGAATATAAATTACAAATAACGCACATATGATCCGTTTAATTATCTTGTCCCAAAAGTTGTCGTTAAAAAGAATGCTCGGTAAGATATTTAATTGCGTCCCAAAGTATTGTTTACTTTTAAACGCTAGATATACTTTAAGACAAGAAAACAAAACGAGAAGTTTTGTAAATAATAAGGATCGAGAAAAATGCAAAATCAGGTCGTCATTGTAGAAAGAACGACAACATAAGATTAACTTAAATTATCTTCTTTTTTTTTATAATTACAACTAACAAGTTTTCAGTAAAAAATAATAGGTTAAAAAACGTAATCAGTAATACGTAACAGAAAAAAATATGAAAGTAAAATGTTCCTCGTCTCTCTTTTTCCACATAATCATATGACTGATACATAGACCACTTAAACGTGCACTAGGTTGTTTATCTCGTACAGCTTACTAGTTTGGGCCATCTCCCTTGACTAATGACAATTATTATAGGCGAGAAGCGCATGAAAATCTTCATGTGCCGTTTAGTAATCAAACACGAAACTACTGCAGCAAACAGCATTTGGTTGCATTGTACTATTACATACCAATAAGAATTCAAACTGAATATGACAATTCACATGAATGGTGACTATGGGCCTGCATCCCTTTACAATTTGATAATTTTAAATTTGATTTTCTTCAAAATACAAATGAACGAAATAAATGCATTCTTAAAAACCCAAGCCAATGACTAAACTGCGTGTATTTAATTAAGTTCAGCATATTGGTAATCTGAGAAACGTTCATTTGCTCGTATATGACAAGTTTGTTTTGTAATAAATATACAGTACATGTTTAATGAGCGTTGTGCCTTAAGACATAATAGGAGAATATCGGTTAGAAAAAAAATGGTATTGGCATTTGCTGAAACAAATACGATGGCGACGGTGCGATAGTACGATGGCGACAATGCAATAATACGATGACGACAGTACGATAACGCGATAGTAAGATGGCGACAATGCGATGATACGATGGCAACAGTACGATATGACTATCTGAAATGTACAGAAAGCACGCCACCGTACTATCGCGTGTCGCATTATCGCCATCGTCGCATTGAGGCCATGGTACTTTCGCATTGTCGCCACCGTACTTTCGCATTGTCGCCATGGTACTATCGCATTGTCGCCCTCTGGATTTTAATGTGTAACCACGATGGCCCTAACGGTATTCCCTAATAATGTGCCTCGACATTATACCGGCGTTTATCAATGCTGACATGTTTTGAATTTGTAATCTTTGCAAAACCAAAATTGGGATTCACAATATGAGATGTCTTAATTCTGCCTTTGGGAGAAACGTCGATATTTATCTTTTAATGGGGTTATAAAGAAAACAAATTATAGAGTCAAACAAAAAGAAAATTTTAAACGACAGTTGGCGTTGAAAATAATGCTTATGTCATTAACTCAATCACTTTGAAAGGGAATTGTCCACAGATTTTGCATTTTTGAAACATACATTGAGTAAGTGTATTAACAAATCAATTACTTTTAAAGGCTTAACAGATTATATTAGCAAGAAAAAAGTTACACAAAAAGTCGTCTCGTGGTTTCTAACCCATGACCTCCTGGCGCAAAATCGGTTTCGCAAGCTTATTCTATTGTCAAGGAATTATAAAAGCTATATAAGCACTTCATGTTTTCACAAACTTATGGAGGAAATGCCTTACAGACGCTTTATTATTTAACCGATTACGAATGATAATTATTAATGTTGCCGATGCTTGTTATTTCGTAAACAAATCTTCGGCAAAACTAGAACAGAAAACTAATCCGTACACAAATTTATGTCTTGTCTTGACCAAAATAAAACTAGATTCCCGTCGGCAACAGTACACAAAAGCGGTTTATTTGTAATTTTCTAAAAACTAAGTCATCTTTACCCGTTACCTGTTCGCATGTCCTGTTAACACAGAGAATAGCGTCATATTAAACACTCACTTGCACGTTGAATCATGAAGTTAATATCTGAAAAACTCTTGACACAAAATTGTGTCCTTTATCTTTGAACTATAGCCATAACTGTTGCAAATAGCATGCAAATAATAAAATATAAAAACGATTTATTTTTCTAAATAATAATTTAAACAAAACATTTTTTCGACAATATAATGCAAATGAGAGAGCTTTTACCATATTAATGAACCATTATTTGTTACAATTTTTAGTTGTGAGCGTTAGCTCACAACTAATGTAGAGGCAGTTTTGCAAGTCAGTCTGCTTTAGCTACGCTAGGAACGATAACTGCAAGTCAGTCTGCTGTAAGCTTCGCTAGGAACAATAACCACTGCCTGTATTCACTACCTGCAGTAAAATTATGCAGACGACGAATGCTAGAAGCGTCTGCTCTACTACTGCAGTGTGTGTATTTAATCAATATTAATTAAAAGCTTGTAAGACGGCGTTTTACTAATGTTTATCATTGAAATCTGTACATATTGGCTGCAATCATGGAAAACGGGGCTTAATGCATGTCAAATAAGATTAGCCTGTGCACACTGATTAGCCTGTGCAATGTGCACAAGCTAATCAAGAACGACACATGACTTTATGGTGTTTTACATTTGAAGACAGTCTCTGGTACTGGGATGACAATTTATGCATATGCATTATGCCCTGTTTTCCCAAAATGAAGCTTAAATAATCTTTTTTATTAATGATTTGAAAAAATCACATCTCAACATGTGCTTTTAGCCACATTGTTTTTAAATTTGAATGGGGTGTGTTCATTTCATACTTGCGATATAAAAAGCTATAACATAATTTTGAAAACTGAGTTGCGTCTAAGATTGTACAACAGCGAACAACTACAGTGCTTTCAGCGCTTTGATTTTAAATACTGTTTGTATAACGTATGTGTGTTCTAAAACCAATACATCACAAAATATTAACAATGAATAAACACGTACAATACTCTTACACAATTAAATGATTCAACCAATTCCAACTAATCCGCCATGATGATTTTCTAAAGAGGATATATACCACTATCGATATATTGCACAGAAATGGAGATTACTATAAACTATTTTAAAAATCAACAAACAATGACACATAAAAAAACTAGAATAGATTATATAAACAACTAAATCTACAATTTTTTTCAAACAATGACATATATAGAGCACTTAAAACTAATAAACAAAAGGTATATTCAGAGGCGTATCCAGAAAATTTTGAGAGGGGGGGCTCAAGAGGGAGGGTGCGGGAGGGGTTTCCCCTTCCGTCGTCGATTTTTTTTGAAATGGCACATTGAAATGATGCGATTTCCTGCTATCTAATCAGCATTTTGCATGATAAAAGTGCATGTGAAACAAATAAGAACTTGAGTTCACACATCAAGTGTGACAGACACACTGCCAGACAGACACACAGGGGTAAATCAAATGTCTCTCAAACCACTTAAGTGGTGGGAGACATTATCTTTATCCATAACTTTTTTAACGGAGTTAGATGGGTGGACCTCCTATTAAACCTTGTTGGATATCCTACTAGGTCAACTTAGGTACAACATGAAATTGTTTATGTCCATGTCCCTATGAATGGAAAGCAGGCACACCGCGGACAACCTGTCCTGACCCATTGATGATCTTAGTTTTGTCTTAACAAGTCCTTGGGCACTGATACTCCTTTCCCACTCGCATGATGTGACAGGGAACACACATGATATGGACAAAACAGTGTAAATGGTGGGGTACAGCTGGGAATCACAATGTGCAACAGAGCCCTGAAGGGAAGTAGTTGGGTTGGGTACACCTTTCCACCTAGCCTGCCATATAAAGTGCAACTCGGCAGGGAGGGACTGAGGAGAAGGAGATCATCATTGAACCATTCAAGGTCACTAGTACTGACAGGAGAGGAGTACATTTGTTCAGGTATAAACTTCAATCCCATGGCTGCCTTAGTCTGCAAATCACTGAATCGGATGTCCATTTCATTCACAAAAGTGTCAACAAAGGGAATCGTTAGGTTTCTTGTGTAGTTTAATTCGGGTGTTGCTGCCTCGATGCTGTCACGCTTTAAGAAAATGATTTAGTTTCATATAGCAAAGTAATTCTTCATTTTTGAGTCTTTTTTTATTTTAAAAACTATGGATGAACATCAAAGCAGTTAGCCCGATTTGTAACAAAACCAAATAAAAACAAAAAAATAATTGCCATTCATTAAGTGTGCAGTTGAATTTCACTGGCAATAACTTGTTACTCAAAAGGATCATCACTCTAAAGAGCTAATACCAATTAAATTTATCAAAGAAATTACCGAAAAAATAATAATGATTGTCCATTGCGTTCGTCTAAACTCTTTAATTGCTACAAATTGAAAGATTGTTTTTCACAAGTCTCATGCGGCAGCCATTTGTAAACATTTATCTATAGCTAAATATAGCTAAATATGGATGAATTTTATTAGTTGAATGTATCTTCTTCAGCCAATCAAATAGCGCAGTTTATTACTTACAGTCAATGAAGCGTGCACTTTAGCTGACGAAGGTTAGATCGTCTGTACACATGCCTGGGGCTAATCACACAAATCTACAGCTGTTTATGGCTTATTTAGGGACATATGACAGGAAATACACAAGTGGATTGAAACTGTAAGGGGCTCATTTTTATTAAAAATCGTGTCTAGCCTGCCAGCTGGGGGGGGGGGGGGGGCTTTAGCCCCCTAGCCCCCCACCTAAATACGCCTCTGATATTTTAACATCTTATATAGCTAATCTAAGAATAAATATATGTAATCTTTACATTAAATATCTTATCAACATACAATTTATAAAACATTATGTTGTAACAGTCTTGTTAAGAAATGTTATAGAAAAGCAATAAATAGCAAATGAATCATGATTTCTACATAAATAACGATTATGCCGAGCTTTTCAAATCAAAATGAGGTATACACACAATAGAAACATTTCAATAACTGCATTTGCATAAAACGTTTGTCATGGCGCTATACAACGTGGTTAATATGAAGCGAATTCAAATCATTCTTTCTACATTAAGCTTTAGCTAAAACATTCAGATCATTAAGAGACATTAACACACAAACAGCTGTTCATTATGTTCGCTTCGTTCTGTTCTGTACATGACTGAGTTTGAAGCTATTCAAAAATACGCGGATGCATGTGGATGGTATGTTCTTGTAAAAGAAATACAGCGAAGTGTGCGCAACATGGTTCAAATAGATCTGATTCAAAGTTTGGGATCCGAAAAATGCCATAGCTTTTAAATAAGGCAAGGGAAAATAAAACTTGTAACCAATAAAATATATAATTTGAAAAATAATTCACAAAGAACCGGTTTTTTATGTACTAAATTATTAAAGTGACCTTAAAATATATATCGCAAGTGGCAGTCTTTCGTTTTTCATTTTGTGAACTATTTGATAAGTAAAAAATGAAATTCGGTTGCATTGTACTCTTTAACTAAATGTGTATTAAAACACGAGTCGTGATTATGCGTATCCCTTTAAAAATTACACACTTAAAATGTTATTTTCTTAAAGAAACAAATTCCATTTAATGCCTTCTCAAAATGCCTAATGAATGCTTAAGCTGAACTCTGACGGTGCATTACTTTTTCGCACTCAAATAAATCTATTAATATTGCAAGCTCAATTTAACGACACTTATCTTTAACCATCTAATTTTACTCCGAGGTCATTCCGCGTAATTCTTAAGGAATGTTATTTTTACAAGTGATCGGTCGATTAACATATTGCGGCGTGAAGTAAAGTGGCGGACAAAGTTGTTAATTGCTTGTGGGTAGGATTTCATATTGGCATGATCAAGTTACGCACATAACTTTTCCTATAATCTTTTTTTATGGTGAATTTTATTTTCCACCGTCATTTAAAGTGAAATTTTCTCAAACGGGCACATTCAGTTCTAACAACATAGTTATGTATTGAAATTTAATGGACTACTGTTTAGGGCAACCTTTTCTGAACAAATATACTTGTACTCTTTTATAGCCTTCGCCCATAATATAACCAAACTTATGCTTAAATATAATGATTAGGACAGTATTTATCGTTTTACTTGTTGAGATATATTGTCCGTTTTCTTAAATATCATGAAACGATAGTTATGTTGCTTTTTTGGATACTATACCATTGAGAAATTACGTCGGGGTTATATTGATTTTCTTACCTTGTTAAAATGTTTATGTTTTAACACGTGTTTGTTTTATGATTAAATATGTGTTAAGTGCGAGGTTGGTAATGCCTTTAAACCTGTTAAACACAATAGATATTTTGCATAGACCATTTAAATGCGGTGACCTCTTTTAAATCTTATTTCTAAATACTTAGTTTTCTGGTGTATGTAGTATATTAAAATACGGACAGTACTGGTGTGACGATGCTTTTAAAGAGGATGGATATAAAAGCATGGATTTAAGTTTATCTTCATCACCACAATTGTGTATGTGGGTACGAAATTTGGGTACGAACAAAAATTGGGGTACGAAAATTGTGGGTACGAAACAATTATGCCAAAAAATGATATGGGTCCGAAAAAAATGTGGGTATTAAAAAAAATTGGAACGAAAAAAAATCGGAACGAAAAAAATGGGTACGAAAAAAAAATGGGTACGAAAAATTGAGTACGAAAAAAGTATTTGGGGGTACGGGGAAGTAGTACTCATGAGGAACTTGACCCATTCAGCAAAACTTGGAGGCGGGTTACATTCTCGATCAAATCTAAAAATAACTATTTGGGGTTTTCCAAGCGTCACAACGTTTGAAGTGCCACCTGGCAGTTTCGTGCCTAGTTCCTGTTCCGAACCACTCGATAAAGTTGAAAGAGGACGGGAACCAAGCAGCATTTATCTTTATCAATTATAAATAGCGAGATATGCCGATTGAGAAAATTTAGCTAACTCATTCGGACTGGCTCGATCTTTACATAGGTCGCCATTGTGAAGAACTTTTTCATGGTATGATAACCTAGACGTGCCGCTGAAGCAGCATAGTCAAAAAGTCATAGAACACGTTCCTGATTTGGAAGACCAGCGCATGGTACGAAAGTTCGTATCCTGATACTGTTTCATGAGTTTCATTGTTCATATATGAGTAAGAAGCATGTCATGTTAAAGCTTTTTTATTAATAAAATGGTAAATAAAATATACTTCAACATCTAAACATACATTTTCACACCATATTAGACAGTATAATTATATCATTATAAAGTCACTTTTGTATATTGCGATCGGGGGGGGGGGGGGGTAATTTAAGGGTCGGTTGGAGTTGTGTCTAATATCATAATCAGACTATAAACCCATGCCTTAGCCTTCACCTTTATGACTCTGTTTACGAGCAACTCTCTTCATACAATGCGCAGGTATCTTGCATTCTTCAGAAGTAATGGACAGTTTGCTTCAAGGAACTGGCGGCGGACCATCAGGAAAAAGCTCTTCGTACGGAGGCGGCAGTTCTTGATTTGAAATGAGTTCTGTATAGTCACCTGATGGTCTCGATAAGTTACTGCACAAGACGGTACACACGTGATGTTGAAAGAACTCATCAATCCCGTCTGCTCCTCGGTCAGTGTCGCCATAGTTACCGTCTTTTGAATGAATGACCGGATTGGTAAGTGTGAACACACATTGATCCTCGACTCCTTGCAAGTTACACACCACTAATTCCCCACCTGATTCATGGTAGGTAAAATGTGCGAACGCTGCTAGAACTGCGATCTCTCGATTGATTCCTGAGCCACAGTCTGTAACGAAAGTGACAAACTTCCCACGCAGACGTTCCTCGATAAGTAACGCTTCGTCTTTACCCAGTTTGAATTTTAGAAAACGAGCTACACTGGCTGTAAAAGATGACCATACGTCGATAATTGCTTCGATAGGCTTGACAAAACGTACCTATAAAATCAAAAACAAAGGTGCATAGCAAGTCAGAACATAATGTAAATGTAGTTATACTATAACAATTTTTTATTTATAAAGTTTTTTTTACATGGAATGAAATATGTATTCTTGTTTTACATTTATATCATTGTATTAATTTTTAAAAATAAAGAAGGCTCACAAATAACGAACCTTGTATTGGCTAATGTTGTGGTTGTTTTGTAAATGCCGTTTGAACTTGGATGCCAAATGTTGTCCTGTCGTGCATCTGTATATATAAAGCTTCCAGTCACCAAGTTTTGCAATCCTGTGTTGTTTCTTGATCACCACGTCTGACTTTGTAAAGTAGTTCCGTTCGTGGTATACTACACCCTGTGTAAGGATATTTAGGTTTAATGCTCCATAATGTTATGTTTATAATTATATCGCCGTTATTATGATTTTTTAAATATAGTTTCAAATATCAATAGACGTTCGAAGTGCGTACGTGTTAAACAACCTCTGATTTAACCCTTTCAGTGCGTGAACCGATTTGTGAAGGCCTGTGCAAACAGTTTGGATCCAGATGAAACGCCACAAAACGTGGCGTCTCATCAGGATCCAAATTGTTTGCTATTCTGATAGTATTCTTTGAAAAAATCGAAGAAAATGCTAATTTTTGAAATTTAGCAGACAACATTTTAGCAGACGACACATTTCCCAGCATGCAAAGGGTTAAAGTAGTGTAGTAGTCAGATTATCTCGTTAGACACAAATGATGCGCATCGTTTGTGATAACAAATAAAAGCTATTATTAAAGCCAGTACTTTGCATTTTGTCTAGGAAGAAGTTTTATTTGTTACGCAAATATAGAATATGGGAAACCCATAATCACTTTCGACAAGCTGGAGTTGTTTTATTTATACCTTAAGACGAATGTCTTTACGAAAGAGTTATATATTGAGTTAAAGATTACATAACTAAGTCCGCTATTAAGAAATACACAGAATGATCAGTTTAATCCGGTGATTATCAAATGATAGGATCTTAACATGGCATTTCAAATAAGATATATAATCTTTATAACGTTAATGTAATTATGACTTCTACACATAAAATTATTTTACTTTTGACGTTGGCAGGCGCTCCCCGGTCACATTATAGAGTGAAGTTTAATTTAATTTTGAATATGAGGCAGACCTGTTACGTTTCTAGTTGCGTCTAATTGTATCTGAAGGATTTCTGTGTCATAGTACAAGGGTGGAGGATAAATGGGGTTTTCAGGGGTTTTCAGGGTCGGAAAGAATATAAACACACCTTTTAAAACTTTTGTTGCAAACATATCAAGTTATTGAATTATCTTTGAAATAGTCTTTAGTCCGTAAATACAGTTTTTCTTGCAGCTTGTGTCTATATCTTGAGATTAAAGAATGAATCATTGAATACGTTTGAAATCGGTGCCAAAATTTCACGATGCATGCTACATAACTGAATACATGACTGCAGTATAGATCGAATTTTTGGCCAAGAACACAGACATTGACAAGCGTTCCACGACCACACTATAGAGTGAAGTTTAATTTAAATTAGAATATTAGAATTTGATCCGAAATGATAATATCCCGAATCCTCATGTTGTATGTTCATTTGAATATTTCGCAATTTTCAACGGCATTCTAACGATATTTTTAACAACTCTATTTATTTAAGAGTCTTGTTCATGAAAAGGCGAAATAATATATTTCTAAACTATTGTCATAGATTCCGAAAAAGGAAATATTTTAATCAAAGGACACTCGAAACTATGGCGAATATTGAAAATAATCGATGACGTTTTTTGCTGATTATTTTGAATAAAACCTGTTGTAGTCACAGCTTTAAGAATACGCACGTAAGTCTGAATGGCCCATTGGTAGTGTCACAGACGTAGATACGTCTCTGGTAGTTTGTTATATTTTTTATAATGAAGAATATATGCTTCATCAAATATATAATCCATTCCGCCACCTATTTAAAACAAAAATTTGTTTTCAACATACATTTATATATGGTATATGTTCAATATATTGCTCACCTTGAAAACATGCGTGCATCCTCGTGAGCTATTGCATTGAGGGTTAAACTCAAACGAAGCCCACACCGTTTTGAATCCGTCCCAGGGACCAGCTGCCAGTGTAGAGTTTACGGTTCCCATCTTTAGATTGAAATTTTCTTTTTTTGTTTATTTAGTTAATATAATGTTAACATTTCATATAATCTGTAATATTGTCATCTTTACGCAGGTATTTTTTATTCTGCTGAATTTTTCTCATCACCGTAAATATAATACGATTTTAACCTTGAAGTTTAAATCCAACGTGGTGAAAAAATGTATAACTTTGCTGTATTATTTGCCGACAAAGATTAACAAAAGTATGCTTTAAGCTTTATTCTGCTTCGTTTTTATAACAACCTTACTGGGAAATTCCTGATGACGGCGAGACAAGCAGTCTGTTTGTGTCCTTGTGATTGGCACAAGCTGTTTTTATTTTTATGAAATGATACAATTTGTTGATTTTCGCTTTCGGTGAGGCATCCGACTTTTCTACTTATATATAAACACAACAAATCCTGATATCAGGTCGGCTGATAAACAACCCGTGATATTAAACTTGTGTTTGAATGGGTACACGTAAAGAGTAATGCCTAAGTAGAAGTGCATGTGAATAAAAACATGAAACATTTATGCGCCATTAATTGTTATTTATTTATCGTAAACCAAACAAGAAATATCTTTAAAAAAGATATACGGCGTTGATAGTTCAATGAATGAGATCAAGGATAGCGAATGTTTTTTTTCTGTGCAGTTCTTAGCTGCACCACACGCAGTACGGGATGTTTCGCGGCTTATTTTACATTATTACATATTTCTGGTCATAAACCTATAGATACAAAACAGAAAACCAAAAGAAGAATGGAAGTGAAATTAAAACATACGAGTCAAACGGCCACACGAGAAGTATCCGTATTTATAGGCGCGTTCTTCGAACAAACCTGTTTGTGGTTTGTCGGGCATTGCTATTTGATTCGATTATTAACAGTATCGATAATCATCGCGCTCATGCTTAATACATTGGTCAATATGGTGGAATAATTATTGTTAAATTAATCAAAAAAAATATTTATCATTGTATTGTTGAAAACACATTAAGAATCTACATATATCTGGTCTAAAGAAAATTCCAGGTCACCTAGTTCACGGATAGCGTATTTATTATATAACTATTATTTTACTGGCCGCGAACTCCGGAGATGACCTGTATATAAACTCTGACATTCATACACTGGCCGCGAATTGACCCGGGTTGAAATGCAATGTATCAAAGTGAGGCCTCGCTTCCACTGCTCTTTATACTTTTACATGTTAACATGTTGACAAGAATATGGAAGTAAGTACTAAATATGAGAACATAGCCTTTAAATATAAACGCGTTGCGCTGGTAATTCTCTGAAAATAAAAGGTGCACGCGCAAACTGTATTGATGTCGAGAATTGAGTGTAAAACTGTTCTATCTATTAAGCCTTTTCATTAGAAATAAAATTGTTTCATGCAGTAAGACAGTGTTACAAAGACGCGTATATGTTTCCAATGTTCTGGTGGAATACTCAAATCAGCCAATGGAATAAATGAAGTGTATTCATTCGTACCTAGCCGCGGGAATTTTTATTTGAATTTTATTGGGCACTTACAAAGGTCAGGAGAGGTGAAAAGCTGGCTTAATACAGCTTACGCCAAAAAAGTCTATTGATTAGTCGCATGTGTTTGGCATCGAAAGAAAGCAACACATGAGTTATGGTTGAAATAAGGCATTTATATTTATTTTAATTATCACACAAAATATCAGTACATCAACATTACATTCACAAAATAATCTGCAATATACAGTAAAAAACACAATAAATATATGACATAAATGGGCGGGTAACGGATGAATAATGCTTTGCACCTGTCCGTCGATAAGTCGGTGGATCGGTCGAATGGTCGGTCTTTAGACCATTTCGTTTCTGAGAACGCTTTAAAGCTACCGTCGTCAAATTTATAGACTTGTTACTTAGAAGATCAAAGCGCTGAAGGTACTGAAGTTGTTCGCTATTTCATGATGTAAGACGCAACTCATTTTTTTAAATTAATCGCAAGGTTGAAATGAACACACGCCATTCAAATTTATACAGAGTGTGTCATGACGCACGGGTCGAGATGTGTGCACTTTTTATCATCCTATTTATTTTAAAGAGATAACTTAAACAAAAAACAACAACATGGCCCTTTTTGGACGTTCTGAAAGCATAGAAAGTATGATGAGAATGGCAATGCGAATTGAATATCCAGACAATTTGCAATCACCATCATATTAAATGAATATTGTTGGAATATCGAATACCTTTCTCACTAAGAATATAATTTAATGATGAAAATTCCCTGTACAAAACTTTAGATTTTTGACAACATATACAAATTTAAAATATACAATAAGATAATTGATGGAAATAAATAAAAAATAAAAAAATCTGCGAGCAATACTTTTTACTCACGAATTAGGTAGTCATAAAGACAGCCCTGTTGACCCGTACTTCTTTGTTTATGCATTACTTGTTACCTTAGGAGTTCAAACGGTGTCAACAACTCTGACCTAAACATATGTATAGAGCACTAATGCGCTTTTTTGGCGTAGCTGTTTTACCCAACTTTTCACCTTAAATGACTTTTATATATAACGCCAGCAGACACGCGTGAATATTTTCGAATATTTCATAGGCATCTCCGTGTCTGTGCTCAGCGCAAAGGTTGTAGCACTGTTCAGTGTAAGGAATTCCGGATCATTCTCTGTATGTTCAAACGACATAAATTGTGGCCCAGTTACAATTACGCGTTAAAACCCATCTCGCAGAATTTCAGGGTCAGTACTCGTTCACTAAATCGTCCGGGGAATATATAATTGACTACCGATAAACACAGTTTTGCTTTGAAGATGAGACAACAAACATTATCGAAATAGTATAGTGTCACGATTAGAGGAAAATAGTTTAATTATACAACCACAATGTTTGCCGTACTCGGTCAGCACGTCTGTAAATCGTCCCTGAACGCCTGGATAGGCTGCCCTTATTTACAAGTTTGCTATTTTGAAATCAATTTTGTATCGAAAAGCATTGTTCTAAAATGTGCCATTTTCAATTCGCAATGCGATTTTTAATGACCCTCGTCATGCATCATGCGAAAATGGGTCTTTTTCCATATGCGCTCATATATATAGCCCATTCTGTCTGCGCACCTCTCAGTCTGGTCAGGAGATACAAAATGAGACCATAACACATTGAGTGATTTTATAACGAACAGCATCGCCTCTGACCAGACTGCACAAATGCACATGTTGGGTTTAAGATACGCTGGCCGAAACGCATAAGACCCATATTCACATGACGCGGCTATGAAAGTGTAAGTTAAATCTGTCTAAAGAAAACTGCGTTTAAATATTATATCAACATACGATATATTTCGATAGTGAAGAAATATACTCATAAAAAGGCATGTGAGGGCACATATGACGTGCACTTCCGTAGTACAATTTTTATCTACTTACACTAATTTGTGGTTTGACAATAATAACACACATTTTATGCGGTGAATATGTGACTTGCAAGTGAAAAAAAGTTAAACTTTTGTTTTCATTTTTTTTATTTAGAAACGTAAATTGCAAACTTAATTTCAAAGTCAGCATTTACGCCGACTACCTTTTTAAAAGATACTTCTTGTTATATTTATTTATTTTTAAATATTCGGTTTTAGCGATTATAGCATTTTTGAGGTTGTCTATAGTAATTGGTGAACTCATGTTCAACGTTTTATAAATTAAGAACAGTGAATATAAACAAGCTTAACCTTCTATTATTGCGTTGTTAGCACCCGTAAATACAAAAGATCGCCGCTATCTGTTGAGAACCAAATAACGCATCCCAGAAATATCAAATTTAACCCCGCTGTAGAAGCATGAACGAGATTACGAAACAGATAATTCTTGTTATATTTAAATGTTTTTTTTATATTTCGGTTTAAGCGATTATGAAGCATTTTTGTTGTTGTCTTTCGTATCCCTGATGTTATTTTTGTACTCATGTTCAACGTTTTATACATTGAGAATATAAACAAGCGTAAACAATACTATTGCTTTGTTTTCCCGAATCTATTAATAGCCTAATATTATGAATGACCTGTACTACGTCATTAAGACGCAGCAGATAGTGGACAATTTTAATCATTCATTAATAATTTCTTCCGCGACACGTATAATACAAACATTATTTATTGATTTTTTTCTATATAAGCTCCGTTCAAAAATATTCCATTTAACACGATATTTACATATTTTTTTCCATTTGTGAATGACTATAGTTGGATGACTCAAACCTCTTGCATAAATTATACAATTCTTTCTCGTGCGGATACGGCAGGTGTGGCGGGTAGTAGGCTTTCCGAAGATAAGCCGAACTGACTTGAAATTTTCAGTAACAAAACTAGCAGTTCGCTACGCGAACAACTTAAAATGAAGAAAACATTGATTTTAGTGGTGTCAAATAGTCTTAGTTCAGATAGCAGGGGGGTGTAGCATTCAATACTAAGTTTATTGCAGTACATGGAATACAATTTTTGTTTAAAAAATCTTTTTCTGAATAAAAATCATGCAAAACGGTATCAAATATGTTTACAACTATATTTTGATTTTAAGAACTGTCTTTATTATGAATATATTAAATGTTTAAAAGCGACAATAAAACAAAAAAGTCCTTGAATTAAACTACAAATCAAATAGCAATAACAGAGCATATACACAGACAAGGTTGGATTATAATTAACTATCAACGAAAGCTATAGATAGTATATTGCGCTTTCCAATGTCACTTAAACGCATTAAAACCCTAAACACACTGAAATATTATTAATTCTGCGAATTTGGTTAACTTATGAGTTATTTTCCTTCCGGTATTTATCATCTTGGTGACATAATGCTGCGATGTAATATAACTATATATATGTGAAATCTACGGAATACCGTTAGTGACATCGTGGTTACACATTAAAATCCAGAGGGCGACAATTCGATAGTACGATGGCGACAATGCGATAGTGCGATAGTAAGATGGCGACGATGCGACAACGCGAAAGTACAATGGCGACAACGCGATAGTACGATGGCGACAATGCGACAATGCGATAGTGCGATAATACGATGACGACAGTGCGACAATACGATGGCGACAGTGCGACAGTACGATGGCCGCGATAATACGAAAGCGACAGTACCAAAACGCGATAGTACGATGACGACAATGCGATAGTACGATGGCGACAATGCGATAGTACGATGGCGAGAATGTGATAGTACGTGGGCGACAACGCGATAGTACGATGGCGACAATGCGATAGTACGATGGCGACAATGAGACAACGCGATAGTACGATGGCGACAACGCGATAGTGCGATGGCGACAATGCGATAGTGCGATAATACGATAACGACAGTGCGACAATACGATGGCGACAGTGCGATAGTACGATGGCCGCGATAAAACGATAGCGACAGTACCACAACGCGATAGTACGATGACGACAATGCGATAGTACGATGGCGACTATCGCATTGTCGCCATCATACTATCGCGTTGTCTTATTGTCGCCATCGTACTATCGTATTGTCGCCATCGTACTATCGCGTTGTCGCATTGTCGCCATCGTACTATCGCATTGTCGTCATCGTACTATCGCATTGTCGTCCTCTGGATTTTAATGTGTAACCACGATGGCGCTACCGGTATTCCGTAGAAATCGGGCGGGAAGGAGGCCCTTATTATCCACCACCAGTCCTTAATTTATCAATTCCGTGGAACGGTCAATGCAAACCATTTGAATAATTAAGTTATCATTTATATAATTTAACAATTTATCAATTCATATTACTAGACTATTGTAAACGTGCTTTATGTTTTTAACAATTATTGTTCTTCGTTGCAGTTCTTTGATTAATCATTAATTGAAATATCTTTTCATTTCATTCCTCCATGTAATTATCCTGCCTTTTTTGTATCTGTCAGATATGTTGTAATTTTAGACAAATCCTGTCGTATCAACCGCACGTCCAGCCCTTCTCCGAAATGGATTTGTGAATTTTTAACTCGCCGCCAGCTGTCAGATCGGTTAACGGAGACCATGAGTGCCGCGAGGGCAGCGATGTCCACTCAGGCTGTCATAGACGAATTTTTTGACTTGTTTGAAGCAGTTTTGGACAATCATGAACTGAAAGACAAACCTGGACAGGTAAAAAAAACTTAAACTTTTAAAAAGGTGTGTTCATGTTAAAGTAGAAATATTCAAATTTTTAGAAATTAGTATTACGTGTGCATACTTATTGCATGGAAATCGGTTATTTTTATTTAAATAAAATTTAAAGTCGAACATGTTTTTGCAGATATTCAACGTCGACGAAACGGGCTGGACTGGTAAAATAAAGTCTACACAGCGTTTTATCGCTCTTACAGATTCCAGCCATGTGATTAAGAGGAAAACGTCTGTGAATGGTCACATCAATGCTCAAGTGTGCGTCAGCGGCAGTGGTAGATTTCCTCCAACAATGTTTGTGTACAAAGTAAGTCAGAATAGTCATTCCCGCTAGTAATTAATCTATTAATTATACTAAACTTTTAAATATGAACACACACGTAAGTATACAAATCTCAAAGATAAACATTTATCAAGAGTTAAAATACTATTATGATTGATTCATCGTATGACTTTTTACAACCATTATAATGCTACCGCTCTGGCATGTCAATATACCGGTAAAGTGATTGTTATGAATATTTTTGAGAGGGATGTCTCCCCAATACAGAGATCGAGGATTTGCCAGACTCGTGGTTGTTCGCGGCCAATGAGCCTGGATACGTGAACGGCGACTTATTCCACAAGTGGTTTACCCACATATTCGTCCCGCACTGTGGCAATGCACGACCAGTCTTATTGGTCATGGACAACCACGAAAGCCACGTGACGTTATCTACGATTGAAGAGGTCATAAAAAATGATATTGTTTTGGTTGGATTGCCCGGCAACACCACACACATGCTCCAGCCGTTAGATGTTAAGGTTAATTTACAAAGCTGTAAAATAAAAAGTAAAACAATGATTTTTGTAACGTGGTGTGGTTTTCTTTCTGTACTGTAATTATAAAAATCAGTCAAACAAGCGTTTGGTTGGTTTAGTTCATACCAGTTTTTATTACATGTATTTATTTTAATATCGTTTCTGTTTTACTGATTTTCAGATACTTGGACCTCTCAAATCAAGAGTGGACACCATCTGTTCCATCCTTCCATATGCCAGAAAGGGGTTACTGGTCACCAAGGCGAAGTTTCCTGCGGTGTTGAGGCACGCAATGGACCAGGCATCCCCGGCCTCCGTACACTTCTAAAATAAGCACTGGGGGCAAATTTCCAGATGCAAAATAAGCACTGGGGGGCTTATATCCTACCTGTCATTTCTACTGGGGGGGGGGGGGGGTATTGTCCAAATGTTCATTTTTTATTGGGGGGGGGGGTTGTCCTGGGGGGGGGGCTTATGTCTGGATCCCGAATTCGTTTGCTGTGTCGGATCTGTGTCCAGTCAACCGCAGAGCTATCAACACTCACAACTGGTGGCTCCGTCATTCGCCCCGACAAACGTAAATCGTAAGTCAATGCGCACAGGGTTACGTATTAAGCATTGTACATACGTAAGACATTGCATGCGTTGCTGGTGCATTTTAGAACTTGAAGAACAATGTATTGTAGTATATTATTATGTATTGCTTTAACTGGTAAGACGGAGATGGAATCGCTTTGTTGTTTTTGTACCCGTATAAGGTGAATAAATGTTGTTTTTTTTAGAAGCGCCAACATTCGTTGCTGAGACGTGTCCAACATGCGGGAAGAATACAAAAAACCCACTGGTTGAGATGGGCATTGTTCCCGCAAGTTTGGGCAAGACCCTGGCCCCAACTCCAGAGCCACCAATGGAGAAGAAAAAGGCATCAACAAAGCGTCTGCAGAAAGGCCGAGTTTTGACTTCAAGCCAGATTGTTGGCGAACTGACAGTACGTGACGTAAAAAATATCGATAAAGCAATTAGTTATTTGTGGATATACCAATGAATACTTGTTTATTTGTTTAACATCCACCCACGATTCTTGTAATGTTTGCATGAACATACCGTATACCTGTGAAACCATTTAGTTTTGACAGCACACAATTTCGTCATTTTTATAAAAATGACGATTTCGTCAGGACTTAAATTCGCCGATTTCTGATTTTGAATTTTTTTAAAATGCGTCAGTCAATATCCGATTTGTGTGTAATACATATTCGCGATCAATCGCAGTTGCGAAAAATCGTGGTACGAATGCGGGAACACACTTGAGAATCACTGCAGGAGGTGGGGTCTGTTTGTCACATGCCAATTAACTAGTCTTTTGTTACCAAGGGACAGTAATGGACCCTCTTAATGTATGCTATTCACACGTTTATTGTTTTGATTAGCGAACAAGTGGGATCGAATAACCGTTAACGAGTGTTTGTAACAACGAAGCCAATTGCCAATTAGTCTTATTCTATTATTATAATTGCCAAAGTAAACTACCGGTATATAAATCAATAATGTCAGTAATTTAAAAATAAATAAATTGATACATATAAAATAGTAATAAGTGTGTAGGACATTAGCCCTCTGGGACATTAGCCCCTAGGACAAAAGCCCCTAGGACATTAGCCCCTTTGGACATTAGCCCCATAGGACATTTGCCTCTTAGGACATTAGCCCCTACCTACTTTTACATTCATTTTTAGGTATTTTATTTCATCTTTTTTTATTTAATGGAATTAATGGGTTATTGTTTTCTAAAACAGCAACAACAACACAATATGTTACTTATGTATCTAATTGTAAGGTAATTTTAGACTTCTGAATGGTGTCAGATAGCATAGTGTTTGCAAAATAAATAGAGTTCAAAGAACAAAATTGTAAACAAATTGTAAAAAACAACAACACTGAAATGTACGCGTGTGGTACAAGCTATATATTGTTTGTATTTACATATGAAATTAAAGAAATAGAATAAAAATGCTTACTTTAAACACAAAAGTTTTGAACGTTTTACATGTAAAACACCTGGGGGCTAATGTCCTAGCGTGCACTTTTTGAAGGGGCTTTTGTCCTAGGGGCTAATGTCCTAGAGGGCTAATGTCCGTACCCCGTTAAACGCAAACAATCAAACAAAAAACAGCAATTAAAATATTCTTTATTAATTTGTGATAAATACGCATGTTGATCACACATCGCATCTTTTCATTTGGTTTATTGTCTTTCATCGGCATTCGCTGCGTGATGGCTAATATGCAACATCCCTGAAAAACACAATGCACCTAATGGGTAATAAAGTTATAAACAACTAGCGCTAATTCATTACCATTCTACATAAACGAAGTCAACGCATTCGATACAGCTGTACTGCACTCGCGTTTTAAAGAAGTGTAACGTGTCAGTTAAGTACCTTGTGTAATCTACATCCCTTTGTGTCAAAACCGGATTAATCTTGATTACGAAACAGCAGTGAATGTGTGCATGGATTATGTTGGAATTTAATGCCTCGTGTCTACGGTAAAGTTTTAAAATATTTTTCAACTTAGTGTTTGTTTTTGTTCAAACATAGAGCATGATTGTTCGTTAGGATCTTAAATTCGCCGATCGGTCGACTGACGAAATTTATGGAAATTAATGCCTGACGATTAATAATGGTTTCACAGTATACGATCTGACGATTAATAATGGTTTCACAGTATACGATTGCATTTTTATGTACAATGCTTGTATTGGCATTATTTCAGGAAAAAGAAAGACAGAAACAAGAGAAGAGAGACAGTATTGAGATGAGAAGAAAAGAAGCTGAAGAGAGAAAGCAAAAGTTAGAACAAGAGCGTGTTCAAAAGAGGCAAAGAAAAACGGAAAGACTGGAGAAGAAACGACAGAGAGAAGAGGAGGCTGCAGAACGCAAACGGGCACGAGTGAAGGCCATGGCAGAAGAAGCTGCGGCGGCACATTTTTGCGCCAACTGTGGGGAGAGAGGACTTGTGGACGATGAAGAGAGGAGTGTTGAGTGGTATGAGTGTGACGGGTGTGAATGCTGGTATCATGGTGAGTGTCTGACGCAGTATGGGCTGATAATGGCGGTGACAAGTTTGTGTTATGGGGATGAATGGACGTGTAAGAGGTGTAATCCTTGGTAGTATGAAGAATGCGGTACTGTAAGTATGTACTTGAGATTGCGTGCGCGCGTGAAGGCGAGATGGCGTGTGTGCGAACGTGTGCGTGTAGTTGTGTGTCTGTGCAGTGCGATAATGTATATTTTATTGTATAAAATTTAATTAAAAGAAAACATCATATTAAAACAATCTTTGGATAATTGTCATGAATAAATAATCAATATATTTTATTGTTGGAAAGTAATTAAGAAAATGCCAGTTCCCTATTCAGCCGCGAAAAAGGAACTGGATTATAAATAAAAACAAACATGTTGAAATGTACAAGATTGCACTTTTATATCACATACATATAAAACTATGTTATATGTTTTAGGTTTTGTGGATGTGAAGTTAGTATTTGAATTTGAAAACATCGATACAACCAATATACTCGCACTAACAGATGACTACATTGCCAGTCAAATTTAAACCAATAAATTCTAATATTTTCTAATGACTTTTAAGTAATAAGTAAATTGATTGGAATGATGCTTCGCAAATAAAAGTGTGAAGGTTAATGTCATTTTACAACCTCACAGATATATAGCGTGAATGGATACGATTAGTTAATTTGTCGATTTTGTTAAGGGTAAATAATCTACAGTTGCACGATGATGATTTTGTTACTGCTGCTACTGAAGCTGTTTGTGATGATAGCACTTTTTTGTTGCTATTGCTATCGTTAATAAAGGTAGTGAAGATCATGACAACATGAAAACGAAATGATGACGACGACGAAAATGACGACTAAGACGACAATGTCGAAGAAGACGATAACAACGATGATGACGACGATGATGATGATGATGATGATGATGATGATGATGATGATGATGATGATGATGATGATGATGATGATGATGATGATGATGATGATGATGATGATGGCGATGATGATGATGGTGATGATGATGAGGAGGAGGAGGATTATGTATTGTACGTCAATACAATACATAGTCACCGTGGGTGTTATTAAATTACAAATTGAATAAGTCATTTAAGAGACTTGCATTCATTATTTAATCTATTCTCGGTCGACCGTGGGTCTGATAAAGGATGCTCGTTATACGCAAAATTGTAAACAGTATTTATGCCAAATACAAGTAAAGTTCATCCCAAGTTTCTTGTTATAATGATTCATTTCTCAAAAGATGGTCTATTTTTATATTGGAAGATTTACAACCGAATGAATATATTTCAGCTAAGAGGCTGCATAAACTCTACATAATTTAACTGGGGAGTCGAGTTTTATTAAAGGCTATCATTTTTTTCCGTTAAAAGGATTTCCATTAAACAGGTTGCAGAAACATTATATCTAAAAGATTGATGTAAAATTACAGGTATAAGGATGTAAACCAATATTTTTTCAGATTGTTATTTTTGAAAACTCGCATAGGCGCATGTAGTTTCTTAAGTATATTCGTTTATTCATACGTGCAAACGAACACAAGTTCAGTTGGAAAAATAAAAGCTAATTAAAAAAAAAAAAAAAAAAACTCATCATAGTCGACATTGGCTGCCCATTTAACGTCGTCTGCAATTTTTTCAAATTATATTCGTTTCTGAAATCTATTGCTATAATTGGTATGTTTCGTGCGCGGTCCTTTTTAATACGTTGAATAGTTGCTGCGTGAAAAGGGAATGGTAATGCTCGTTTTTAATGATGCTGAGGAGAGTTTTTGTTCGAGGTTATTCTGAAGTTATGGTAATCTTGCTGATCTCTATGGTTGTGTTGAGGATTTTAGCGGTAGTATTGCTGATATCCGCTGTGCTGCTGTAAATGTCGGCGTTTGAGTGGTGCTGGAATTGGTGGCATTAAATTTGGTGGGCGGATGCTGATGACAGTCGTGTTGGTTATAATGACGGTGTAATACTGATGACGGTGATGCTGGTGCGGAAGCCGCTGGTGTTTATGCTGTCATTAGTTGTGAGGCTCGTGATATCCGTGATTGTAATGTTGATGCCGGTGATGGGGAAGATGATTCTGTGTTGATGAAAATGATATTTCCGGTGAGCTTCTGTTGTGTAGCACACATGTTGAAACGACTGATACTAAATACTTAACAATGGTTTGAGTAAAAGCGTTTACGACATTATCATTAATTATAAGAGATCGGCTGTTCCATATAACAATATTACGTTATGTATCCGGAACGTACGCAATATTACACTAGTGCAGATGAAACTGTCCATAATATCTACATGCGTCATTACTTCTGAATAGCACGTTTGTTAACCGAGATGGCAGTCAAAGTATACGCTTTTCTATAGAAATCTTTAACAAAAGAAAAATACACTTGTCCGTGAATTGAATTCAATTAGTAACTGAATATTCGCATCCATGCCGTTCCATGAAAAGAATTCTGAACAAAGATAACGGTGGGAAGGATTTATTAAACTAACGCAAATATCAAAATTATTTAAACATGTTTAACTGATAAGATCTATTTGGGTGTTTACAAAAAAGGAAAGGCATTTCAATGGTACCGAATGAGCATTATATCATTGATTAATGTGTCAATGTTAAAGGGGCCGTCCAACAGATAAAGCGTCGTATCGACGCGATTCGATATTTTGGGCAACTACGAAGATTGCTTATATAGCTATTATTGCTAATTATAAAAACAAACACTACGTAAAAGTAAGTATAATTCAGCCAAATCTGATGCATGGTCTGGATGGTTGGCAGGCGGGCGAAAAAGGACGATGGTGGCTCCGAGTGGAATAAGTGCTGCTCCTTGGTCGGCCTCTATGACTAATCTACACACAACCGTTTATACATAATCACCATAAGACCTAGAACACAACCACATAACACTCATTTACACATCACCCCCAAACAAACCAGTACACCGAACACACCTATATAACACCCACATACACACAGCACTAACCTACAAAACACCCTAAGCAAACCAATACACCGAACACACCTATATAACAAACAAATTCACATTACTCATGCACACAGCATTACACCTAATCATAAAATCATCACCAACAATACAGTACAGGGCACATTAAGGTCTCATTGGCCAGCGTGCACTGAACTCTCCTAAAACTAAAAGTAAAAACCTTTGGCAAAACACCCGGACACCCGGGGTAAATCTGACCTACTCTGACTTAAAATAACTTTTATCTCCTGAAAGGTCACAGGGGCAGGTCGGACCTCAAAGACCTCGTGAAGAGGCCGGTAGGACCTGTAAATAAACTCTGATTTAAAAAAATATAAATAATGCTTATATAGCCAAACAGTACGTCCGCACTGAAAGTGAGCGTGGATGGTCGAGTGGTGTAGGCGGGAGGCTTTTTACTTCCTGGAGTCAGTGGTTCGAGCCCTGTTGAGGGTTACTTTTTATTTCCTTTTTTCCGGCGTAGCTGTTTAACGTCACTTTTGACCTTACCTGGCCTTTGTAAGTGTCCAATAAAATTCAAATAAAATTTCCCGCGGCTAGACACGAATTAATACACTTCATTTATTCCATTGGCTGATTTTAGCTTACAACCAGAACATGGGAAACATGACCGCGTCTTTGTAACACTGTTTTACTGCGTGTTCAGCATGAAACAATTTTATCTCTAATCTTAAGGCTTGATAGATAGAGCAGTTTTACACTCAACTCTTGACATCAATACCATTTGTGCGTATACCTTTTATTTTCAGAGGATTGCCAGCACCAGAGCGTTTGTACTTAAAGGCTGTGTTCTCATATTTAGTAATTACTTTCATATTCCTGTCTGTGTACTAGTATATTTAAGTTCATAAAAGTATCGTTTTTCCCTATCCTGATATTCGTTTTTGCCAAACCATTAAATTGTTTTTGAAATTGAACAGTTAACATGTAAAAGTATAAAGTTTTAAGCATGCCGTCGTTGCAGCAGTGAAAGCGTGGCCTCACTTTAATGCATTGCATTCCAACGCGCAAGGTATCAGGGTTAGTTCGCGGCCAGTAAAATAATCGTTATATAATATAGACGCTATCGCGTGAACTAGGTGAACTGGAATTTTCTTTAGACCAGAAATATGTTAAATGAAGATATTCAGAGATATAATTATGGTATGTCAATAATAGATTCTTAATGTGTTTTCAACAATATCATGATAAATATTATTTTTTATTTATTTAACAAGAATTATTCCGCCATATTGACTAATGTATTAAGCATGAGCGCGATGATTCTCGCTACAGTTAATAATCGAATCAAATAGCAATGCCCGACAAACCACTAAAACTGGTTTGTTTGAAGAACGCGCGTATAAATATTTAAAATACGGATACTTCGCGTGTGGCCGGTTGACTCATATGATCTAATTTCACTTCCAATAATCTTTTGGTTTTCTGGTTTGTATCTATAGGTTTATGACCTGCAATATGTAATAATGTAAAATAAGCCGCGAAAACTCCGCGTAACATCCCGTACTGCGTGTGATGCAGCTAAGAACTGCACAGAAAAAGACATTCGCTATCTTTGATCTTATTCATTGAACTCTTTACCTTACACCAACTCCAACCACAATCAACGCCGTATTTCTTTTATAAAGATATTTCTTGTTTAAATTGTAGTCTTGTTTTCTTTTACTGGAGATTTTTAGTTCAAATGTTTAAATTTATCAATATAAAGCATTTAATGACAAGCTTCAATACATGCCAAAATCTGTTGGACGGACCCTTAAATAGAAAATGATCAAGATGAGCAAGAAAATAATATAGTAATGTTTATTTCAGAGTATTTCAGTACAAGTTCAATGTCAGTCGTACCAAATGTCGCATAAAACATAATCTTGCGATGTTATAATTTATTATAACAAATAGTTTACCTTCAAGATGTTCAATTTGAGATGGTTGTCTATTATTATGACATTTGCAGGACATTGCATCACATGTATTTGTTGTGCTTGTGATACACTTCTAGGACTTTACTAATCTTAACGGTCATGGTGTGTTCCTCGTGATCACATAACACAAATAAACTTACACATGAGTGAATGTGTTTCATGGTAAATGTGTAGTTGTCATGTTAAATGCAAAAATAACGCACTATGCTCATTTTTGATCTGATATGTTCGTTCTAGAAGTTATTAAATGCACGCTGGATTTTTCCACATTGTTCAATTAAGATCAAGGTCATATTGTGAATCAAATGTCAGTATACATCATCGCTAAAACAAAATAGATATATGTACATTTGTGTCTGTTCATAAGACGTAAACACGACCGTCGATTTCACGTATTTCACGTTTATACTTTGTTCTTCGATTAGAGTGCATGGGGATTAAAGGTGCCTTTTCACAGATTTTGGCATTTTTTAACTTATTCATTAAATGCTTTATATCGATAAATGTAAACATTGGATCGTAAAAGCTCCAGTAAAAAATCAAGAATAAAATTAAAAAAAGGAAAAGAACATTGCCCGGACCAGGTTTCGAACCAGTGACCCCTGGAGTCCTGCCAGAGTCCTGAAGTAAAAACGCTTTAGCCTACTGAGCTATTCCGCCGAGTACACTTAATTGATGTATTTTATACCTTATATAAGCAATCTTCGTAGTTTCACAAAATTTAACGACAACAACAGAACTCTCCAAATTATTCAATCGTTTCGCGTTGCAACGCTTTATAATTTTTAGGTTTTAAAATCGTCAAAAGATGCATATAATGGCTATATTAGACCATGGTAAATGTTCAGTATTACTGTTTCCTCACAAATATCATAACTAAAACGAAAATTTGCGAATCTGAAACAACTTTTTTCAATTTTGTCAATTTGCCAAAGCGTGAAAAGATCCCTTTAAAGTCGCTACATAATGTAGAACACGGCCTCATCAATACTTCACAAAAATAAGTTAGCAATGTTCTTCGTGCAATTTAACGACTGAAATTAGAAAAAAGATCGTTTCAAAGTTGGCACCTAAACCAGAAAATACAACCACAAAACAATTAACACATATAACAGTACGCATTCTACTTATCTTTTGATTAATGTTCAGTAGTTTATTTTCACATAAAACTACTGAATTAAATTCCGCGCAAAGTCATCGGCGATCAAAATTGTTGCCCCGCTAATTCATGCGATTGAATAATACGTCTTGAAAATATAAATAAATTCAACTCGCTTCTCCTTCAATTATCATACATGTTTTATGGTTTACCAAATGGTTACTGTCGTATACGTAAGTAAAATGTATTAACACCACCACACGATGTTTTTCATCTACGTATCTAAGGTTTTAATACATAGTTTTTCATTCATTACCTATAACATCATTAAAATAAAATATTTATTACCAAATATGCCAATTAATACTAGCTTAAAATACAACACATACTATGCTCGAAGTACTTGAAGGCTTTAACCGGATTAGTCAAAAGGCAATAATACTAATAATATTTATGATGCTCAGAAGAATGAAAATGCAGGAAAAGGATCAAAGCGCTGAAACCGACGTTGTTAGCTATTGCATAATCTTAGACTTAGGCCACAACAAATTGATTAAATGTTCGATGGATTCGCCGCACCTAAAAATCTTAAAACTAAATAAAAATATTTTTATTTTTATTTTGCGCCCGCAGCAAAAAATTCATGTCCGCTTCCGACGGAACACAGTTCAAATTGAGTTCAGTAAACATGGGTCTGTCTCTTTGATGTCCAGTGTATGTCCTGGTCAACACCAGTGTGACCGCCTAGAGCACCTCATCCTATGATGGTCCGAGTCCTACATGTATAGATCATCCCAGCGTATGACGGTGCATGTACTCTTATATGCATGATAGTTTACTAGGACAGAAAAAGTTTTACAACATCAGTATATGAAATGTCGCCGGTATGCGTTCGATTGGTAAAAATCTGCAATAAACTTGTTGGTATTGATTAAGTTAAAATATTAAAAATTAACATTCAAAGGAGGGTCGCCGTTGAACTGGACAAAAAATGTCGAGTATAATATAAATTGTACGAGCCACCTATCTACTATTTCAAACTGTTGATGGCTGAATGCAATGTGTACATTATGCCCCTAAAACATAATTTAACATCAGTAAGAAAGTGAAGACACTTTCTTGACCTGAACAACTTTACTGGCATTTGGTTGACTTTTTTATATTAAAATACAAAACTTTTACTACCCATTTCTTATTTTTCTTTCATTAGGAAGTTGTTGTTTTTTTAATTTACAAAACTTAAACTTCTCATTTCTCATTTAACAGTGTTAAAATAACAAAAGTAACACATCGAGTATTGTATAATACCATAACCTGTTATATTTAGAACTAATACAAATTCGAGATATTTCGTATCAGTGTTTTTGCCCCAAATTACAGACTCTTATAGGCTGTGTTCAAATTGAAAATGGTAAAGACGCTGTTTCGCAAAAAGAAACTTTTTTCTTTTAAAAGTCTCGCCAAAATTTTCAAAACATAAATCACATTTTTTAAATAAACTTAATGGGTTTATTGAGTTTATCATACAGCAATTTAATGCCCTAGCACTTTATAATATACATTTCAGAAAGCAGTTAAACATGCACTTATTAACAATTGGAATACTGTTATCTATAATCATAATAATAATATATATTATTAAATATTCCCAATTTCATGGTTTATCGCACGTTATCCCCATTCAAAATGGCACAGGCTGTAAAACATGACGCGAAGAAAAATCACTGCTTATGCTTGATATTTAATTTATTATTTATTGTGTCATGTTATTAAACCATCATTGACAGAAAACTAAGCTTCTTATATAACTTTGATAATGAAAACTACATGTACCATGTACACTTTAAGTAATCACTACCTCGTGTGAGTGAGCAGAACAGCTATTAGAGACTTTTTTTTATATATTTTTACAAACATTTGATAAGGGCTTAAACTCAATTAATACTTCTCAATGATCTTGTAATGGTATTTTGCAGATATCATGCATATATTAGACAAAATATATCAATTTACATAGACAATATATGTATTTTTATTTTTCGCTTTTCGCTCGCCTGTGATTTAACAAAAAATAGAATAAAAATAAATTTATTTTTATTTCGCTCGCTCGCTCCAATTTTGGGTAGCAAAAATCCGTATAACAAATCATCAATTTGTTGTGGCCTTAACTCAGTTTTCAAAATTATGTTATAGCTTTTTATATCGCAAGTTTGAAATAAATGCTGCCCATTCAAATTTATAAAGAGTGTGTCTTAAAGCACAGGTCGAGATGTGTTTTTTTTCTCAAACCATTAATAAAAAATAATTTAAGCTTCATTGTGGGAAAACAGGGCTTAATGCATATGCATTTATTGTCATCCCAGTAACAGAGACTTTCTTTACACGAAAATCACCATAAAATCAGAAAGTGTCGTCCTTGATTAGCTTTTGCGTATTGCACATGCTAATCAGTGTGCACAAGCTAATCTTATTTGACATGCATTAAGCCCCGTTTTCTCTGAAAGCAGCCAATATGTACATATTTTAATGATAAAGTGACCAATGTCGCCGCACAAGCTGTTAAACACTAGTCTGGCCAATGTCGTCGCATAAGCTGTTAAACACTATTGATTACATACACACACTCGCTATCTGCAGTGTACCAGTGGTGAAGTATAAACAGGCAGATACGGTGGTTATCGTTCCTAGCGTTGTAGAGCAGACGCTCCTAGCGTAGTTAAGAGTAGACCGACTTGAATTTTATTGCAGTAACATTAGCTGTCGGCTGCGCGAACAACTAAAACCACACAAAGAAATCAAACCAACTGCAGAGGAACGTTGAAAAGATTGATTTCCGCCATTTTTCATATTTAAAGGGTCAGTTTCAAATGGAGATAGAAACAATAACTTTATGATTAAGTTGTTGGAACATGCATCATTGTTGACCATATACGTTTGCCTTAACCCATGGAATGTAATAAACATGAATAGTTTAAGTATGAAGAATGAATTGGACAATTGACACAGAAAAATGGACGATTTATATGGTGTTTAATTTGGAGAACTTGGGTCTATTCCAGTCGCCCCATCCGAATAAAACATACACATAAGATGAGTTGTGAACCCAGGATTATTGATGTGAAATTTTATTCCGATCCCAATTCTTCAGCGTGAGAATTTAAATAAAAACACCAAAAGTGGCCGGAATTACGTACACGACCAGTAAGCTTGGGCATGTTTGTTCGTTATGTACGGCCTTAATTTAACGATAATTCCCGAAAGTAGGTATGAGCACATATGAATACGTGAGTTCGCCCATGAACACATGGTAAGGCTGACTAAATCTCCTATGAACCTATATGTGTTTAAAACAGCAAATAATATCCAACAAACGAATGAATTATCAAACATAGTATGTGCACTGATGTGGCTTTTGTTTTTTGTAATTTCTGTTTGAAAAGTTTATTTAATATGCAAAATGAGAACGCAAGCATTAGAGCGAGTTTCATACATATTATAAGGCTATTATGCTGTTTATATACCATACTCGCTACAACGTTTACAAATGGCAGGTTTGAAATAATTCGTTTTCTTTTCACTCATGATCGCGTTAAACGTTAATTATACACGTTTTCATTCGCAATTTATTTACAGAATCACTACAAATGTCAAATACAATACAGAAAATTCATAGTTGTTTCATTGATCTATAAACATATAATGGATTGAATATAACTGATTTAAAATTAACGTTTTCAAACTATTATTAAATCTTTTTCCCAGAATGTGCTGTGCCATTTATAGCTGAGCTAATTTTACCTTTATCAATGATAATCAGCGAGGTATGCCGATTAGAAAAATCGAGCTATCTCAATTGGACTGGCTCGGTCTTTTACATAGGTCTCCGTTGTGAAGAATTTTTTCATGGTATGATAACTTAGACGAGCTTCTTCGCAGCATCGTCAAAAATGACACAATCATATGTGCAACTCAGATAATGTGTTTAAACATGTTTTCACGCTTTATTTTAGATTGGTTTGAAATCAGGATAAATATCTGCTTATCATACAGTGTTTCGTGGAAATCTTGTTCTGTTAAATTTTCGATTAATTATGAGTTATCAATCTCATCTCAGATTAAATCTCTTTAAGGTCGCCGTCGTGAAATGGATATGGTTTCTACCTAGCGACCGGGAGGTCACGGGTTCGATCCCCACCGTTGTAGCGTTGATCCCCCCTAAAGACACCAAGTACTGGTTCCAGACCCAGAAAATTGATTCGAGAGCGTTTATATAAGCTTTCGATGCAATCGAGCTAAAATAAATAGGTTTAAACTAAATCTCTTTATGAAACTGCCTCGTTTGGTAGGCGGTCACTAAGTTTGCACCCGGGGCCCTCCTGTCTTCTGGTATTGTGTAGATTCTTATGTGTCTCGACTTTCTAATCTTATCGGTGATGACAGGTTTTGTATTTTTATATATGCTCCAACGGTGGGATTCACAATCTGAGCTGTCTTTATCTGGCGTTTAGGGGAAATTTTGATATTTATCTTTAAAAGGCTTACGTAATAAATATGACACATTCTCCAATACAACAAACAATAAGTGTTTTTTTAATACAGTCGGCCTTAAAATGTATGCTGATACCATTCTCGCAAAATTAATTAAGTATTTTTTCCAAAAAGTGCAACCGCGTGTTTGAAAACACACAAAGTGAAATGATATGTGTGGTATATTTGTTATTCAATCAACAAAAACGTTCATTATAATATTGTTGAAGGTTTAAAAATAGGGCGGACATTGTAATTCTTCATAGAGAAGCTACATATATTGTATGTTTGCGCATATACATCTGATTCGGAGTCTGTGTATAAAATGCAATAATGCTATGTGTGGGGCACATTTTTGAAATGCTATGTGTGGTATGCAAGAATGTTCCCGTCAGTTCTGCATTTAATCTGAACACAGTTTTGTAAGAATCTATGATTTTTAGCTCGGCTGTTTTCGGAGAAAACCCGAGGTATTGTAATAGCCAGATCGTCGTCCACCGTCCGGCATCTGCCGTCCGCCGTCTGCCGTCTGCCGTCCACGTCGTGCTAAAACCTTGACATTTATCTCTAAAATCAAAGTGCTCCCACATACAACTTTGAAACTTCATATGTAGATGCACCTTGATGAGTTCTACACGCCACACCCATTTTTGGGTCACTAGGTCAAAGGTCAAGGTCAATGTGATTCTGACAATCTTTCATTTATTCAAAACTGCATCCGCAGCCGAGCGTTGGCACCCGTTATGCGGTGCTCTTGTTTTAATTGTCATTTTGCCAAACTGTCGTTTCAACTCTTCGTTGGTGACTAAATTAATCAGTATGTTCTTTCAGCATCATTAAGATTTAATAGTTAATACATATATGTCAGAGGAATTATATGGTTTTATTCTGGCCGTTTCCTCGCTTATTTAGTAAACAAACCCAGTCAACAAATATTGATTGAATTAAGAAATCTAAACGTTATTGCTTAATTTCCTGATGACCTAAATTTGAGTGTGGACTTGTTAGATAAAATTGCACCCGGGCGTCAGAATATCCGCCTTTTGCGGCGGTAAAGTGATATAAATTGCCGTAGTTATTGGTGTTATATATTAACATGCGCGATACATTGGGGATTGGTAATGTACCACGAAAACGGGCTTATAGGCTCATAAACTGTTATCGGCGTTCTTGTGCGTTTATAACAGGAACTAAATCACTGGTCTTCCACAGATATCGTATAAAGTGTCCTTGATATAAATGTGAATCGCAGTCATAAGAGGCGAAGGTTAATGACGCAACAAAGATGATCTATTTCTAGTTAAAAGTGTTTACACCGCTCTTAAAATAACATCTAACACAATCTATGTATAAAGAGCATTATTTTGAATGAAAACACCTTTTCCTATGTTATTATTTATTTGTTTAGTTGATAATAACAAAATGGGAATTATAATAATTGCTGTATAGTATGATAATTGTAAATCGCGTATTCGCGATCGACAGGTATAAGTTTATGTTGTATTGAGCCATTCGGAGAGCTTTGTGTCTTTTTAAAAGCATTCGTTCACTGAAGATGTTGACCTGAGAAGGCGTGGTTATAGATCAAATAAGGGTTAGGGTCATTATGTATCATGTGACTTAAACTCTCTCTCTCATATCTTCAATTTTCCGCCAAACTTAATAATTATTTATCAACCAATCATATTGCATGTCGTCAGACGTCCAGGCCCTACTATAAACACTTGCCATTTTTTAATCGCACATTTTTATAAAATGTTATTTAGGAATAACGAATGGAAATATTTGCGTGAACTTTGACACCATTTTGTGTTTTAAAATAGTTAATCTGTCGAATCATAAATATTATAGACCAGTGTACCGGTATTTACGCGGAAAGGCTAGTCTATAGTTGGGGTGATAGAAAGGTCTTTGGATAAATCACTAACAACGTTTACACAACGATTGTCTTAACAGTTTTTTAGTCGTGAGTATTATGGCGAATTCTTTTTTAACAGATCTGTAGAAGAGAGTATTGTTGTGCATTCTGTTTTGGAAAGTTTTGTAGTCGGGAGTATTGTTGCGCCTTTTTTGAACAGTTTTGTAGTCGTGACTAAGTATTGTTGGGCCATTTCTATTTTGAACTCTTCTTATGCTCCCCGAAAATTTTCGGGGAGCATATAGTTGCCAGTTTGTCCTTACTACCGTCACACTTTTGTGACAGTTTCTCATAGCACCTTCAATACTTTACCGATCTCTTTCATATTTGGCAAGTAGGTACCTTGTATGGACCTCTTCATTTTTATGAGGTTGATTTCACTTGGGTCAAGGTCAAGGTCACCGAGGCTAAAAATAGATTTTTCGTCACACTTTTGTTACAGTTTCTCATAGTACCTTCAATATTTTACCGATCTCTTATATGTTTGGCATGTAGATACCTTGCATGGACCCACGGTGCCTGTACCACGTGACTTTTTCGGCTATGTGTGGGACAATCGGCTGTCAACAACCCATCGCTTCAGGTACGTTTCTGATAATTTCTTCATTAATTCATAACCATTAAAAAAACATAGACGAGAGCCCGGTCATTGTCAAAATACACAACTGTGTTAAGAAAAGGGACTTATTCACAGTTTGGTACATTTTTTTCAAATGATTGTGCTGGATTTAAAGATAATGTAAACATTATATGAAACCAGCAAAATAACACGCCTGGCTAAGAAACATGTGTAATATAATGGTTCATTAATTAAATAATCCTCGTTCGAAATTAGTAAAATAATTAAGCGTTTGTAACGCCTTCCTCGATAAAATGAGCTAATTCGAAATTAGTAAAATAATAAAGCGGTGTTAACGTTTTCCTCGATAAAACGTGTAGAACTTACTTTAATAATTTAATTAATTTTATATAATTACATTATATAAGCCTCCGTGGCACAGTGGTAGCAACATATCTTTGGCATCTGTGGCCAAAGGTCCCGTGTTCGAAACCCCATGACGTATTTTTTTCATAATACATGTATTTTTTGTCTTGCTAATATGATCAGTTAAGCCGATTTAAAATATTGTTGATCTGTCTGTAAAATATTCAGTACGATAATCTGTGAACAAGTCCCTTTAATAGTGATTGAGTGGATGGTATCAACATAAATTTCAAGGCCGACTGTATAAAAAAATACTACTTTTTTTTTAATTCTAGAATGTGTCATTCAAAGATAAATATTAACATTTCCCCCAAACGCCGGATAAAGACAGCTCAGAGTGTGAATCAATCAATCAATTTGGAGCAAAGATAAAAATACAATACATGTCATCAACGATAAGGGTAGAAAGTCGAGACACATAAGAATCTACACAACACCAGCAGACAGGAGGGTCTCGGGTGTAAACTTAGTGACCGCCTACGAGGCAGTTTCATATAGGGATTTAATCCAAGATGTGATTCATAACTCATAATTAATCGAAAATTTCACCAAACAAGATTTCCACGAAACACTGTATGTTTAGAAGATATTGATCCTGATTTCAATCCAATCTTAAATAAAAACGTAGAAGCATGTTGAAACACAATATCTGAGTTTCACATAATGAATGTGTCAAAAAAACACATATTACCAGCTATATAGGGCAACGTATGCATTATAGCGAACCCTGTAAGTTTCACATTCCTGGATCCTTGTACATGATCATCCATGTGAGATCAGACAAATTGCGCAGAATACTCATACTCATATATTCACAATCTGGGTTTATAGCACAAATCACATTACACGGAAAGACACTTAATTATACGCGAAATTTACCAAAATACCGGTAAAATTTAAATTTTGGAAAATTGGGTTCTCCGTTATAACTGAAGCGAGGCTAAAATGGAAATCTATATGTTGACAACTCCGGCATGTGTGCATTAATTCACAAAGATAGCGTGCTAGTATTTATCAAGTCTGTCAAATGGATTGCTCATGTATATTTTTATGACTTCGCAGCATTATGTAAACAAGATGATACATGCCGGAAGGAAAATTACTTGTAAGTTAACCAAATTCGCAGAATTAAGCATATTTCAGTTTTAGTGACTTTGAAAAGCGCAATGAACTATATACTAGTATAGCTTTCGTTGATAGTTAATTATAATCCAACCTTGTTTGGGTCGGTAATACTAATAATAATAACACACTGCATTAAGGTGCAATCTTTTATACGCATCTTACATGTACATGATACACAGCAACCGCTGACTCAGTTTAAAGAAACATGTGGCTACATAGAGAATAATAGGTTGGTGACGTGGATGGAGAATGGTTATCTGGCAAGTCGGAGGAAGTTCGGCTCACCCGATAAGATCCTCCGACGAGCCAGATAACCATTCTCCATCCACATCACCAACCTATTATTCTACTTATCCTGTCACATTTACAACATTCGTTGAAATGTTTCTAAAATATCTTGTTTTCGATATTTTGTGTTTAAATATTTAATATGGGAAAAAAACACTTGAACAAAAAAATTGTGACGTCACGTCATGCAAAACGCTAAGGCTAGCTTCCATCTTGCTAAACAACATTCAAATCGAGTCAATCGTTATTAATTCAATACACAAAGACTAAATTATGCTGTTAAAACAATAATGTTTAAACAAACAGTACTTTACATTTTTTTTATTTTTTTTTATTGAAATAAAGTATATCTTATTAAAAGGAAATAGTACAGGCATGCGCATGCGCGGAGAGCTACTAACGGATATTCGAGATCACGTGGTCATCTAGCCTAATATCTTTTGGGATATTAGGTTACCTGGTTTTCGGGCTGATTTAAAGGCATGTGACAGGATAAAATGATAATTATAGAACATAGAAAGCACCTCAATGTAAAGAAGACTAATTGTATTTAGGTTTTATCGTTTCGTGATAAATTATGTAATCAGTTTAAGCCTAGCCGGAGCTCCAGATAAGAAGCGTATCTGCGTATTTACGCATGGAAAAAAAACGCATTAAAAATCGGCCCAGTACGTAACAAAACGCAATACAAATCTCGGTTAGTATTTTAAATCAATTAAAGGGATCTTTTCACGCTTTGGTAAATTGACAAAATTGAAAAAAGTTGTTTCAGATTCGTAAGTTTTCGTTTTAGTTATGATATTTGTGAGGAAACAGTAATACTGAACATTAACCATGCTCTAATATAGCCATTATATGCATCTTTTGACGATTTTAAAACCTAAAAATTATAAAGCGTTGCAACGCGAAACGATTGAATAATTTGGAGAGTTCTGTTTTTGTCGTTAAATTTTGTGAAACTACGAAGATTGCTTATATAAGGTATAAACTACGTCAAGAATGTGTACTCGGCGGAATAGCTCAGTAGGCTACAGCGTTTTTACTTCAGGACTCTAGCAGGACTCCAGGGGTCACTGGTTCGAAACCTGCTCCGGGCAATGTTCTTTTCCCTTTTTTAATTTTTTTTCTTGATTTTTTACTGGAGCTTTTACGATCCAATGTTTACATGTATCAATATAAAGCATTTAATGAATAAGTTAAAAAAATGCCAAAATCTGTGAAAAGGCCCCTTTAAAGTGCGTAACCGATTTAACCAATTATCCAGTTGAGATTTTAGTGTCAATTAACATTTGAATAAAAATAAGCTTGTAATACAAATGGCGTTTCATCATGTTTGTTGATCAAAAAAGGATGGAGAGTAAGTTGGTTCCTTTTTCCTAGTTCCTTATTCCTTATTCGAATAAGGAATAAGGAACAGTTCCTTATTCCTTATTCACGATTCCTTATTCGAATAAGGAATAAATAACGGTTCCTTATTCCTTATTCACGCTTAACATATTTTACTAAGCTTTTTAAGAAAAATAATGCAAACAATTCTCAATTAAATCAAAGCTAAATAACAAGAATACATTTAATTTGTGTATAACGATACATATTCATGTTTCTTCTCAGCGTTTTAATAGGATTTTTTGAATAACCCGAGCCGGCATTATCTACTTCGAATTCTAACTTCAAATCAACCAAACCTTAAGCCTGTATACTTATTTAACATTTATGTGATATAAAAATGCAATCTAGTACATTTCCTAATTTTTGTTTTCATTTAAACTCAATTTCCTTTTTCGCGGCCGAATAAGGAAACAGGAACCAGTTCCTTATTCCGTATTCAAGCCGAATAAGGAACCTGCATTTTTTTACTTAAACATCAATGAAAATGATCAAAATTGTTCAACATATAAATGAACATCATTATATACATGTGTATACATAGGTTGGATATTTAAAATACGCATTGCAATACATTTCTACTAAGTTTTAAGTAATGATAAACCAGTTCCTTATTCAGTTTGAATAAGGAATAAGGAACTGGTTCCTTATTCCTTATTGAAATCGAATAAGGAACTGGAATGTACTTACTATAAATAATAAATCAAAATCGAATAAGGAACGGCATTTTCTTACTTAAACATCAATGAAAATGATCCAAAATGTTCAACATATAAATGAATATCATTATATACATGTGTATACATAGGTTGGATATTTAAAATACGTATTGCAATACATTTCTACTAAGTTTTAAGTAATGATAAACCAGTTCCTTATTCAGTTTGAATAAGGAATAAGGAACTGGTTCCTTATTCCTTATTGAAATCGAATAAGGAACTGGAATGTTCTTACTATAAATAATAAATCAAAATCGAATAAGGAACGGCATTTTCTTACTTAAACATCAATGAAAATGATCAAAATTGTTCAACATATAAATGAATATCATTATATACATGTGTATACATAGGTTGGATATTTAAAATACGCATTGCAATACATTTCTACTAAGTTTTAAGTAATGATAAACCAGTTCCTTATTCAGTTTGAATAAGGAATAAGGAACTGGTTCCTTATTCCTTATTGAAATCGAATAAGGAACTGGAATGTACTTACTATAAATAATAATTCAAAATCGAATAAGGAACGGCATTTTCTTACTTAAACATCTATGAAAATGATCAAAATTGTTCAACATAAAAATGAATATCCTTTTATACATGTGTATACATAGGTTGGATATTTAAAATACGCATTGCAATACATTTCTACTAAGTTTTAAGTAATGATAAACCAGTTCCTTATTCAGTTTGAATAAGGAATAAGGAACTGGTTCCTTATTCCTTATTGAAATCGACTAAGGAACTGGAATGTACTAACTATAAATAATAAATCAAAATCGAATAAGGAACGTCATTTTCTTACTTAAACATCAATGAAAATGATCAAAATTGTTCAACACCGATCGGGGTATGCTTACTTTAACAGTAAACATATACCAAATCTGTTTTGGAATCATTTTATTTGCTTTCACCTTTTTAGTATGATTCTCTTTTTTTCACGTTAGTTCTTCCGTCAACTTCAGAGAGTAAATAAACAACTCTTAATCAGTTATTTCTTAACATGAATAAGGGACAAAGTCCATGTCAATGACCGTAACCATTTCGACTCTTTATTTATAGCTGGCTTAGGTATCGACCATCCGAATGTGTGTTTCTGGAATACAGAAGTGGTATCAAATACGCAAGTAGTAAATGAAGTTTAGTTCTCAGGTGTAAAAGCAAAGCAGAGACGAGCCAAGGTTGTTCGAGGTGGTTAATAAGTTATTATCTAGTATCTGCCAATTACAGTTAGAATAGAAAACGAAACATGTTTTAATAACGTCTATTGATTTGCTTATATAACCAACTAACAAAATGTCAATTTACTTTCACAACGATGTACTGTGTGATTGACACTGTGACGTACCCATTTTAAATCAATTATATTTTCCAATAAACAACAGTAAAATATAAAGGAAAATGATTGGTCACAAACAAAAATGTTTAATTGTTTCGGATGAAGTGTGGATAGCAAAATAAAGGATCTACAAAACGGAAATGGCCTCGATGGTGAACAGTTTTTCGCCGTTCTTAGCGTAACAGTTTCACTCTGTATTCGAACCGAGTAAGCAAATGGGTTATCATTAAATTAAACTTAGTAGAAATGTACTGCAATTAATGATTTTGATACCTAACCTACATTTTAAATGCTTTTCATTGATTTATTGGCTTCTTTGGTTCATTTTATTTGTATTTTTTATTTAAAAAATGCCACTTCCTTTATTATTCGATTTGAATAAGGAAAAAGGAGCCATTTCCTTATTCATTATTCAAACTGAATAATGAACTAGGCTATCATTAAATAGAACTCAGTAGCAATGAATTGCAATAAATATATATTTTTTTATTTCCAACCTTCATCTTTATACCTTGATTTTCTTTGACATTTAGTATTCTTTGGTTTATTTTAATTTATGTTTGAGTAAGAAGATGCCATTTCCTTATTATCGTCTTCATAATACTTGTTTTCAGTATCGTCAAATAGAATATAAAATAGAAATGTGACAGAATACATCCATATTACATAAGCAAGCTTAAATTACACACACAGCATCTAAAAAAATAAATATCCGAAAGTGACCGTTCGGAATATAGGCTTCCGAATAAGGAACTAACTTATTACTCAATTCCTTATTCAGATGCTTTAACTTCGGATAATTACATTCGGATCATTCTTGCAGAGCGCAGCTTTATGTTCGTTATTATTGGCTATGTTTATTGTAAGATTTTTTATTCTATCTCTGATACAGTTCTTGAAGTTTTATGTGACCCCTTCCTTTTGCCAAGACTATACGGTATCTCATTACAAAGCATGTTTTAGACATCCCATTCCGTTCTCATACGTAAACGAATACGAAGGGATATTATTAACGATGCAAAGAGATTTCAACACGTCACCATACAAGCAAGACTGCACCGGAAGCAGCGGTCCAGGTGTCTCTAGTAGACTGGAAAGTTCAATCGAGATGCCTCAACATTTTATTTTATTTAACATTCGAACACCTGCGCGCAAACTTGCTGTTATAGTGTTTTTTCTTCATAGATTTGTTTAAATGCGAATACGCGTTTTCTCGCTCGTGCAAACCAACGGTAAATACGGCGACCTTCAACCTCGGCACACGATTATTGACCGAGGTATCTAAAGAACGGCGATAGTCTCAATGGTTGAGAGTCCTTCGCCGTTTTTAGCTTAACAGTTGCGCTCTGTATTCGAACAGAATGCCAAAATTGCGAACAGCGTTGTCGTCAGTGCGACATCACTGACGTCACCATAAAAAATGTATGCACCGGGAGGAGCGGCCCAGATGCCTCTTGTAGTCTGGAAAGTTTCGTAGGAATGCCTCCGTGTTTTTATTCAATTTAAAGACAAATGCGTTCTCAAGCTCTTATTGAGTGTTTTTCTAATTAAATAGATTTTCTATCACTGAAAACGCGTTATCTCGATCTTGAAGCCAACGGTATATCCGGTGACCTTAAACATTGGCGCGGAAAATAAAGGTTGCGAGAACCAAAAAAAAATGGCGCTCGTCTATTTGATAACCAGTCCTATTTTTCCGATGTTAGTCCAACTGGTTACTTTTCCTTACTCGGAAGCAAAAAAAGGAACTGGCTTATCATTTAACAAAAACCGAAGAAGAAATGTTCTGCAATACATATTTTGATACGCGACCTATATTTACAACGATTTTCATTGATTAATTGGTCTCTTTGGTTCATTTTAATTGGTTTGTTTAGCAAGGAAATGCCAGTTCCTTATTCGATTTGAATAAGGAATAAGGAACCAGTTCCTTATTCCCTATTCAAACCGAATAAGGAACTGGGATATCATTATATAAAACTAAGTACAGATGTTCTGCAATTCAAGTTTTTGATACCCAACCTAAATATAAAATGCTTTTCACTGATTTATTGGTTTCTTTGGTTCATTTAAATTAAGTTGTTTAATAAGAAAATGCCAGTCGCGAGAACCAAAAGAATGGCGCTGGTCTTTTTGATAACCAGTCCTATTTTTGCGATGTAAGTCCAACTGGTTACTTTTTCCTTATTCGGTAGCAAAAAAAGATCTGGGTTATCATTTAACAAAAACCGAAGAAGAAATGTAATGCCTTACATATTTTGATACCCAACCTATATAAACAATGATTTTCATTGATAAATTGGTCTCTTTGGTTCGTTTTAATTGATTCAATAAGCAAGGAAATGCTAGTTCCTTATTCGATTTGAATAAGGAATAAGGGACCAGTTTCTTATTCCCTATTCAAACCGAATAAGGAACTGGGATATCATTACAAAAAACGAAGAACAGATGTACTGCAATTACAGTTTTTGATACCCAACCTACATTTAAATACTTTTCATTGATTTATTAGTTTCTTTGGGTCATTTGAATTAAGTTGTTTAATAAGAAAATGCCAGTTCCTTATTCGATTTGAATAAGGAACAAGGAACCAGTTCCTTATTCCTTATTCAAACCGAATAAGGAACTGGGTTTTTATTAAATAAAACTCAGTGCCAATATATTGCAATAAATATTTTTATTTTCGAACCTACATATACCATGTTTTTTTATCACAATTAGTATTCTTTGGTTAATTTCAATTTATGTTTGAGTAAGACAATTCCATTTCTTTATTACAGTCTTCATAATAATTGTTTTCAGCGTGTATCGTCAAATATAATATACAATAGAAATGTGACAGAATCCATCCATATAACATAATCAAGCTTAAATAACACACACAACATCTAAAAAATAAAAAAATCCGAAAGTGATCGTCTGAAATACAGGCTTCCGAATAAGAAACTAACTTATTACTCAATTCCTTATTCGGAGGCTATACTTTCGGATACTTACATTCGGATCATTCTCGCATACCGCATCCTTTATATTCGTTATTATTGTCTATGTTTAATGTAAGATTTTTATTTATATCTCTGATACAGTTCTTTACGTTCTATCTGACCCTTACCTTGGGCCAAGACTATACGATATCTCATTACTATGCATGTTTTAGATAGCTCATTCCGTCCTCATACGTTAACGGTTACGAAGGGATATGATTAAGGATTTAAAGGGATTTCAACACGTCACCATTAAAGCAAGACTGCACCGGAAGCACTAGTCGACTGTAAAGTTTAATTGAGAGGCCTGAATATTTTATTTTATTTAATATTCAAACACCTGCGCGAATACTAGCTGTACTAGTGTTTTCTTCGTAGATTTGTTTTAGTGCGAATACGCGTTTTCTCGCTCATGCAGACCAACGATACATCCGGCGACTTTCAACCTCGTCACACGATTAATGGCCGTGGGATCTACAAAACGTCCGTGGGATCTACAAAACGGCGATGGCCTCGATGGTAAACAGTCCCTCGCAGATCTTAGCGTCACAGTTGCGCTCTGTATTCGTACCGAATGCCAATATTTCGTACATCGTTGTCGTCTTTTCGACGTCTCTGACGTCAACATACAGGCGATAATGCACCGGAAGCAGCGGCCAGGTGCCTCTAGTAGTATGGAAAGTTTCATCGAGATGCCTACGTATTTTTTTCCATAAAAAACAAATGCGTATACAAGCTTTTATTGAGTGTTTATATATTAAAATGCATTTTATATCTCCGAAAACGCGTCTTCCCGATCTTGGATGCATCCGTACACTCGGCGACCTTCAATAATGGCACACAATAAAAGATCGTGGGACGCGACAAAATGGCGCTGGTATCGGTGGTTACCAGTCCTATTTTTCCGAGTTAGTGCAGCTGGTTACTTTGTCATTTTTCACCCGCGAAAAAGGAACTGGTCATCATTACACATAAAAACTAGGTAGAAATGTACAAGAATACATATGTGCGATACCCAACCTACATTTACAATGATTTTTATTGATTTATTGTTGTTGTTTTTTGTAAGAAAATGGCAGTTCCTTATTCGATTTGAATAAGGAATAAGGAACCAGTTCCTTATTCCTTATTGAAATCGAATAAGGAACTGGATTATAATTAAATAAATAAAAAGTAGAAATGTACTGCAGTTAATGTTTTGGATACACAACGTAAAAACAATGATTGCCATTGATTTATTGGTCTCTTTGGTTCATTTTCATTTATTTTTTTATTAAGAAATCGCCAGTTCCTTATTTGATTTGAATAAGGAATAAGGAGCCAGTTCCTTATTCCTATTTCAAACCGAATAAGGAACTGGATTCTCATTAAATAAAACTAAGCAGCAATGTATTTCAATAAATATATTTTTACATGTACCATCATTTCATTGACATTTATTATTCTTTGGTAAATTTTAATTTATGTTTGAGTAGAACAATGCCATTTCCTTAATATCGTCTTAATAATATTTGTTTTCAGCGTATTTCGTAAAATAGAATATACAATAGAAATGTGACAGAATACATCCATATAACATAATCAAGCTTAAATAACACACACACACACATCTAAAAAATAAAATATCTGAAAGCGATTGTCCGAAATACGGGCTTCCGAATAAGGAACTAACTTATTACTAATTCCTTATTCAGAGGTCATAATTTCGGATACTTTAATTCGGATCATTCTATCATAGCGCAGCTTTATATTCGTAATAATTGGCTATGTTAAATGTGAGTTTTTTTTTTAATTTATATCTCTGATACATTTTTTGAAGTTTTATCTGGACCTTACCTTCTTCCAAGACTATCCGATAGCTGAGTATCGAATAAGGAACTGGGTTATAATTAAATGAAACTAAGTAGAAATGTACTTCAATAGCTATTTTGATATACCAAACCTACATTAACAGTGGTTTTCATGATTTGTTGATCTCAGTGATTCATTTTCACTTATTTTTAATTAAGAAATCGCCAGTTCCTTATTCGATTTGAATAAGGAATAAGGAATCAGTTCCTTATTCCTTATTCAAACCGAATAAGGAACTAGGCTATAATTAAATAAAAAAAGTAGACATGTACGGTACTAGGCTAAAATTAAATAAAAAAAAGAAGACATGTACTATAATACATATTTTTGATGCCCAATCTACATTAATAATGATTTTCATTGATGTATTGAGCTTTTTGGTTCACTTTAATTCATCTTTTTTGGCAAGAAAATGGCAGTTCCTTATTCGATTTGAATAAGGAATAAGGAATCAGTTCCTTATTCCTCATTGAAATCGAATAAGGAACTGGGTTATAAGTAAACTAAAATAAGTAGAAATGTACCTCAATAAATATGTGTTATACCCAACCTATATTTACAGTGATTTTCATTGATTTATTGATCTCTTTGATTCCTATTTATGTTTTTGTTTAGTAAGAAAATGCCGTTCCTTATTCGATTTTGATTTATCATTTATATTAAGAACATTCCAGTTCCTTATTCGATTTCAATAAGGAATATGGAAGCAGTTCCTTATTCCTTATTCAAACTGAAAAAGGAACTGGTTTATCATTACTTAAAACTTAGTAGAAATGTATTGATATATGTATTTTAAATATCCTACCTATGTATATACATGTATATAATGATGTTCATGTATATGTTGAACAATTTTTATCAATGTCATTGATGTTTAAGTAAGAAAATGCAGGCTCCTTATAAGGAATGAATAAGGAATAAGGAACTGGTTCCCTTTTCCGTATTCGGCCGCGAAAAAGGAAATGGAGTTTTAATGAAAACAAATATAAGGAAATGTACTAGATTGCATTTTTATATCACATAAACGTTAAATAAGTATACAAGTATATAAGTATAAGTTTGGTTGATTTGAAGCTAGAATTCGAAGTAGATAATGCCGGCTCGGGTTATACAGGAAATCCTATTAAAACGCTAAGAAGAAACATGAATATGTATCGTTATACACAAATTAAATGTATTCTTGTTATTTAGTTTTGATTTAATTAAGAATTGATTGCATTATTTTTCTTAAAAAGCTTAGTCAAATATGTTAAGCGTGAATAAGGAATAAGGAACTGTTACTTATTCCTTATTCGAATAAGAAATCGTGAATAAGGAATAAGGAACTGTTCCTTATTCCTTATTCGAATAAGGAATAAGGAACTAGGAAAAAGGAACCAACTTACTCTCCATCAAAAAAGGGACGTTTTAAGCGACCAGCGGCTACTGCGGGAATATTTTTAAAGAGAGTCTGTTCATATAGTCATTTTAAATGCATTATGTTTGCATTGAATAATATAAATAACAAATAATAATATTTCTAGATTAAACACGCCATTTACTTTGTCCATTTTCTATGGAAATGGAAAATACCCCTATATAAATATATTGAACATGCTAAATAACTAATAACGGAAATAATATAGGCCGTGCTCTGTGAAAATGGGTTAAATGCATGCGTGTAAAGTGTCGTCCCTGATAAGCCTGTGCGGACTGCGCTAATCAGGGACAACGCTTTATGTCTAAACTGGATTTTTGCTAAGAAGATTCTTTTTTGTAACGAAAAATACCATAAAAGCGGAAAGTGTCGTTCCCGATAAGCTTGTGCGAACTGCACAGGCTAATCTAGGACGACACTTTACGCACAGGTATTAAAACCCATTTTCACGGAGCACGGCCCATATATATGAATCCCGCCAAGAGAAAACATGCATTCATGACAATATTTTCGATTTTTACTTTTTTTTTCATTTTGGGCCTGTTAGTTTTCTTTCTAGTTTGATGTGTGTATAACACTGCATACTTTTCGAACTATAGCCTAATTTAATTTCTGTGTTCGTAACAACAATAAAAGACGTAATTTGAAAGCCACGTCATGTAGCTTTTTTTTCGAATTCACTTCGGATATATTTCATGTATGTTATATCCGTAATCATTGATTTTTAATGATAATGTTCTTGAAAAAGTGTTATTGTTTGGTTAAGTCAAATGGTGTGGTGATAATAATATATGATTTTCTTCAGAAAAATTGAATACCGTAATACAAAGTTTTATATTTAAATAAAAGCACATGCATTCTATCGTTTTGCTCAACAAACAAACGTACATGACTCATCGTACATTAGCAATTACTTGTTAAATGAAACCGTTTACAGCAAGGTACAACCATAAAAATGTCACAGGCTGTCTACTATGGGATACCAAAGGGGTCGAAACTTTAACTTCTGCTCGAGCAGAAAAAAATGCTGCTCGAGCAGCATTTAAATGCTGCTCGACCAGCAAAATGCTGCTCGAGCAGCAAATTTACTGCTCGACCAGCATTTTTCTGCTCGTGCAGAAAAATCGTGCTCGACCAGCATTTATTTTTAGATTATGGCAATAGCCAATCAGAACTCTTGTTATATTTGCCTTTTGGTGCGAAACTGGTTTGTTTGGAAAAAATGGCTGCTGCCATGATGGTGCCTTTTTCACATCTTCTGCAAGTTTATGTGACGACCTGTTTAAAGTTTAACATTGACACGCGGTAAGTGCTTTATATTTTGGCTGCAAACTAGTCGATCAAAAAATTGTTGCCATTCGCTTAATAAGAAAATCGATCATAAATGTCTAACGGCTGTTAAAACTTTTGCGAAAATCACGACGATGACTGAAAAGAATTGCTCAATGGGTGCGCAAGTGTAGGTTCTCTGTTTCTATCGATTTATTTTCTTAATTATTCTTAATAATTGCTTCCGTCACAGGTGCCGATTGCCTGTGATTGTGCCTTTCTGGTTAACATTGTTTACGTTTCTCGTTCTCCCCATACATGTCCTAACTTTTACAATTATCCAAAATATCATGTCTGTTAACCAGTTCTCAGTGCCCCAGATAAGCTGCGTATCTGCATCTTTCACCCTATTAAAATGTTTAAAAATGCAAAGAAATACAATATCATGAGTATTGAAAACGCAACCAATTTGACTTTTGAGCAAATTCGTCAAATTAACGATACAAAACTTCGATTAAAAATGATTTGCTCATTTTAGGTATTTTCTCTTTGGAATTATTATCGTAACGCGGTGACGCTTACATTCAGCAAGCTCAGCAAACGGTCATAGTTATTCAAACGCTATGCGTTTTCAATCTGACCTAATTCCTCGCCCATTGTGCATGTATTTGTAAAGCGTCTGTACTTTCAGTTTCTATTACAATGCGAAATAAAAATAGCTAAGAGAGGTCGAAAGACGTCCGAGAATGTTGCGCCAAAATATCAGCCGATCGCAAACTTTTTTGAATCAAGAAAGCAAGAGCCAATAAGTGCCGAATCATTCGTGTTATCGATTTTGTTAGAAACTGTGTATACAGCAGTTGAGTTGACATCCAAAAAACATGATGGAAAGTCTGTGACTTAACAAACCTGTCAAAAGTATTAAAAGGCATGTCATTGGTTAGAAATTGTCGACATTTTTTAAAGTTTATATCATGGACAGTTTTAAGGATTAAAGATATTAGGAAACATCAGTTTATTAAAATTTATGATGATAGTTTACAGTTCTATTGAATCAATACAAGTGTGCAGCGTCAACCGAAGTAAATCAGCAATTATTTTAAGGTATGCATTTTTATTACTCATTTCACTCTATATGAAGAATGAAATCACCCTATTTTTCAAAATCAATGGTTGAAAACCCTATTTCCCAAATAATTATCTGGGGCACTGAGTTCTTGAGGACTTTTCTCAATTTCAATGTAAATTATTTTTCACCGAGGCCAATTAGCTTGTTCAAAGCTAACAACAGGTAAAATGTGAGTTGTGTCTGAATTACAAGTTGTTTAATTTTTCATAATTGAAATGTTTACAATTTACTATTTATTGAATAGCTTGGCAGTGGATAATTAAGTTCTGGGATGTTATTTTCAGCTCTGAACTGCGAAAAAATTGCATAATAATAACATTGGTGGCACTATAATGAGTTACCTTTCATCTGTCCTTCCATTTAAATGTCCCTAAAGCAGACTTCCCAAACTTTGCAGAAAGAGTTTAGGCATTGTTTTACACACTCATTTTAACCATGGCATGCTATTGTACAACATGTCTTGACGGAAATAATTTCGATAAAAAATATTTGCAGGAAATAATTTTTCCATTGCGAATCGTTAGTATCTTTTTATCTTTATTCTGAAATGCCCCTCTTAAGAATAATGTCATGTATAGCTGGTTTAGAATTAAGGATGATGATATGTCCTAACAGCATTTTGTCATGTCATTTACTGTACTTCTTACTTAACCTACATGTATTTGAATATTCAGTCCCCATATAACTACGCCCATATGTTGTGGACATTTTCATACAAGAATACAAACAGGAATATGTATTGGAGTTTGCTGTATGAATTGACAGTCAATCGGAGGGTAACAGGTTTATTTTTAACCAGATGTGAGGAACTAAACGCAATTTGCAGGGAAAAAAATATATCCCTTAATACCACTTAAGTATATTTGCATCAAAGGAGCTCTGGTGTCGTGAGGTTGAAGAAACTAGTGTTGAATCTAAAACATTAAGCATCATGAACTCAAAAGTGAGAAGCCAAGTCAGACACCGCTAAATGTAAAAAAATCTGTCAGATGTTTGGTCTGACAGGCTAGGAAATTCTGTCAGACTGAAGGATAATTTTTGGATTCTACTTATTAGCATACCTGATAATAGCATATTTATGTTATTAGCATATAGAATGTCAAAGCACAGATTAATTCTTATATTTTAATGTATTTTTCTTCTATTAATAGCATAATTTTTAACCCCAATATTCAGAATTCACTTAAAGTCTTTATAGCATATAGAACATTCTCAGAATGCCAAGAAAATATGCTTTAAATCTGCTAAAAAATGCTCAAATGCAAATGCAAATACCTTAGAATACAATTCCATTTGATAAATATTTATCTTAAACATCAATCATATACAATGTTGCATTTACATTTCACTTTGACGATCAATTATTAACAGATTTGACTTATTGTATGCCCCCAGTTGCTATATTTATGCTAAAATGTGTGTTCCTGTTAATAGCATATTCCTGTTATTAGCATAATTTTTGCTGACATGGTATGCTAAGAACAGGAATCCACTGTAGCAACATATTAATCAGGTATTATGGTTTGAATCCGTGAACTATTATTTTTAATGGTGAAAGAAAATCTCCATTGCGCGTTTTCAAAAATTCCTAATCAAGCTTGGTAAAAGAACACACAGAATAGCAAATTTATTACAGCGCCAAGTTCCGGGTAAAAATGATTGATATTTTTTATATTCCGTAAAGACAAATGCCGCATCATATCCTATGGGTGATTTAAAAAATAATGAAGCCTAAATAAAACATGCATTTATTTTCATACCATTAAGCATGTTTGAGTTCTTTTTCTATCTTACAGAAGTGTTTCCGTGTGATTAACTTAAATGTGAAAATTCTTCTCAATAACTTGCTTCATTAACAAAATATATTGAACAATATCCTTAAAATTGCCCCAAGTGTACTGGTTTTGCGTGACATTTTTTGTAAAAGGCAATTTTCAATTTTATACTTCAATAAAACTTTCAGAAATATAAGGTATTGCCAGATTTGTTTGTTTTGGATTAAGCTTCAACACCTTATTTCGGAGGCATTTTTTCTGTATTATATTTATATATGACTAAGTTACACAAAGTTAAAGCAGGTTTTCATCCGGGGATTCGAGAAAATATCATAACACATTCTATTTAAAAGGTAGATTCTAATTAGTTTGTATTATACATCAGCGGCTCGACTAGAGCCAATCAAAAGACTTGCTGGAGTCTTCAAGCCTCATTCGGTTAATTTAACTCAGCGTTCATTGCTACACTTTTGACTCATACACAAGATGGTTTGTGCTTATCGTGATTCGCGTATGCGGTAATGGATACAGTTCAGCAATGCGTCCGAGTGGACGCACATATTTCAAAACGATGCGTCTATTTCGATATTAATTTGTGCGTCATAGACGCGAGACGCACATGTAGATTATACCCTGGAATAACTAAATCAACAAAAGGTTACCAGACAACAACTTTTGAATGACCCACGTACATTTGTTCAAAACACATTAAATTAAAAATGAATATTTATTATAATGTGATACATTGTAATGGTATAATTATACTCTCAGCATTGAATTGCAATTTTATGCCTGGGACTTCCAAAATTTAATGCTTACAAATGGCTAACATGAGAAGGCTGAACTCCAAGGTCAAAGTCGCACTTACAGGTCAATAGTCAAATATGGCTATTAACAGGTTGTGTTTGACATAAGCGTAGTTTTGCGACAAAAGTGGATTGTGGGGGCAACTGTGCCTTATGAACACGTCTTTTTTTTTTAGGTCTATCATATTTTTCTTTTACTAAGTTCATGCCTTCTATCTGGTAAATTTGTGTCCGTGAACTCATATGAGCTCTTAAGGGCCATCATGGCCCGCTTGTTATGTTAAATAGCTACTTTATTTCAAAAATCTGTAAAATTGATAATTTTAAATGTGTGAAAACAACACAGACTTCAATTGGTATTAGTCTAATTAAGTCTACAACAAACATTTGACATTTTGCAATACATGTATAGCAAAACCATAATTTATATTTAATGAAATTTTATATAATACAGTTTAGAAAATGTCAATATGTGTGTCACACAAATAATAGAACATACATTATGCCACAGTGGATGATTGGTGTTTGAGACGCAGTTCGTAGTTCGGAAGACGCGCAAAAGCAACTCACAAAGTGTTGATTATTTTAGTGTTTATTTTCATAAAGTACTCAATTAACAGCAATAATAACAATTATCTTTAGATAACACAGTTCTGACACACAGTATTAATTGTTTAGTTAAATTAATGTTTGTTTAGAAGCAAGTTTTTCTTGTTACGTTTAATGCAATTTATATATGTATCACAGAATAACACAAAGTCAAGTAAACAAGGACTTGACACATTTTTATCCCCCGCCAAAGGCGGAGGGATATAGTTTTGGTGTTGTCCGTCAGTCTGTCAGTCTGTCATCTGTTAGTCCGTCCATCACAAACTTTTCAGGTCTATATCTCAGAAACTATAATTATAAGAATTTGCATCATGAAACTTAATGAATTTATAGATATCAATGAGGAGAAGTGCCGTGTAGAAGAACCATAACCCTACACTTTCTTAAATAAGGGTTATTGCTCTTTGTTGTTTTTGTATGATGTAACTTTTCAGGGCTATATCTCAGACACGATACAAGATTTCAACATGAAACTTCATGGGCGTATAGATATTAATAAGGAGAAGCTCCATGCACAAGAACCATAACCCTTTACTTTCTTAAATGAGAGTTATTGCCATTTGTTGTTTTTGTATGATGTAACTTTTCAGGGCTATATCTCAGATATGATACAAGTTTTCAACATGAAACTCCATGGGCGTATAGATATTAATAAGGAGAAGCTCCATGCACAAGAACCATACCCCTACACTTTTTTAAATAAGAGATATTGCCCTTTGTTTTTTTGTATGATGTAACTACAAAAAAGTAAGAAAAGGCACAACCCTACAAATAAGCTTTAATTAAGTTATTCACCCATCAATAAACAAAATTTATTTGGTGGGGGATATCAATTAAACGAATTTTCTTGTTGTTTATATTATAAAAGTGAGGACTTCATATAAAATTTATTTATCAAAATGAAGACTTGCCCTAAATTAGTTGTTTGCAAATAAGAATTTTCCCCAAAAATCTTTATATAATTTAAAGTGAGGACTTAAGACACACAATTCATTTGATGAAAATAAAGACTTGTCCTACAATTATTTTTTTTTGGAAAATAATAATTTTCTCAAATAAATGTGAGAACTTGATACACAATTCATTTGATCAAAATAATACTTTTCCTTCAATTACAATGTAGTTTGTTTTTTTGTTAAATAAGATTTTTCTCAAAAACATTCTAATCAATCAAAATGAGGACTTTACACAGAACTTATTTTATTATAAAAGTGAGGACTTGACACACAGATTGATTTATCATAAAAGTGAGGACTTAATGCACACTATCAAAATGATGATTTCCCCTTTAATTAGTTTTTTCAAAATAAGATCTTTGTTAAAAAAAGTATTTGCAATCAAAATGAGGACTTTACACAAAACTTATTTTATTATAAAAGTAAGGACTTGACACACATATTGATTTATCATAAAAGTGAGGACTTAATGCACACTTCTTTTTATCAAAATGATGACTTGCCCTTCAATTAGGTTTTTTGAAAATAAGAACTTTCTCAAAAAAATTATTTGCAATCAAAATGAGGACTTTACACAAAACTTATTTTATTATAAAAGTGAGGACTTGACATACAATTGATTTATCATAAAAGTGAGGACTTGATACACACTTCATTTTATCAAAATGATGACTCCAGTTTTTTAAAATAAGAACTTTCTCAAAAAAATTCTTATCAATCAAAATGAGGACTTTACACAAAACTTATTTTATTATAAAAGTGAGGACTTGACATACAATTGATTTATCATAAAAGTGAGGACTTGATACACAATTCATTTTATCAAAATGATGACTTGCCCTTCAATTAGGGTTTTTGAAAATAAGAATTAACCTCCAAAAACTCTTTATTTCATCAAAATGAGTTCTTAACATACAATTCTTGGCAAGCATGTCTTATGAATCATTTCCTGAATACAATAATTAGATGGACACTGGACAGTTATGTAGATTGATGTTATGATTAAGCTTTCGATTTTGTGATGCAGGAGATGATGCCAATGATTCACCATTAGAAGATATGACGGTAACAGTGGTCCAGAACTTGGCTCAACCAGAGTTCCACCAACATTGCAACATGCACACAACCAGCAAAACATACCAAGGTACTTGGGAGAGAAAATATTTGGTGCTCATATTCAACCATTCTTGTAAAACTTCAACGCGGACAAGTTTATGGAAGTTGTGACAAAGGATTGCTCTCTTTCTTGTGAAACAGCTGGTAAGGCTGGTGATGCCCCAGATGCACTAGAAGACATTAATTTTTAGCTTGTCTATTGTATATGAAATATATATAGTGGAGCTATCCTACTCAACCCGGGATCGGCTTCCCGTAAGCGTAAGCGTGCAAATGTTAAAGTTTGCGTATTTCCTATGTCCCTTGACAAATTTCTTAAATATTTTGCATACTTCTTTACCAACATGACCCCAACTTACAAACAAGAGCAGACAACTGTATCAATCATTTTATAAGAATAATGGCCTTTTTTCCACTTAGAATATGCATATTATTAATAACTCTATGTAAAAGTTTGTGAACCACCCCAAATATTTCCTATGTCCCTTGACATATTGCTTTAATATTGTGCATACTTCTTTACCAACATGACTCAAATTTGACCCTGCCTTGGGGGGTCAAAAAATTGAAAATTTGCTTATTATATAAGGCCTATTTTGTGAAAACTTTAAAAATCTTTACATCCATAACCATTGGGCCTAGGGCTACCAAATTTGGTATGTAGTGACATCTAATAGTCCTCTACCAAGTTTGTTCAAATTTTGCCTGACTACAGTACAGACACAGTGTACTTAAACAAAAAGCCCGTCAGCAGTGTTCTTTTTTCTTGATGGGTGACACTTCCCGGGGGATGAACACGCTACTTACCGCGTTGTTTGGCCGTCATTCACCTTGTTTCACGATGAAAAGGAGTCGGCAACATGGGAATTGGAAATATGCATTCCGCAAACTAGGATACATTGTAAATAACCGAAATAATAAATATTCGGCCGATGGGGAAATGGCAAAAAATGACTTCGCAAACTGACAATCTGAAATTCAAAATTCAGCAATGCGGTACAAAGATAGCGACGATCACAGCTTCATTGCTTTATTTGTCCGTTTCACCAATTTTAGATTTTTAACTGTGTAGAGGTTAAACCACTTTCGACAGCTAATTGGTGTTTATCTGTTGTGTAATGCCAATAAAGTTGTGAAAAACTAAAGAGTCAGTGTTTATTACATGTATTCCCTATCAGAGCTGTATGTGTAAGAAAAATAAATGAAATTATGAAGATGATTTATATACATGCTAACGCAGTGTAACTGTTAATAGATATTCATTTTCATTTTTACCCGTTACGGTTATCAGAAAGTCCCCAGGAAGCACTTTTTTTTCATAATTTGTATGACACAATAAAACATTATTTGTACATGATCGTATTGCATTTAATCTAAATAAAATTTGCTCGTCCAATGAAAGTTGTGTCCCATAATGCATTGTACTCTTTACACTTCTGATGAATGGTGTAGGCCTCAGATTTTGGCTTTTTGAGAAAAAAAAACTGTTGAAAACATGCCCCCGGGGTAAATTTTGGCCATGCCCCATTACCCAGGTGAGTGATAAAGGGCATTTTTTCAATCTTGTCTAAAAAAATTCATAAATATAACAATGTTTCATTATAAATTTCTGCTTGAAAAGAGAGAATATGTATTGCTTAAATAAGGTTTATAGTAAATTAAAAACAGCGTTATTACATGTATACCCCTTTAAGCTACTGTAATCCTTTAGTTCAGAAACATTTCAAACAGCTATATGGGGAACAAAATAATGTTCTATGGTCCAACCAGTTTGTATAATGTTTTAAAACTATTCAATATTCCCCACAGGATTTTGAATAGCTCAACAAATGAGATATTTTACACCTAAAGAAGATTCCTTTGTGTTAAATAGACATGCTCAAATATCCACAAACATTTTTTATGCTCCCCCAAAATTTATTTTGGGGGGAGCATATTGTCGCCGCTTCTTCTGTTCGTCTGTGTGTCCGTCCGTGCACAATTTTTGTCCGGGCTATTTCTCAGCAACTCATGACCGGAATTCAATGAAACTTTATGGGAAGTTTCACTACCAAGAGGAGATGTGCATATTATCAGCGGGTTCTGGTCGGATGATTTTTCACAGAGTAATGGCCCTTTGAAATTTTCCATTAACTGTACATATAGTGCAATTCTTGTCCGGGCTATTTCTCAGCAACTAATGACCGTAATTCAATGAAACTTTATGGGAAGCTTCACTACCAAGAAGAGATGTGCGTATTATTAGCGGGGTCTGGTCGGATGTATATTCACAGAGTTATCGCCCTTTGAAATTTTCTATAAAGCAATTATTGTCCCCCCAACTACTGTGCCCTCAAGACGTTTCCTTTTATCTGAATATATAGTGCAATATTGTGACAAAAAAAACCTTTGGGGAGCATTGATCACCGGTCTCTGACGGTTTCTTGTTTTATTATGTTTCCTTTAAGCTGAATAATGTTCAATATGATATTTAAGCAAATTAGCCAATGGTTTATTTAACCCATTCCAATAAGAATTGGAAACTTATCAACATTTTATTTGTATAACTTTATGTGCAATTTGCATGTCAGATTTTTGTGAATTAGTAGCTTTGATATTGCAATTGTTTAATTACTGTAATTTAAATCATACTTACAAAACCTTTAAAATCAATGCTATTAAGTTTCTATATATGAAGAAGACGACGCAGAAGAAGAGGACAAGGATGCATTCTACGACGCCTTCAAAGTGTTTCAAAGGACATCCCCCAACACGACATGCTGATGTTGCTCGGCGACTTCAATGCTAAGGTTTGCTGCGATAACAAACAAAAAAAGAGGACCATGGGAAGACATGGAGTGGATGTGATCACCAACAACGGGGAGAGATTAGTCAATTCTGCCAACAGAACGACTTGGTCATAGGAGGGACCCTGTTCGCGCACAAGTAGATCCACAAACTTACATGGACATCACCAGACAGCAGGACCCAGAACCAGATCGACCACATCATCATCACCTACACAAGGTCGATATATCGTATTAAATATATCATGCGTTGCCGCGACTGTCAAGAAAAATATTGTGCGTCGCCGCGACTTTTAAGAAAAATATTGTGGGTCGCCGCGACTGTCAAGAAGGACATCCCCCAACACGACATGCTGATGTTGCTCAGCGACTTCAATGCTAAGGTTTGCTGCGACAACAAAGACAAAAAAGAGGACCATGGGAAGACATGGAGTGGATGTGATCACCAACAACGGGGAGAGACTAGTCAATTCTGCCAACAGAACGACTTGGTCATAGGAGGGACTCTGTTCGCGCACACGGAGATCTACAAACTCACATGGACATCACCAGACAGCAGGACCCAGAACCAGATCGACCACATCATCATCACCTACACAAGGTCGATATATCGAATTAAATATATCATGCGTCGCCGCGACTGTCAAAAAAAAAATTGTGCGTCGCCGCGACTTTTAAGAAAAATATCGTGGGTCGCCGCGACTGTCAAGAAAAATATCAAGTATCGCTTCGTGTTTCTAGTTTGGCCCTTGATGAAAGAAGTGCAAGATTATATATGGCACTATCAGGATTCCGTATGTTTTAGTATTTGCTCCTTGTTGTCCTGGGTATTGAACCCTCAGGGCAGGCAAGTCTAGTGGTTATGTTTTAGTATTTGCTTCTTTTTGTCCTGGGTTTTGAACCCCCAGTGCAATTTTTGTTTGTATGCCCCCAGTAGGGTGGAATATGGCAGTTTTACTGTTCATCCAATTGTCTGTGAAGTGAACTATTTCTAAATTTATTAAGTGCTTGATTTAAAATATGTAATTACCACTATATGTAGATGTAAAATGACACAATTTTCAATCGAAGTTATGTAAATGTTCCTGAATTATTTGCACATGCACTAAACCATGGCAGATTTGCAAAGCCTCTGACAAAGCAATAGATGGTTTACGTGGGTAATGTCTTTGACATATCTTTCTTTTCTTTTTTATTTGAGACATCTTCAGAAACAACGATAATTATTTGTAAAAATGGTTGAGTGTATGAGTGCACATTTGTGTGTCTGTTACTGTATGTATGTGTGTGTTCGGGTTTGTACAGACAGTAACTACATCATTCAGCACATCATTCAGCATGCAATTTTAAAATTAATAATTACAAAAGACCATCATTAGGAGGCGGTGTTTAACATGTAACACCTGTCTACCTTACTTAAAGGTCAAGGGCACACTTACAGGTCGAAGGTAAAATTTGTCCAAACTGTTTCTTTGTCATTAATGGAGCAATAACTGACAACAAATGTTCACCAGTTTGTGTTAAGACCCATGTTCCCGGCTCAAAGTCAGACTAAAAGGTCAATGGTCAATCCAAACTGATACTTCAATAGTAATTATGCACTTCTTAAATAACTTGCCAAATGTGTTTAACAGTTACATGTAGAAACCTCTTTCATGTTCCCTTAATGGTTAAGGTAACACTTAGATGTCAGTTGTCATATTTGAGCATTATACAGCTTGGCGAAACTTAAAAATGGTCACGCATAAGGCATGTCTCCCTAATAATAATTACAGCGTATTATTTTCAGGTTTGCAAAAATGATATATTTTGATGTCAGATAGATCATGTGTTATTGCTAATTTAAACAAATTCATTTCAACATGCAATTTCAGCTAAGTAACCAGTTTATGTGATTTGCATAATAATAGCGTGTTCATGTCAACTTGTCAGTGTTATAGTTTATTGTACGTGTATTTCATATTCCTTTTTATTCACTTGTTTGAGAAATGGCTGAAATAAGGAAACATCAGACTTAATCCAAAGCATAAAGTTGTCCACCAAAAATGGACTGAATACAATTTTACATTTATGCTAACTTAATGGCAGTAATAAAAAGCTTGATAGGACAGTCAAGGTCACAAAGATGGCTTGGGACAGCTCTGGTTTGTTTACACCCCTTTTCAGTGTTTACATCCTGTATGCCAAGTAATAATTACTTTACCTTATTAGTGCACATAGCTTTTTAAAGGGGTTTATGGAAAGGGGTTTTATCCTCTGTATAACACTTGCTTTTTTCTTAATATTTTGCTATGTATTTCATTTTCATTTTATGTGATTCAATTGAAAGATGGAATTAACAAATTCCAAAGCAGGGTATTTATCATACAAAGAAACATGATATTCCCGTGGTAACTAAATTTACATTTATAATGATATAAAAATTTAACATTTCGTAACCATATCAGCTATAATCTCTTTTCAGTCGAATAAAATTTTACTGCCATGTCATTTTTTGGTGTTAATATGATACCATTAACAACTCTGTCATATAATTTTGATATCACATACCACATCAATTATGTTAATTCGTTTAGGATAGGTGGATTTATTTCAGTTGGATAGCATATATTCAGGTGTTCAGTAGCCTGGTAGGCGCCTTGTATATCATTAAAAGCGGGATAGCATCTTAAAATGTCACATTCAAATGAAATATCACTTTTCACATAGTTTATAGTCACAATGAAACATGTTTGTCTATATTTGTGTATTTGGTATTGCAGGGTATGTTTGTATCACCTGTAGTGATAGCTCTATTCTGTTTACCCTCTGTATACAAAAAACGATCTTGATGAGAAAAGACAGAAACAAACATGTACCGGTATTATTTCTGTAATGCCTTTCTATAATGGACAAAGAAATCTTGATATAATACTCTTAATTTTCTTTTTTGTTTGTATTCAGTGTACTTATTGCAAATGCTAAACCAGGAAATATGAATAAAAGTATGTTTTCATATAACCTTGAAACCTGTGTTGAAAAAGAGAATGTTTTTTTTAATTTAGGACAATTTTTTGGTCTGTGTAGCCCTTATTTCACTAAAATGGACATGTTTTATTTTCAATAATCAGATTTTTCTTGTGATCAGATGGCATCGAAGAGTCGAAAAATTGTTAATAGGTCAAACTAAGGATATCTGAGCTGAGATTCAATTTGTTAACTTATAATATGATTTGAAAAAAATCTCAACAAGATGCTATGCAAACTATGTGTAATTTACTGATATTTTAGTCATAAAGCACAGTGTATTAGAATTTATCATACCACCACATTGATATTTGCCTGATAAAACGTTGCATGATATATTTTTAGCTCACTTGAGACTAGAAGCACATGAGGACGCTCCAACCCAACCCTCAAACCATAATCTGGGACAAGACTATACGCACATGAGGACGCTCCAACCCAACCCTCAAACCATAATCTGGGACAAGACTAGACGCACATGAGGACGCTCCAACCCAACCCTTAAACCATAATCTGGGACAAGACTATACTCACATGAGGACGCTCCAACCTGACCCTCAAACCATAATCTGGGACAAGACTTGACACACATGAGGACGCTCCAACCCGACCCTCAAACCATAATCTGGGACAAGACTATACTCACATGAGGACACTCCAACCCAACCCTCAAACCATAATCTGGGACAAGACTATACGCACATGAGGATGCTCCAACCCAACCCTCAAACCATAATCTGGGACAAGACTATACGCACATGAGGACGCTCCAACCCAACCCTCAAACCATAATCTGGGACAAGACTATACGCACATGAGGACGCTCCAACCCAACCCTCAAACCATAATCTGGCACAAGACTATACGCACATGAGGACGCTCCAACCCAACACTCAAACCATAATCTGGGACAAGACTATACGCACATGAGGACGCTCCAACCCAACCCTTAAACCATAATCTGGGACAAGACTATACGCACATGAGGACGCTCCAACCCAACCCTCAAACCATAATCTGGGACAAGACTATACGCACATGCTCTGGGACAAGACTATATGCACATGCTCAAAGCCCAGTTTTCCCAAAACGCGACTCAAATTTTAATGCTTCTCTTACTACATAGAAACCATACAGTGTGAACTTCATTTCAATTTGTAACCCTGATATAGTGATCAGTTATCTCAGCAGTCTCAAACATCTCACTTTTCATTATTCCCCTCAAAATCAGCATTCATATTGGCCGTAAAGAATGTCATAGTGGTATAAAATTGCATAAGCTAAAATTCACCAATCCATACAACTCCATCATCAGACATTCAGTTGCAACCATCCGTTATATATATGAAATTTATGCAACTTTTAATTTATTCAACGTTTTCAAATAAATGAAATTCTTAACATATCATATCTTATTATCCATTCATTTGTAGCCGACCGTCAAATATATATCATACAACAAAACATGATACAAAATATATCAAATATAAAACGCATTTCTACCGAACAAATGTTAAAACATATTCTAGGTCAATCACATTAAATTAAATATATACCCTACAAACACATAACTTTTGTTTATTATAATTTCTCAAATATCAAACATATTTTTTATAGGTCAATGACACAAAATTTTAACCCATTTATGCCTAGCGTCCTGAAAAAAAGGACTTTGCAAACAGCGTAGACCCAGATGAGACGCCGCATGATGCGGCATCTCATCTGGGTCTGCGCTGTTTGCTTTAAGGAATTTCTGTAAGAAATATTCTAAATATAGAAATAAATATACTAGACATCCCTAATTTTGGAAATAAATTGATCCAATCTAGAAGGATGGGAGAGTCCACTTGGCATAAATGGGTTAATGACTATTTGATTGAGAACATTACATCAACAAATAGCCTTCATCAGCTAACCAAACTGATGCGCTACCCTGTCTAATTGGGGATTAGCATGTGAGAGCATCATATGTCAGCGCTAATTAGATAATTAATCTGTTTCCAACCGTAATTAATTTATGTATGAAAGGTCTTGTATTAGCAAGGTGTCCCATCAAGCAAATGACACACTTAAGATCAACCCTTTGCATGCTGGGAAATTTGTCGTCTGCTAAAATGTTGTCTGCTTAATTTCTTAAATTAGCATTTTCTTCGATTTTTTTTTCAAAAAATACTATCAAAATAGCAAACAGTTTGGATCCTGGTGAGACGCCACGTTCTGTGGCGTCTCATCTGGATCCAAACTGTTTGCAAAGGCCTTCAAAATTTGGTTCCAGCACTGAAAGAGTCAAACAAACCATCAACCACTTTTTCAAAGGTGTATCATGACCCAGCAAAGGTTTGTATAACCCAGCTATGCAGGTTTATGACAATAATACAATGACCCTGTCACAATTTCCATTGAAGTATTGCATTATTGACTCTATCATTACTTTGTATAATGATTGGGTTATGATAGTATAGGTATTGATGTTTGTGTTAATTTGTATGGTATGCCAGTAGTGTAAATGTTGTAGTTTACATTAATCCTTTGCCAGTTTGTTTTCTGTTTTCTTTGGTTGGATTCTTATCGAATGACACTTAATTGTGTGTATTCTTTTACTTGATTTCTCATTATTTGGCAAGATTGTATTTCTTATTCTGTGACTGGATTCTTTATTCTTTGACTTGATTTCTCATACAATTTAGCAATTTTGACTGTATTCTGTATTTCATATTCTGTGACTCCTAGCTGGTTTTATTAATCTTTGACTTGATTTCTTATTAAGTGGATTCATGGATTTGATTCCCTATTCTTTCAATGGAATCTAAAATCCGTCCTTTTTGTCTGAATTCCCATATTATTTGACTGGATTATGTATTATTATATGTTTTTTTACTGTCTTACTGAATTTCTTGTTTATGCTATATACTTTATTAATGTACATAGCCGGATTCCTCATTTGTTTTCTTAAATCTGTAAGCTTAGTAGTCTTTGGCTTCATTTCTTATCCTTTGGGTTAATTCTTAGATCATTTTGCTAATTTTATTCTTTGGATTAATTACAATTTGTTTGTCTGGATTCTGTGTTGGCTTCATTTATCTATCACCTTCCATTCTTTGACTTGATAGGTTTCTATGTCTATACTGCACTCTTGGGATGTATTGATATGGCTTGGTTATGTCATCAGCAAACTTTAGATTTGTTTGAACTGGGGTAACATAAACATTTAGTGCCTGTTGATGTTAAAGAAGGATGTCTAATGCTTTATCCTGGCAACTATCAACCAACCACATGCTGTTGTTTCAATCGCTTACTTTCATTTTATGAAAGTCCAATGTTTACTTCATGCATTTACTTCATGTGTGTTGTAAAGTACATTTTTAAAGTACATTTCTTTTAGGATGGAGATAAATTATTTTACCCTTTCCCACTCAGAAGCAAAGTGAAAATGGCTGTGTGCAAACAGCATAAACCAGAACAGCTTGCGAGTAACTCGAGTCACTTGCGGACTGTTCAGGTTTTATGCTGTTTGCTGCTCATCAGTATCTAAGGGATGGAAATGAAGCCTTTAAAACATGAATTCAAAGGTAAACAAGAGCACCGCCTTGCGGGTGCAGACCGCTCATCTATTTTCTTTTTAAAGGTGAAGGGACTCTCATTTTCAATCACAAAGGAGGGAGGAGTGGAGTGAAGAGGGGTGTATAGTGTGGGGTTGTGGACATTTATTACATTATCTTCCAAAAAAGCGAAAAACAAAAAAAAAAAAAAAATCGGGGGGGGGGGGGGGGGGGGGGGGTATAGTGTGAGGGTGTGGTGATAATTTGTGAGATGATCTTAAAAAAAAAAAAAAAAAAAAAAAAAAAAAAAAAATTGGGGGGGGGGTGGGGTGGGGGGGGTGGGGTGGGGGTATAGTGTGAGGGTGTGGTGGTCATTTGTGAGATGATCTTAAAAAAAAAAAAAAAAAAAAAAAAAAAAAAAAAATTAGGGGGGGGGGGGGGAGGGCACGGGGGATGGTTTGGGTGAAGTCTATTGTGGTATGTCAGGTAAGAGTAGTTTCATCAAAGTATCAATCAAATCTAATCATAAATAAAGAAGTTATGGCAATTTTAGCAAAATTTAATAATTTGACCTTGAGAGTCAAGGTCATTCAAAGGTCAAAGTAAAATTCAAGTTGCCAGGTACAGTAACCTCATGATAGCATGTAAGTATTTGAAGTTTGAAAGCAATAGCCTTGATACTTCGAGTGGATCGAAACACAAAATTTAACCATATATTAAAAGTTACTAAGTCAAAAAAGGGCCATAATTCCGTAACAATGACAACCAGAGTTATGCAACTTGTCCTTTTACTGTACCCTTATGATAGTTTGTGAGTGTTCCAAGTATGAAAGCAATATCTATGATACTTTAGGGGTAAAGTGACCAAAACATAAATCTTAACCAAATTTTCAATTTTCTAAGTATAAAGGGCCCATAATTCCGTCCAAATGCCAGTCAGAGTTACATAACTTTGCCTGCACCGTCCCCTTATGATAGTTCATAAATCTTGCAAGTATGAAAGCAATAGCTTTGATACTGTAGGAATAAAGTGGACCTAAACACAAAACTTAATCAAATTTTCAATTTTCTAAGTATAAAAAGGGCACATAATTCTGTCAAAATGCCAGTCAGAGTTACATTACTTTGCCTGCACAGTCCCCTTATGATAGTTAGTAAGTGTTGCAAGTATGAAAGCAATAGCTTTGATGCTTAAGGAATAAAATGGACCTAAACACAAAACTTAACCAAAATTGTCAATTTTCTAAGTATAAAAAGGGCACATAATTCTGTCAAAATGCATGCCAGAGTTATCTAACTTTGCCTGCCCAGTCCCCTCATGATAGTAAGTAAGTGTACCAAGTTTGAATGCAATAGCATTGATACTTACTGAGAAAAGTGGAACTAAACGCAAAACTTAACCAAAATTTTCAATTTTTTAAGTATAAAAAGGGCACATAATTCTGTCAAAATGCACGCCAGAGTTATCTAACTTTGCCTGCCTAGTCCCCTCATGATAGTAAGTAAGTGTACCAAGTTTGAATGCAATAGCATTGATACTTTCTGAGAAAAGTGGACCTAAACGCAAAACTTAACCGGACGCCGACGCCAACGCCAACGCCGACGCCGACGCCAAGGTGATGACAATAGCTCATAATTTTTTTTCAAAAAATAGATGAGCTAAAAATGGCCATAAATGAGCTTGTCCGGGCCATAACTATGTTGTTCATTGTGAGATTTTAAAATCATTTGGCACATTTGTTCACCATTAATATTGGACGATGTGTCGCGCGAAAGAATTACGTCGATATCTGCAACGTCAAGTTCACACTGTGAGTTCAAAGGTCAAAAATGGCCATAAATGATCTTGTCCGGGCCATTACTATGTCATTTATTGTGAGATTTTAAAAAAACCTGGTACATTTGTTCACAGTCATTGGACGATGTGTCATGCGAAAGAATTATGTCGATAACTCCAAGGTCTAGGTCACACTTGGAGTTCACAAGTAAAAAAATGGCCATAAATTTGGACGGCATGTCATGCGAAAGAATTCAAGATTTCAAAAGTCGAAATGGCCATAAATGATAATGGCATTATAATTCTAAAAAATCGCCATAAATTTAATTCTCTTGTTTTGTAAAGACAGCATGCAAAATAGTCTGTGTCAATGCGGCACGTGGGGGTATACATCACGTCTGTGACAAAGCTCTAGTTTGCTTAGTAAAGATCTTCATTAACTTTTATTCAACAAAATAATGGGAGAATGTAGAATATAATCATCGTACCTTTCTGTTGGTGCATTGGTTTTTAGAGCCTTGCATTTTCCTTTAATTTATAAAGGTCATGATATTTCAAACTGTGTTATAGAGTCCCACTTTTGTCAAATAACCCTGAAAATTAGGTTAAACAAGAAGATTACTCATATTTTAATTTATTAATGTGTCATATAATGAAATACAGCATTCTCTTTGCTCCATTATATTATTTTGTATAAAAAGTAGTTTTTTTGTGTCTTAATGTGATTGTATATTTATGATGCATAAAACATGAATACTTTTCACTGTCAAACTATCGTTCTTGCAATTTTGTTTTCAGAAATAGTATTTTTTTGTGAACACTTAATCTAGTGAATATAATGCTTTTCTTTTTGCAAACAAATGTTGTTGTTTTTTACGTTATGTATGAATGACTTTTACTTTATTTCCAGACTGCCGAATGTTTGGTCAGGAAAAAGCATCCCAAAATGTTGCGACAGGCCCATGTTTCAGTTTATCGAGACTAGTCGTGAAACACAGACTTCTGATTCATGGAGTGCGGCAAACATATCTGTGCGACTCGTTCACTCCACTGTAAAGACCCGCACGGCATTAAAATGGATATCATCCGACGTTTGCAAACGATGGCTGCATGAGGTCTGCGTCTCACAACCTACATCCCAAAATAGCTTTGTGTGTGATGTTTGTATTGCACAATATAGTTGATGTATTGAAAGCAGGCTTTAAAAATAAATCAAGGTCAACTTCAATTTAAAATTAAAACTAGAAATGGCGCGGCAGAGGCCGACGAGTATCCCCATGCCGCATGTTTGACCCAGGGGCGCCCTAGGTTTGGTAATGGGGCCATGCATAGTCAAGGCTTTGTTGATTCTGGTGGCGGTGAAAATGTTAAAATCGAAGTCCTTTATATAAGAGTAAAATTCACTTGGATTTAGGTCCTCATCCTGCTCTCCTAAAAAATCTAATACTGAATCAACTTAACTGACGTCCATTATGTACATATCATCCTCATTGGAATGAAATGGCTGAACTTGCTCTGTTATAGCCAATCTTCATGCTTCTGCTTTGGAAAAGTTATGTTTTGAGGTTAAATGGTTGACTAAATAGTAGCGTCTCAGAAATTTTATATCGCAATCTTGTACACAACAATGAAAATGTTAAATTTCATGTCTGTCATTGATGTGCCTGTTCAAGAGTCCTTTTTGCTTTAAATTGTTTGTCACATTTTTCACACTTGAACATTTTGAAAGATTTTCATAATGAGTCTAAAAGTGTGATTGAACAAATTGAAAGTTTCAGCCCTTTTATAGATTCTTGAGGCGCTATTCCATGAGTTTCTCATGCTTTTTATGCTTGACTGCATTCTATCTCTTCTCTAAAATACAGGTGTCCCTTTGCACCAATATTTTATAATCCCTTGTATAAACATTAGATGGATGAGCTAAACCATTTCACAGATGAATAAACACAAATAATTGCCTACTAAATACATCTCTGCGCCACTACCGTGTAACAATATATATGTTTTCAATACACAAGCTTCATTGTTGAATAATTCCTTTGTCCGATGAAAATGCTTGCACTTCTTCTGATTGGGTAGATAACCACTTAATAGATTTCGAAATTTAAACGCGGACCTTAAGTTCAAGGTCAAGGTCACAGGGGTCAAAACTTTTTAATGCGCATGGAAAGGTCTTGTCCAGATACACATGCATACCAAATATGAAAGCAATATCTGAAGGTACACAGTAGGTATGAGCCTTTTTCGAATCGTGTTTGCAGATTTCGAAACCTAAACGCTGGCCTAATGTTCAAGGTCAAGGTCACAGGGGTCAAAAATTGTATGCGCATGGTAAGGTGTTGTTCAGATACACATGCATAGCAAATATTATACCAATAACTGAAGGGACACAGTAGTTATGAGCCTTTTTCGAATCGCGGTCGCAGATTCAGAAACCTGAACGCTGACCTCAAGTTCAAGGCCAAGGTAGCATGTACAAAATTGTATGCGCATGAAAAGATGTTGTCTAGATACACATACATACCAAATATGACAGCAATATCTGAAGGGACACAGTAGTTATGAGCCTTTTTCGAATCGCGGTCACAGATTTCAAAACCTTAAAACTGGCCCAAAGTTCAAAGTCAAGGTCACAGGGATAAAAATTTTCATGCGCATGGAAAGGTGTTGTCCAGATACACATGCATACCAAATATAAAAGCAATATCTGAAGGGACACAGTAGTTATGAGCCTTTTTCTAAATCGCGGTGGCAGATTTCGAAACCTGAAAACTGACCCCAAGTTCAAGGTCATAGGGGTAAACAAATTGTGTGCGCATGGATAGATGTTGTCTAGATATACATACATACCAAATATGAAAGCAATATCTGAAGGGACACAGTAGTTATGAGCCTTTTTCGAATCGCGGTCACAGATTTCGAAACCTTAAAACTGACCCAAAGTTGAAGGTCAATGGTAAAAAATTGTATGCGAATGGATAGGTGGTGTCTAGATACACATGCATACCAAATATGAAAGCAATATCTGAAGGGACACAGTAGTTATGAGCCTTTTTCGAATCAGGGTCGCAGGAAAATCACTGACCCAGCCCCACCCTGACCCCAATAACTTTTGGCCAAGGGGTCAGATCAAAATTCCGTAGCTGTCACCGTCGTATATATGCTCATAGCTACCATGTGTGTAAGTTTCAAGGTTCTAGTGCTAATAGTGTAGGAGATAATAGTGTCCAGGACGGACAGATAGACAGGCTGTCAAGCGGTCATACTTTTTCCTACTATTTCCTACTTTTTCATCAGGATCCTACTTTTTCCTATTTTTTTACCAAATCTTCCTACTATTCCTACTTTTTCATTTTCAATTAAGAATATTTTTTTAAGAGTTTATTTAGTAAACTTGCAGGATGAATGAATCAATGGCATGACTGTATCCCTGGTAATGTGCATTCATCTAGATGAGACCTGACAATTAACCCATGCTGACTGTCTTCTAGCACCTCTTCAGGAAGCATAAATATTTATTTTTTATGTAACTTTTCAAAATATTGACAATTTTGTTTTAAGTAACAATAGTGCCTTGTTTACTTCCTTAGCAAAAAAAAGCGGACACCATGCTCAATTTTTCAAACGCACTAAGTGACCCCTTGACCTAGTTTTTGACCCAGAAAGGCCCATGTTCTAACTTGGTCTTACGATCATCTCCATAAAACTTCTGACCAAGTTTGGTGAAGATCGTATGTAAACTACTTAGAGAGCGGACACCATGCTGAATGTTAAAAAAACACACTTATTGACCCCGTGACCTAGTTTTAGGCCAAGAATGGCATATGTTCAAACTTGTCCTAGAGATCATTTAGACAAAATTTGTGACCAAGTTTGGTGAGGATTGGGTGAAAACTACTTGAATTCGAGAGCGGACAACGTGGTAAGGTTTAAAACGCACTAAGATACCCCGTGACCTAGCTTTTGACCCGGAATGACCCATATTCAACCTTGACCTAGACATCATCTAGATACAACTTCTGACCAAGTTTGGTGAAGATTGGATGAAAACTACTTGAATTAGAGAGCGGACAATATTGTGATGTTTAAAACGCACTAAGTGACCCTGTGTTCTCGTTTTTGACCCGGCATGATCCATATTCAAACATGCCCTAGACATTATCAAGATACAACTTCTGACCAATTTTGGTGAAGATTGGATAAAAAATACTTGAATTAGAGAGCGGACAACATGGTGAGGTTTAAGACACACTAAGTGACCCCGTGACCTAGTTTTTGACCCGGCATGGCCCATGTTCGAACTTGACCTACACATCATTTAGTAACAACTTCTGACAAAGTGTGGTGAAGATCGGATTTAAACTACTTGAAATAGAGAGCGGACACCATGCTCAATGTGTAAAACGAACAAAGTGACCCTGTGACCTAGTTTTTGATCTGGCATGGCCCATGTTCGATCTTGGCCTTCAGATCATCTAGATAAAACTTCTGAACAAGTGTGGTGAAGGTCGGATGAAAACTATTTGAATAAGAGAGTGGACACCATGCTGAATGTTAAAAAACGCACTAAGATACCCCGTGACCTAGCTTTTGACCCGGAATGACCCATATTCAAACTTGACCTAGACATCATCTAGATACAACTTCTGACCAAGTTTGGTGAAGATTGGATGAAAACTACTTGAATTAGAGAGCGGACAATATTGTGATGTTTAAAACGCACTAAGTGACCCTGTGTTCTTGTTTTTGACCCGGCATGACCCATATTCAAACATGCCCTAGACATTATCAAGATACAACTTCTGACCAATTTTGGTAAAGATTGGATAAAAACTACTTGAATTAGAGAGCAGACAATATGGTGAGGTTTAAGACACACTAAGTGACCCCGTTACCTAGTTTTTGACCCGGCATGGCCCATGTTCGAACTTGACCTACACATCATTTAGTAACAACTTCTGACCAAGTGTGGTGAAGATCGGATTTAAACTACTTGAAATTTGAGAGCGGACACCATGCTCAATGTGTAAAACGAACAAAGTGACCCTGTGACCTAGTTTTTGATCTGGCATGGCCCATGTTCGATCTTGGCCTTCAGATCATCTAGATAAAACTTCTGAACAAGTGTGGTGAAGATCGGATGAAAACTATTTGAATAAGAGAGCGGACACCATGCTGAATGTTAAAAAACGCACTAAGATACCCCGTGACCTAGCTTATGACCCGGAATGACCCATATTCAACCTTGACCTAGACATCATCTAGATACAACTTCTGACCAAGTTTGGTGAAGATTGGATGAAAACTACTTGAATTAGAGAGCGGACAATATTGTGATGTTTAAAACGCACTAAGTGACCCTGTGTTCTTGTTTTTGACCCGGCATGACCCATATTCAAACATGCCCTTGACATTATCAAGATACAAATTCTGACCAATTTTGGTAAAGATTGGATAAAAACTACTTGAATTACAGAGCGGAAAACATGGTGAGGTTTAAGACACACTAAGTAACCACGTGACCTAGTTTTTGACCCGGCATGGCCCATGTTCGAACTTGACCTACACATCATTTAGTAACAACTTCTGACAAAGTGTGGTGAAGATCGGATTTAAACTACTTGAAATAGAGAGCGGACACCATGCTCAATGTGTAAAACGAACAAAGTGACCCTGTGACCTAGTTTTTGATCTGGCATGGCCCATGTTCGAACTTGGCCTTCAGATCATCTATATAAAACTTCTGAACAAGTTAGGTGAAGATCGGATGAAATCTATTTGAATAAGAGAGTGGACACCATGCTGAATGTTGAAAAACGCACTAAGTGACCCCGTGACCTAGTTTTTGACCCGGCAAGGCCCATGTTCGAACTTTCCTTAAGATCATCTAGATACAACTCCTGACCAAGTTTGGTGAAGATCAGATGAAAACTACTTGAATTAGAGAGCGGACAACATGTTGAATGTTTAAAATGCACTTAATGACCCCGTGACCTAGTTTTTGACCCGGCAAGGCCCATGTTCGTACTTAGCCTAGACATCATGTTGATACAACTTCTGACCAAGTTATGAAGATCGGATGAAAACTACTTGAATTAGAGAGCGGACACGTAATACGGACCGACAGACAGACCGACCGACAGACAGACAAGTTTACTCCTATATACCCCCCCCAAACTTCGTTTGTGGGGGTAAAATTACCCTATCAAATATTTGTTTGTATCATTTTGCACTAATTTTCCAGGACATTTCGAAAGATTATAACGAAAAGCTGATGCATAATAATGTTTATTTATACCTGCGTCAGAATTGCAAACTAAATGCTTTCCACTTCATTTAATTTATCGTTTAGAGTTTTTTTCAAAGCTGCAACAAACTACTTATTTTCATTATCTTATTTTGCTTTATCTATTAATTTACAAACACCCCTACTCTGATAAAGTTTACTTGCTGTATATTTTACACATGTATATATTAAACTTCCTTGTAATCGTCATGTATGAACTTAAACTTAACTTAATGCACAATCAGGAAATAAACGTCGGAAAAAAACAACATGTGTTCCATTTATCAAATGCAGTTGTTTAATTGACACCGATTCTATTTACAGTTTATACACGTAGAAAGAATGATTTTATTACAACCCTTTCTGTAAACATTACGTCAATATTCGTTTGCATAAGTGTGCTTATCCTACCAGGATGATAACATCAGATTGTTTTGAAGGTCCCCCAAACATTTCCGCAAACTTTTCCGTAGATATGCACTTCACCGAGGGAAATTGTACGGCGATTCCCGCAATCGCCAAACGCATACCGACACCTGGGGCGTCCGGTTTCGCCAATTCCTCTTTTGCCTCTGCCATAGCTGAAAAGCTGCATTTTCAAATCAAATGAAATAATAATGTTGTAATTGGCGTAACAAATAGAATGCAAATAAATACATATACAGAATGACGTCAAAAGACCGATGTGTTACAAGGTCAATGTTTAAAAACTACTTTTTGTTAGTTAAAAGCTCTCTATGTCATGCTACCAGCACAAAGGACCACAATGGAAATAAGAGCCGCTCTTTTTTGTGTTATCCTTGGTGTTTGGTGTGCATGTCATGGTTTATTTATTCTCATGTGTTCTACTATTCTGTATTATACAAGTTGTTTTAAATGTCCATGTATGTGTATTCCATACAGATATCAATCAATCAATCAATTCCCTATTGCCTTGTTATTCAAGTTCAAGTGCAGGCTTTGGGTATTTAACAAGATTTTCTTTGTAAAGTTGTGTGAGTGTAATTAGAATGTGTAATTCAAAGGCAGTCACAGCACGCAAGTAAAGTCGTACAACACTATAATCAACCTTCTGGGGTTTGCAACAACGCCACCGACCGGTTTGGGATGGTCTGTAGCTACGCTGACAAATTAAGATATAAGATCCCTTTTCGCAAGACGCAGGCCACACAATTTCCAACTCACGGCGTAAGATGTTATACATTCAGTCTTATTAACCCTTAGTCAATAAACCAATAGAGTCTGGCGCATCCATAAATCCTACTTGTTTGAAAGTCGAACGTTTTCTTAAAGTTCAAACACCTTGTTAAAGGGAACTTTTCATGTTTTGGTAAATTGATAACATTTTGTAGCGCGAGCCGGCCCCCACCGAGCGCTATGTGCGCGGCCTCACAATGACGATGTGTATTCCGAAGCCCTTGGAAGGTCAAGTACAAAATAACAATATGATTTAATATTTTTTAAAAGTCGCCACGAATATTTACAGTGCGACAAACAGGGGACCGTTTCCTTCAATAACGCTAAATAGCTTTTCTTCAGCCAGAGGCCGTAGGTGTTACGTCCACCACTTAGTACGACTTCCGTAGACACCAACCCTGTAACTTTGCAACAGGAACTCTGCAGTCCGGGCAGCACCGTTTGAAGTCAACGTACTTAACCAAATGCTTAAGAGAAATGTTCTTAAGAGTATCGCATCCTTTCACAAGATGTTGACCTTCTCTCATACGCAGGAGAAGTGACTTATTGGCCTATTTGCGAGCCTTTATATACTGGCGAATCGAGCGCCACCTAGCCGACGCAGAGACACGACCCGGAAACCACTGATGTTTTCGAACTTTCTTCGCTTTTGTCGAAGCTAACCGATTGCTTTTGTCGAAGCTAACCGATTGCTCTCCGAACTCAAAGGTGATTACATAGTATCAATTCCTCCTTCACTGCCTCAGAAACAAGCCGAATATGTATGCAGGATTTTATTTACACACATTTCTAAAATATCAAAGGCTCTAGACATTCTTAATAAATTATTTCCAATACGAAAAAAACAGAACTTACTGTGTTATTTAAATTAATATCTACATGTTGTTTACTTGGCAAATGTGAAACTAAGGGAGGTAATAATCATGTAACCGTGAAGAAACGTGAATCGTCTAATTCGAACCCAAAACCTTTTCGCAACAATTTAAAAACATTGTTTCAGATTTGCAAATTTTCGTTGTAGTTATGCTATCTTTGAGGAAACAGTTATACTGAACATCAGCCATCCTTATAATTGTGAATTAATATATTTAGAATAATCACAATCATTACTTTGCAATTTGCAATTCTGTACCTGAAATGAATCAGCCAGGACAAATCATCTTTATTTTTTTTATTTAATTTTAAATATGTTAATTCAACAAACAGTAACTAATTAAAATATTTATACATATATACAAAGACCATATAAGATGTATCTTCAAAAGGTTAAACAAGAAATATGAAGATATTGCACCAACATTTTTTGAATACATTAAAAAAAAATCGTCATTTTTCTTTCCTTAACTAATGGACAATGATGACACTGAAGAGTTCATCTGAGTTCAAGATACATCGAATGTTGAGGCACTTCACTGATTACCTTGTATGTTACCACACCATTCCCAAAATTAAAAAAGGAATTAATATGGTCAAGAAAAACATTCTAACGTGTTTCCTCATAATAATTCCATATAATAATCCAGAATACAACTTAATAATTAGCCTTGCTATTGTCAAGATCAAGATTCATACCAAGTTTCATCAAGATGATGTCAAAATGGGGCTTCTAGAGTGAAAACCTAGTTTTTCTCAGATTTGACGTGGTGCCCTAGTTTTCGGATGCACATAACCCACAATAAAAAACGATCTAAATATTGTTCAAATAATTATTCTTACTAAGTTCCGTCAACATTGGGTGATAAATATGGCCTCTTTAGCGTTACAAGTTCAAATAAGACAATGCACACAAAAGGTTTAGCACATGAACATATAATTGAAAACAATAGTTCACATGGAGCCCTTTGTTCTCAGGTGAGCTTAAAATGATAGAGAACGTTGACAACAGGCATATTGATACAATTAAATGTTTTTGTTACATACAGACACATGACTTTACCAATTACAATTATAATATTGTAAACTCAGCATTTTCTCTTTTGGCATTGAATTCTAAACAAAACATAATTACTTTCAAAACAATAATGTTTACTTAAAATTTACAATCTGGGGCATCCATAATTTGAACAAAATACCCATAATTTTTTTAATATATGCCTCACAAATTGAAACAAAATGGTTTCAGAAACACAAACATTTAGCCAAATAGTAAAGTTTACTTATGTAACAAAGATCGAATGTTATTAATTTGGTTATGTGTACGCCGTTGTTATTTTCATGTATTGATCAGTTTGAAGTACTTGAATCGAATGTATTATCCGACCACAGTGTGCTACAATCTCACATGACTTCTGTTAAAAAATATTGTTTTAATAATAGGGTTATCAAAGAGTGCGATTAAGTATAGCACGTATTCAAATGGGATAATGACAAAAAGGATACTTATATACAATCTTTCAATTATGAAGGAACTATTCAATCTTTGATTAATATATATGTAATGCTATCGATCTTACAACTAGTTCGGCGTCATAAGATACTTCCATTAGCTGGAGTTTCACTTCTTTATATTGTTTAGAAAAAAATGTGCTCTGTAATTGATAATGTTTGTTCACCTTTATTCAAGAAGACCATAAACACTCAAGTTAGAGGCAAATATCGCGAACATTAAAATAATCGATGGTTTAATTACGAGTGTCAAAGGGCAAAATCTGAATTCTATAATAACTTGAATATATATAGAAAGGACAGGTCATGACAAAAGCAAAGTTAACGATACATTCCTTTGCTATCATCTTTATCATGATGTGCTAAGCTACGGGCTTACTTGTGGCATGTGATATCGTAACCAGAAGAACAAACTGCATGTAAAAGTGCCACTGACATAATATCCGGCAGTTGCCGTTAGCTTCGGTGTGGGTGATGCGGTGTAATTTCTATGAGCCTGATTCCATGGGTTTTGTGTAAATGTTTCTTCCTTCGCTTAATCAGCCGCGTATTTTAAGTAATATGATAATAGTTGCTACTTGATGTTAATACACTTTACGATACAATGTTTCCTTGATCATTGCCTCTATCTTGCAAGAAGCCCATGCTTATTATGAACCGTGAATTGTAGAGTAACGATTGCAATCTACATTAAACGCTAAGGGCTCACTAAATGATTGCACCTGTCGCTGTTTGTTCGAGACGAACAATATATTAACAACACAATATTTATAATAATTAATTAATTAATGTCAATGTATTAAATTATATATCGAAGAATATGTTAACAAAATATTTTGCACCCGAGCATAAAATGTATTATTTAATTAATGTTCAATAAAATAAGAGAGTTTTCATATGTATACAGACTTACTTCATTCGGTATACTTCTTCCACTTTATTTACGGCGTTCCTTAGCAATAACCTGTTAGTATATAAAGTACATTTGGTCATATATCAACTTTTACTGTTTGCTACATATAGAATTGCCATATATAAAGCACGCTTATACCGAGTTTGTGAAGACGAGGTTTTACGTCTGGCAATACAAGTGATATATATAGCCCCGCATGTCAATGTCTTAAAAATATGCTAATATTTCAGTCAATTATGTGATGTTATTTGACCTTTGCCGTAACTTATGATCATGACTTTACATGCACAGATTAAGTATAAAAGAAAAAAAGGTGTCTGTTTTTTTTCAAAACATGTAATTAGAAATTGTTTTCGCATATTATTTATAATTAGAAATTGTATCAAAGTTGTTTTTATCAAAAATAAATTTTTTGTATGTTAAAATAAAATGCCAAAAAAGACAGAGCATTACCCAGTATAATAAAATGTTCACTTTATTGTTTATTTCAAATCATTAATTTTATCACAAGTATCATGTAAATTATGAAACATCAAAATAACGAAGAGATTATGTAAGAATGTCAAACAAACGCTGTACTTAGAATTGTAATGTATACATATCTGCATGCAGGTACGACAGTACTTATACATGCCGCAAAGCATTGTCATCCCAGCCTATGAGTCTGATTCCTTCTACGCTGGCCAAATCATTAATTGGTGTGTAGTATTTACATTACAACATCAGGGTTCGACACTAAGGCACGTCCGACAGACATTGTCTAGTAAGATCGGTGGTCGGGCTAGTAAAACTGCGGGCTAGCTTGTCCGACTGGTCGTATATAAAAAAATCTAAACTGATTCATATAACTATAACTAACTGCTGTGAAAACCTTTATTTTTAATGTGTCAAATTACTCTCATATCCGTTATTTACATTAAAACAAGCAAATTCGTTGAATTGATATCCCCCGCCCGTATGCTTCTGGACACAAGAGTGTTATATTTGACACTCAAAAAAGCATTTTTTTAAGACACAAAGGGCCATAACTCCATTATTAACAGATGGTGTACAATGCCATTTGGCTTGCATCATCCTCTTATCCATATATATATACTCATACCAAGTTTCAATGAAATCCGCTAAGCACTTCCAAGATATGACTCCGGACACAAAAGTGACGTACGGACGGACAGCCGGACAACGCCAAAACAATATCCCTACGCCTCTGGCCTCTGGCGGGGGATATATACTCATACGAAGTTTCAATGAAATCCGCCAAAGCACTTCCAAGATATGGCTCCGGACACAAAAGTGCCTATAGTAAAAAGCATTTTTTCAAGATACAAAGGGCCATAACTCTGTTTTTAACAGATGGTATACAATGCCATTTTGCGTGCATCATCCTCTTATGCATATATATACTCATACCAAGTTTCAATGAAATACGCCAAAGCACTTCCAAGATATGGCTCTGGACACAAAAGTGATGGACGGACAGCCGGACAACGCAAAAACAATATCCCTCCGTGTCTGGCGGGGGATATATACTCATACCAAGTTTCAATGAAATCCGCCAAAGCACTTCCAAGATATGGCTCCGGACACAAAAGTGCCTATAGTAAAAAGCATTTTTTCAAGATACAAAGGGCCATATCTCTGTTTTTAACAGATGGTATACAATGCCATTTTGTGTGCATCATCCTCTTATGCATATATATACTCATACCAAGTTTCAATGAAATCCGCCAAAGCACTTCCAAGATATGGCTCCGGACACAAAAGTGCCTATAGTAAAAAGCATTTTTTCAACATACAAAGGGCCATAACTCTGTTTTTAACGGATGGTGTACAATGCCATTTGGCGTGCATCATCCTCTTATGCATATATATACTCATACGAATTTTCAATGAAATCCGCCAAAGCACTTCCAAGATATGGCTCCGGACACAAAAGTGACGGACGGACAAGGCCAAAACAATATCCCTCCGCCTCTGGCGGGGATAACAAGATATGGCTCCAGACACAAGGCTGCACACCACACTTTTTAGCCACCAATGCGAATTGGCCCCGGTCAAATTTCTAAATAAAGAGAACATTGCTCAAGTAAGCACCATTTTGAGTGTCTTAATAATAATGAATGTCAGGTTTGAGTTGTGGTGATTTTTCTTGGATGTTTGTAAGTTACCAAAACATTGGTATTTTAACTATAGCTGCATACAGGAAGTAGAATTAATGCAATTCGAAAACAGGTGTAATGCTGGCTCCGGTCAGTATTTCTGTTGGAAATTTGAAAGGGCGTACGGACATTGAACTATTACAAAAAATCTAATCCTTTGACCCCCAATTTTCTCCATTGCTGTTTAGTACTTGGTAAGTTACCAATGTAAAAACATGGTTTCCAGGCACCTTGCTTCTGCAGGAAAGTGGCAGTTTGTTGTTGAAACTGGCTTAAAAAGGCTCGGAAACACACATAATTCTGATGTTTTGATTTGAAATAATCAATACTAAAACATTTTGCCCCAACTCATTTGATTTGAATGTTACTGATTTTTCAGAAGGCACAGCCTCAACCATTCTGGCAATGTGCTTGGTTTATTTTCAGATTTGCGAGGTGACCAGTTTCGAGACATTGGTTCGCTCCTGCTTGTGTACGCGATTGGCCGAGACTAAAAAAACTGTAGTGTGCCACCCAAAAGTGCCGGACGGACAACGCCAAAACAATATCTCTCCACCTCTGGCAGGGGGTAACAAAACTAGTGTATCTAAATAAATGCGGAGCATTCACATGATTCATCGCTATTTTTAGACGCAAAGGAGAGCTTCCTGCAGAAATTGCTTGTTTCCATTGGTCAAGTTGTCATGAATATTAATGATTTTCTGCAGTGTCGTAAAACTGTAGAGCATAATTTTACGACTTCTGTCGAAAATTGGTATCGCCAATGTAAACATTTTTGTGTAGCAGACAAGAGAATGTAATTTAAAGAATGGCTTTGTTCAAGGTCGGATTTTCGTACGACGAATCAGTTAATAAAAAAGAATCCGACGCTTAAACTCACATGAAACGTAAATATGAAGAAACACGAAAACATAAATTTTATCCTAGATGGAAAATCGAGTCAGTTCCTATGGATTGAATTTGACGGAGAAAAGCAAAAAAAGTTTTATTTTATTGTTTTACTCTATGCATAAAAAAATATGGTGTTCACTGATTATTTACTGATAAATCCTGATTGAACAGTTACATTACACAATTGTGTTCATTTGCTAAGTCATTTGTGATCTAGTAGACATCAGGTTCGAGCTAGTACATTTTAAGAGGAGCTGGTCCGACGGTCTTGCTCTAAAAAAAGTTAATGTCGAACCGTGAACATGTAATAAGCCAATCCATGTCCACAAGTTCGCCATTACAACTTGAAAGCCTGGATGCGCTATCGTATGCGCGGGATTTTAGTTGGTCGCGTAATCGGCCGACTAAACTTGCAGAGCATGTTTTGCAAATCAGTATGTGCTTACACTGCTTAGCTACGCTAAGGACGGTAACTCACTACGCTAGGAACGATAACCGTTGCCTGTCTGCACTGCAGACGACGAATGCTTCGGAGCGTCTGCTCTACTACTGCAGTGTGTGTATTTACCAGCCTGTAAGACGACATTGGCCATTCTAGTGTTTATCATTGAAATATGTACATATTTGCTGCTTTAAGGGAAAACGGGCTTAATGCATGTCAAATAAAATAAGCCTGTGCACACTGATTAGCCAAGCTAATCAAGGACGACAACAGCGAACAACTTCAGTGCCTTCAGCGCTTTGATTACAATTAGCCAGCATGCTCCTGAGTCACATACAATCAAACAATGCAATTTTTTTTTCCTCTCATGTTATTTCTCACCTAAACTGAACCAGGGTCGCAGAAAGAACAATTAAACACACACTACTAAAATGCTATCTTAACAGACACACGAACATACACAACATAGAGACTTGCACCCACACGCACACTGGACTATTGACTGACACATTAGCGCAGTGTTTGGTACACTCATTTCTGACCACCATATGGAAGAGTTGGGGTTTCCACCTGAGACTCAGTCCCCCCTCCCCCACCCCACCCCACCCCGAATAAATAGACCTCATCAAAAGTGCTATCAGGAAGGTACGTTAAGCCCACACGAAGTCAACATTAGTACCATGTTTGGCTTCTACGAACACCTACAACACACAAAGATAATTGATGCTATTTTCAGAGCTTTCCATATCTGCGCAGGTCTTTGTCCAGCAACTTTCCAAAAACGGCATTATACGGATGCGCGTAGATTGTCGGCTGGTTTTCGGCATCCACCAGTGGGCGTCGCTCATTGGCCCACTTGAACAGACTCCCTTCGAGATTCACAACCGTGGGTCTGACAGGGCCAGAGGTGTCTGAATATTGAGGTCATCATTGTAACTGCATTTGTACAAACACGACAACTAGACTGAGTCACAACGCTTTTAGTCTCAAACAAAGTCTAGACTTAAAATATTGACCAATGCGACTAATACATGTAGTTATTTTTTAACATGTTTTTATTGGTTCAAAACAAGTTTTAAGGATGAGTTCTTTAATGTTTATTGTCATTGACCCAGGAAATGTAACATATTGAGTGATTACTTCGCCCTAGACATATATTCTATATATTTGTGTGTTTACGAAAAAAAAGTTCAAATGCTCATTGTTAACACCAAGCAACATATGTTATGCAAAAAAGAATAGCAAACTTATTTCACTGACAAATGTTGCGATATTAAGTAGGAAGTTGAGAAATTAATATGATTATTCCCAAAGTATATGGCTACCTGTTTTTGAGAAGACCTTGACTAGTTTTTCAGCCACCACAGATGAGCGATATCCAATAAAGCAATAGCACACCACTGTGTCAACCTGGTCTGAAAGGGAATTCAGTAGAAAACAGAAAGTATGTTAGACAAGGTACAAATACTTCAAAGATATGTCAGAGATCATTTGCTATACAATTCATATAACAATGAAATCTACTTTGGATACACCTACCAACATCTTGTCATGCAGAAATAATTTTAATATTCTGAGATAAACTTCCACTATTTATACGTATTCTTCATCAGTACCACATCCCTAAACATTTACATGTCTATACATAGTAAAGTTAAGTTGTGTACGTATTATTTAAGTCTACCGACCCGGTGTCTTGAGCTGCGGGACGGACTCGATAATCTGAAAAGCGTCGCCCTCAAAGTCCACATGGATAGCGCCGGGGATGTGACTCACTTTGTATTCTTCTTCCGGTCTGGTGTCCTGTGACATTAAACATGCAAATATAGGACAAATCCGTCGGGATTGAAATCGAAATTCAGATTATCTAAGTCAAGTGACCAGTTTTGATTGAATGTTGAAGTGTCATCACGACACAAACGTCGAATGGATGGTTATTTTTTGTAACGAAACTAAAGGCAAAATCAACATAACTTATCAGTGATGTTGCTTTTTTTAAATTACAAATTACCCAAGCAAATATGTGTATGTATCATTTTGCACTTATTTTCCAGGAAATTTCTAAAGTATATAACGAAAAGCTGATGCATAATAATGTTAATTTATACCTGCGTCAGAATTGCAAACTAAATGCTTTCCACTTCATTTACTTTATCGTTTAGTTTTTTTTTTAAAGCTAAAACAAACTATTTATTTTCATGCAATTATCTTATTTTGCTTTATCTATTAATTTACAAACCCCCCTACTCTGATAAAGTTTACTTGCTGTATATTTTACACTGTGTATATATTAAACTTCCTGGAAATCGTCATGTATGAACTTAAACTTAACTTAATGCACAATCAGGAAATGATCGTCGGAAAAAACAACATGTGTTCCATTTATCAAATGCAGTTGTTAAATTGACACGGATTCTATTTACAGTTTATACACGTAGAAAGAATGATTTTATTAATACCCTTTCTGTAAACATAACCTTAATGTTCACATGCATTAGTGTGCTTATCCTACCAGGATAATAACATCAGATTGTTTTGAAGGTCCTCCAAACATTTCCGCAAACTTTTCCGTTGATATGCACTTCACCGAGGGAAATTGTACGGCGATTCCCGCGATCGCCAACCAATACCAGAGGCTTCCGGTCTCGCCAATTCCTCTTTTGCCTCTGCCATAGCTGAAAAGCTGCATTTTCAAATCAAATGAAATATTAATGTTGTAATTGGCGTAACAAATAGAATGAAAATAAATACATATACGGGATGACGTCAAAAGACCGATGTGTTACAAGGTCAATGTTTAAAAACTACTTTTTGTTAGTTAAAAGCTCTCTATGTCATGCCACCAGCACAAAGGACCACAATGGAAATAAAAGCCGCTCTTTTTGTGCTATCCTTGGTGTTTGGTGTGCGTGTCATGGTTTATTTATTCTCATGTGTTCTACTATTCTGTATTATACAAGCTGTTTTAAATGTCCATGTATGTGTATTCCATACAGAAATCAATCAATCAATCAATCAATTCCCTATTGCCTTGTTATTCAAGTTCAAGTGCGGGCCTTGGGTATTTAACGAGAGTTTCTTTGTAAAGTTGTGTGATTGTAATGCGGATGTGCAATTCAAAGGCAGTCACAGCACGCAAGTTAAGTCGTACAACACTATAATCAACCTTCTGGGGTTTGCAACAACGCCGCCGACCGGATTGGGATAGTCTGTAGCTACGCTGACCAATTAAGTTATAAGATCCCTTTTCGCAAGACGCAGGTCACACAATCTCCAACTCACGGTGTACGATGTTATACATTCAGTCTGATTAACCTTTAGTCAATAAACCAATGGAGTCTGGCGCACCCGTAAATCCTATTCGTTTGAAAGTCGAACGTTTTCTTAAAGTTCAAACACCTTGTTAAAGGCACCTTTTCACGTTTTGGTAAATTGATAACATTTTGTAGCGCGAGCCGGCCGCCACCGAGCGCTATGTGCGCGGCCTCACAATGACGATGTGTCTTCCGAAGTCCTTGGAAGGTCAATTACAAAATAACAATATAATTTAATATTTTTAAAAAGTCGCCACGAATATTTACAGTGCGACAAACAGGGGACCGTTGCCTTCAATGAAGCTAAATAGCTTTTCGTTACCCAAAGGCCCTAGGTGTAACGTCCACCACCTTGTACGACTTCCGTAGACACCAACTTTGCAACATGAACTCTGCAGTCCGGGCAGCACCGTTTGAAGTCAATGTACTTACCCTAATGCTTAAGAGGAATGTCTTTAGAGTATCGCATTCTTTCTTCAGATGTTGACCTGCTCGCATACGCAGGAGAAGTGACTAATTGGGTGTGTGTATTTCAATGTTTATGAGGTCCATCCGCGCCTGAGGCGGCATTATGCGAAGATCCGGAGTGTGTCCCAGCACTCCTTCCTAATCAGATTTTAAACTCACGAAAGTTGGGACGAATTTTGAATTATAGCTGCAATTTCCAGCTATTTATTGTTAAGGTAGCGCACCTCTAATGGGCACATATCCAAATATAATCTTATTAATTATTTTCTTAATCAGCATCATTTCACTGAACTACATGCAAATTTGTAGGTAGGCTTTCCATGCTTTTTAAAAAAATATACCGATTTTTTCAAAACCACCCCCACGCTCGGCTTTTGTCCAGTTTATTTTCACCCCTGGGGTATATAAAAGTTCCATAATTCATTCAAATTTCCAAATATGGGCATGCAGTTGGTGTGTACAGATGCTGTAAAGGTGTTTAAAGTTTAAACAAGATGAAATAAGTATTCTTTTACAGACATTTATTTTTTACAAATTTTTATCTATGGAAGAGCACCATGAAATGTAAGTGATTTCAGCCAAGTAAAAATTGGGTCGGTTAAAAACAAAGTGTCATAAAATTCAAAATAGGATCATTTAAGTCATATTTTAAACTTAGTTTTTATAGAAACACTATATACAGCAAAAATACCAAGAACTAGACAGATTTACCGTTTACTTTTTTAAATAAAAATAAAAATGCAACATGCATGGTTCGTATTTTCAACAGTAAATCACCCAATTTCACCATAACGTTGTTTTAATTTTAATAATTGAAAAATGTGCATAAAAATTGCAACAAATTTAACAATAAATATAGCTTATATGCCATATTAAATCAAATTACGTTAGAAAATAAATAAAACGCGTCGCAAAAAAGTATACGTCGTCGGCAGGATTCGAACCTGCGCGGGAATATCCCAAAAGATTTCTAGTCTATCGCCTTAACCACTAGGCTACGGCACCTAATAGTAGGCTCTTCAACCTTCGAAGAAATCGCGGGAAATCATTAGAGGTGCACTACCTTAACTGAAAGATTTTTTCGGCGTCAGCTGTATACGCCAGCTTTTCACCTTAGCCTGACCTTTGTTAGCGTCAAATAGAACTCAAATAAAACTTCCCGCGGCCAAGTACAGATGAATACACTTCATTGACTGCATTGGCTGATTTGATAATACCACTAGAACATTGGAAACATGTCCGCGTCTTTGTAACACTGTTTTACTGCGTGTTCAGCATGAAACAGTTTTATCTCTAATAAAAAGGCTTTATAGATAGAACAGTTTTACACTCAATCTCGACATCAATACAGTTTGTGCGTACATCTTTTATTTTCAGAGGATTTTCAGCGCGAGAACGTTGTGTACTTAAAGGCCATGTTCTCATATTTAGTACTGACTTGCATATTCCTGTCAACATGTTATATGTAAAAGTATAAAGAGCAGTGGAAGCGATGCCTCACTTTAATGTGTTGCATTTAAACCCGCAAGGTATAAGGGGTCAGTTCGCGGTTAGTGTGTTTGAATGTCAGAGTTTATATACAGATCAGACCTTCTGTGCTGTTCGGAGTTCGCGGTCAGTTATATAATAGTTATATAATAAAGACGCTATAGCGTGAACTAGGTGAACCGGAATTTTCTTTACCACCAGAAAGATGTGAAATGAAGATATCCAGCGATATTATTTTATGGCATGTCAATAATAGATTCTTAATGTGTTTTCAACAATACCATGATAAATATTATTTTTAATTAATTAACAAGAATTATTCCATCATATTTACTAATGTATTATTGCAGCATATTGACTAATGTATTAAGTATGAGCGCGATGATTCTCGATACTGTTAATAATCGAATCAAATACACGTAGCAATTCCCGATAAACCACTCAAACAGGTTTGTTCGAAGAACGCGCGTATACATATTTAAAATATGTACGGAGACTTCGCGTGTGGCCGGTTGACTTTGGTTTTCTTTTTTGTATCTATAGGTTTATGACCAGCAATATGTAATAATGTAAAATAAGCCGCGAAAACTCCGCGTAACATCCCGTACTGCGTTTGATGCAGCTAAAAACTGCACAGAAAAAGATATTAGCTATCCTTGATCTCATTCATTTAAATCTTTACCTTCCATAAACTCCAACCACAATCAACGCCGTATATCTTTTTTAAAGATATTTCTTGTTAATATTTTGAGGTGGTCTTGTGCTGTGAGGGGAAGCCGGAGTACCCGGAGGAAACCCCACCTGTCCGGTATGATGACCAATTGGCCTATTTGCGAGCCCTTATATACTGGCGAATCGAGCGTCACCTAGCCGACGCAAAGACACGATCCGGAAACCACCGACGTTTTCGAACTTTCTTCGCTTTTGACGAAGCTAACCGATTGCTCTCCAAACTCAACGGAGATTACATAGAATCAATTCCTCCTTCACTGCCTCAGAAACAAGCCGAATATATATGCAGGATTTTATTTACATACATTTCTAAAATATCAAAGGCTCTAGACATTCTTAATAAATTATTTCCAATACGAAAAAACAGAACTTACTCCGTTATTTAAATTAATATCTACATATTGTTTACTTGGCAAATGTAAAACTAAGGGAGGTAATTATTATGTAACCGTGAAGAAACGTGAATCGTCTAATTCGAACCCAAAACCTTTTCGCCACAATTTAAAAACATTGTTTCAGATTTGCAAATTTTCGTTGTAGTTATGCTATCTGTAAGGAAACAGTAATACTGAACATAATTGTGAATTAATATATTCAGAATAATCACAATCATTACTTTGCAATTCTGTACCTGAAATGAATCAGCCAGGACAAATCATCTTTATTTTTTTATTTAATTTTAAATATGTTAATTCAACAAACAGTAACTAATTAAAATATTTATACATATATACAAAGACCATATAACATGTATCTTCAAAAAGTTAAACAAGAAATATGAACATATTGCACCAACATTTTTTAAATACATTTAAAAGAAAATCGTCATTTTCTTTCCTAAACAAATGGACAATGATGGCACTGAAGAGTTCTCCTGAGTTCAAGGTACACCGAATGTTGAAGCACTTCACTGATTACCTTGTTTGTTACCACACCATTCCCAAGATTAAAGAAGGAATTAATATTGTCAAGAAAAACATTCTAACATGTTTCCTCATAATAATTCCATATAATAATCAAGAATACAACTTAGCCTTCCTATTGTCAAGATTAAGATTCTTACCAAGTTTCATCAAGATGATGTCAAAATGGGGCTTCTAGAGTGAAAACCTAGTTTTTCTCAGATTTGACCTGGTGACCTAGTTTTCGGATGCACATTACCCACAATCAAAAACGATCTAAATATTGTTCAAATAATTATTCTGACCAAGTTCCATCAACATTGGATGATAAATATGGCCTCTTTAGCGTTACAAGTTCAAATTAGACACTGCACACAAAAGGTTTAGTACATGAACATATAATTGAAAACAATAGTTCACATGGAGCCCTTTGTTCTCAGGTGAGCTTAAAATGATAGAGAACGTTGACAACAGGCATATTGATACAATTAAATGTTTTTGTTACATACAGACACGACTTTACCAATTACAATTATAATATTGTAAACTCAGCATTTACTCTTTTGGCATTGTCGGCTAAACAAAACATAATTACTTTCAAAACAATAATGTATACTTAAAATTTACAATCTCGGGCATCCATAATTTGAACAAAATACCCATAAATTTTTTAATATATGCCTTACAAATAGAAACAAATGGTTTCAGAAACACAAACCTTCAATGTTTTTTTAAATAAATATTTGTGTGACATACTTAATGTTTCACATACAAAATGGAAAACCCTTAACACCAAGAAAAAAATAATATCAAAAATAAAATAAAGGAAACGCAATAAAATCAATAAATAAAGACACTCCTCAACTGATTTCTTTTTCTTTTGTCTTACTTTAAAAAACAAACAAACAAATGAAATAAATAATGACTGAAAATTATTCAATGTATGCAATAAAAAAGATAAACAATCTTTTTATTCCATAGGTTGAATACAAATATGTTTACCATTTAAAAGTAGTTGTGCTCAAAGAATAAAGACATAATTTAGTTTTTAAATACTTGTAGACCAAACAAATAAATTAAATTGATATATTATTTACTTTGTAATTTGAGTAAATAATGTAACAGATACAGATACAGATATAAAACTTCAGCATTAATGAACAAAAGACACCCTATGGCAATGTGAAGACAATAAGTCAACTGCATATATAATGAATATGCCATCTGAACCAGTGACATCTTTACGCTAGGATTGCCCTGAATTTTTCAACATAAAAGAGGTCTCATCATCGGACGATGAAGAAGTTGTAAAACTTGACCATCGTTGAGACTGTAATAGCACAATCTGTTCCTTTGATATGGGCTTAGCACGCACACGTTTTTTCTTGCGGGCCGTTTTCTTTTGATGACAGCACTTACAAATTAGCACCACATTTAGCAGACAGCTGAGGAAAGCTATCACAGAGATCAGGGTCAGGGCTATAACAGTATTCCTGGAAGTAAAACAAACTGATAAAGCTGCAACAATACATTCACATTTACATGAGTCTTGCTCTGGCTAACAGACCAATGTCACCATAAAAGTTAAATCCAAACTCTCAACTCTTTAGAAAGCTGAAATTCTATCGCGGTAAGGGTCATAAATGTCCTTTTTAATCTAACGTATGAATCTATTTTCCTTTTCGGTTTCATCTCCGTCAAAGAGGTATAAAGCGTTGAAGTTTGCGCCAAAAATATAACGTCATTTCGCTAATGACCAATAAAAAACAACGCCATTAAGTTTTGCGCAAAACATAACGTCATTTTGGCAACTTGTTTATTACCAGAAAGTAGCGCCATGAATATTCATGTTTAAAGTTGCATACAAAGTGGGTTCATCAGAAAATGAACAAGAGCTGTCAGAAGACAGCGCGCTCGACTATTCGAGTGCTTGACAGTATAACGCAAGCCATCATGGGGAAATTGTTCATATTCAATAGGGTCAAGGTAATATAGTCATTTTCTAAGAAGAGGACCATCATTGAAACATTGATTCGTATATGTTTTAAAGAAGTTGTACTTAATAGACGATTCTGAGTTCAGGTATATTTTCCACAATCTATTGAACATTTGTAAAAACATAAAACAAACTAATAAGATATTATTACAAGTTTGATAGCAATAGCTTGAATGGGATGGTTCGACGATCCTTAAAAATGAAATAAATAAATATTTGTGTTTTTTTACCATGTTTCCAAAAAAAATATTTTTTTTTTTGGGGGGGGGGGGATGGTGGGGGAGGGTGATGGTGTGGGGGTGGAGAGGGGGGTATAATGTGTGGTCATTTATTAGATGATCTTTCAAAGAAAGGAAAACACAAAATTCTGGTGGGGCGAAGGGATTCTGGAATGGGGCTTGGGGGTTGGTTTGCGTGGAGTCCTTTGTGGTATGTCAGGTAAGTGTTGTTTTGTCAAAGTATGAATCAAATCTGATCATAAATAAAGAAGTTATGGCAATTTAAGCAAAATGTATCAATTGGACCTCGAAAGTCAAGGTCATTCAAAGGTCAAGGTCAAATTCAACTTTTCAGGTACAGTTCCCTCATAATATTAGAAAAGTATTTGAAGTTTGAAAGCAATAGCCTTGATACTTAAGAAGTAAAGTGGATCTTAACACAAAATTTAAGAAAATATTCAAAATTACTTAGACAAAAAGGGCCATAATTCCATTAAAACGTCAACCAGAGTTATGCAACTTGCCCTGTACAGTCACCATACGATTGTTAGCAAGTTTTCCAAGTCTGACAGCAATAGCTATGATACTTTAGCAGCAAAATGGACCAAAACACAAAATTTAACTTAATATTCAATTATCTAAAAGGGCCATAATTTTGTCAAAATGCCAGTCAGAGTTACATAACTTTGCCTGCATAGTCCCCTTATGATAGTTAGTTAGTGTTGCAAGTATTAAAGCAATAGCTTTGATACCTTAGGAATAAAGCGAACCTAAACACAAAACTTAACAAAATTTTCAAGTATAACAAGATGTGTTTGTGAAACACTATGTCCCCTTATATGACGTTTGACCTTGGAGGATGACCTTGACCTTGACCCTTCACCACTCAAAATGTGCAGCTCCATTAGATACACATGCATGTCAAATAAAAAATTGCTAGCTTCAATATTGCAGAAGTGACATTACATGAGCAATTTTGACCCATATATTTGACCTTGAAGGATGACCTTGACCTTTCACCACTCAAAATGTGCAGCTCCATGAGATACACATGCATGCCAAATATCAAGTTGCTATCTTCAATATTGCAAAAGTACTCATCAAATGAGCGATTTTGGCCACATATATTTGACCTCTGACCTTGAAGGATGACCTTGACCTTTCACCACTCAAATTGTGCAGCTCCATGAACTACACATGCATACCAAATATCAAGTTGCTATCTTGAATATTGAAATATTGCAAAAGTGTACATTAAATGAGCGATTTTAACCCATATATTTGACCTTTGACCTTGAAGGATGACCTTGACCTTGACCTTTCACCACTCAAAATGTGCAGCTCCATGAGCATGCCAAATATCAAGTTGCTATCTTGAATATTGAAATATTGCAAAAGTGTACATTAAATGAGCGATTTTGACCCATATATTTGACCTTTGACCTTGCATGATGACCTTGACCTTTCACCACTCAAAATGTGCAGCTCCATGAGATACATATGCATGCCAAATATCAAGTTGCTATCTTCAATATTGCAAAAGTTATTGCAAATGTTAAAGTTGGCGCAAACCAACCAACAGACCAACCAACAGACAGGGCAAAAACAATATGTTTATGGGACATAAAAAGGGAAAATAATTCTTGATACAGTTGTTAGGTCTTGTTTTTATAGAATAGGGTCATCTTGGTAAAAAGGATACAAAATATAAAAGAAATATGACATAGTACATAGATAATATTTGTGGTGGTACGCAAACTTTTACATAGATTTATCAATAATATGCATATTCCAAGTGGAAAAAGGGCCATTATTCTTACAAAATGCTTGATACAGTTGTCTGCTATTGTTAATAGATTGGGGTCATGTTGGTAAAGAAGTATGCAAAATATAAAAGCAATATGTCAAGGGTCAATATTTTAGGTGGTACGCAAACTTAAACATTCCAACGCTCACGTCGACGCGGGGGTGAGTAGGATAGCTCCACTATATATTTCATATATAATAGTGGAACTAAAAACCGGTCATGTGAACAAATTATCCAATCAGAATGCAGCATTCATATGAATGTGACAGAAGTTGTAATTATATACATGGCAAATACCTGTAATCCTTTGACATATCAACCTCCAAGCATTTTCGTTGCTCCAATTTTTTCAGTAAACAGGGACCAGCTGCAAGAAAGAGAATCCATTTCAGATTATTCGTGGGTTAATACAACCTTGCTCTTGGAAAATAGAACTTAATACGTGTGTGCACAGGATAATCAGGGACGACACTTTCTGCCTATACTTGATTTTCCTTAGAAGAGACTTCTTTAAAACAAAACATTCCAAAAAAGCAGTAGTAGCATCCCTGATTAGCCTTTGCGTACTGAACAGGCAAAATAGGGACAACACATTCCATCTTTGCCTGATCTTCCCTAGAAGAGACTGCCTTTAAAATTTGTTTAAATAAAAGTGGCAGTACCATCCCTGATAAGCCTATGCGGATTGAGCTGCCTAATCTGGGATGACACTTTACCCCAATGCATTAAGACCTCATTACCCAGAGCAAAGCTCGTATTAGATATGCCCTTAAAGTAAGAATCAATAGATGACAAGTATTTGGTGGTCTTCCTAGAGACATCTACAAAGTTATTGTTGTTAATCTATCAAATTAACAAAACAAAAGTCCTGACTCTATCAGAGCACAACAGAAAAATACAGGTCCCATTAGCCAACATGTATTTGATCACATAAGAATCAAAGTAAATTTCACATGTTTTTTGTTATTTGTTGAATATAGCAATTTTTATCATTTTGATGCAAGGCTTGTACAAAAATTGTGGACAAAATGAAGGACACTGCAAATACTATATGCCTCCCTTTCAGGGCATATGCAAAGTGGATGTTACCTACCCTGTACTAGATCTGTGTGCAGGTAGGTGTAGTTGCAGTAGCCTGTGACCGGGTCACACAGACACTCATCATCACACTTACACGACTGAGAACAGTTCTCGCCGTATGTACCCCACATGCACCCTGCAAGCACAAAAAACTTCTAGCAGAGCTGTACTGAGTATTGAGTTGTTGGTTGATATAGGGAAAGCAAGATTTGAAGCTGCTTACCAGTTGAAAAAATTTAGTGGTACTTATTCTATATTCTACTTTGAAAGCCAAAAGGGCCCAACAGATCAAGTAAGTACAAAATGGGGTAATATGTCCTCAACTGTAAATAGACAAAATATTCTCTGCATATAAAACAAAACAAGAGCACCGCATAATGGGTGTCACGCTCAGCTGCGAAAGCTTGTCAGAATATTTTTTTATTTTTTTTTGGAGGTCACAGTGACCTTGACCTTTGACCTACCGGTAATGACCCAAAAATGGGTGTGGCGTGCAGAACTCATCAAGGTTCATCTACATATGAAGTTTCAAAGTTGTAGGTGGATGCACTTTGATTTTAGAGCAAATGTTAAGGTTTATGTTAAAATTTAATATTAGAGGTCACAGCGACCTTGACCTTTGGCCTAGTGACCCAAAAATGGGTGTGGCATGTAGAACTCATCAAGGTCCATCTACATATTTAGTTTCAAAGTTGTAGGTGGAAGCACTTCGATTTTAGAGCCTATGTTAAAGTTTATTATTAGAGGTCACAATGACCTTGACCTTTGACCTAGTGACCCAAAATTTGGTATGGCGTGTAGAACTCATCAAGGTGCATCTACATATGAAGTTTCAAAGTTGTAGGTGGAAGCACTTTGATTTCAGAGCCAATGTTTAGGTTTTAGCACGACGCCTACGGCGGACGGCGGACGGCGGACAACGAGCTGGCTATGACAATACCTCGGATTTTCTCCAAAAACGCCAAGCTAAAAATTGCTTTGGGTCAAGCACTTGGAAAACTGAGCTTAATGCATGATTTCATCTCAGATAAACCTGTGCAGTCTGAACAGGCTAATCAGGGACAATACTTTTTGCCTAGACCCAATATTTGTAAACAGAAACCTCCTTCAAAACCAAATCTTCCATTAAAGCAGAAAGTGTCAGACCCCACAGGCGTATCTGGGACAAAACGTTATGCATATACATTAACCCTTTCAGTGCGGGAACCGAATTTTGAAGGCCTTTGCAAACAGTTCGGATCCAGATGAGACGCCACAGAACGTGGCGTCTCATCAATCAGGATCCAAACTGTTTGCTATTCTGATAATATTCTTTGAAAAAAATCGAAGAAAATGCTAATTTTAGAAATTCAGCAGACGACATTTTAGCAGACAACAAATTTCCCAGCATGCAAAGGGTTAAGATTGCTTTTCCCAGAGCGTGGCTCACATTTATGCACAACAAGAGCTGTGTTTGTGAAACACAATGCCTCCTACAGGGCCGCTTTGAAGCCACATATTTGACCTTTGACCTTGAAGGATAACCTTGACCTTTCACCACTCAAAATGTACAGCTTCATGAGATACACATGCATGCCAAATATCAAGTTGCTATCTTAAAAATTGCAAAAGTTATCACCAAGATTAAAGTTTTGTGACAGACACACAGACAGACACATACAATGACAGACAGACAGGCCAAAAACAATATACCCCCGATGATTCGATCCGAGGGCATAAAAAACATGTAAGACAAATTCATTACAATTTGTTTTCCTTCCGCTATGAAACTAGAGCTTTGTCACAGACTATTTTGCATGCTGCCTTCACAAAACAAGAGAATCACATTTATGGCGATTTTTAAGAATTATTATGCAATTATTATTTATGGCCATTTTGACCTTTGAACTCTTGAATTCTTGCGCATGACGCGCCGTCCAATAACTGTGAACAAAATTAATGTACAGAGTCATTTTAAAATCTCACAATGAATGACATAGTTATGGCCTGGACAAGCTTATTTATGGCCATTTTTCACTATTGAACTCCATGTGTGACCTTGACCTTAGAGATATCAACGTAATTCTTTCGCATGACACATTGTTCAATGATTGTGAACAAATGTATCAAGTCATTTTAAAATCTCACAATGAATGACATAGTTATGGCCCGGACAAGATCATTTATGGCCATTTTCTACATTTGAACTCACAGTGTTACCTTGACCTTGGAGATATCGAAGTAATTCTTTCGCGCAACACACCGTCCAATGATGGTGAACAAACTGCCAAATGATTTTAAAATCCCACAATAAATGATAAAGTTATGGCCCGGACAAGCATTTGGCCTTTGAACTCCAAGTGTGACCTTGACCTTGGAGATATCGACATACTTTTTTCACACGACACACCGTTTTATGATGGTGAACAAATGTACCAAGTTATTTTAAAATCTAACAATAAATGACATATTTATGGTTCGGACAAACTTTTGGTTTAAAACACACTTAGTGACCCCGTGACCTAGTTTTTGACCAGGCATGACCCATATTCAAACTTGACCTATACATCATCTAGATACAACTTGTGACCAAGTTTGGTGAAGATCAGATGAAATTTCGGGACAGACCGACAGACAAAGTGACTCCTATATATACCAATGGTAATGGGGGTATAAAAATACGTATTAAACCAAAAGAACTACAAGTGAATAAATGACAATGATTTAACAAACAAGGCAATAAGACGAAGCAGTGATCCCAATTTCATAATTGGGGGTCATCACATCAACTCTGACTGGGATGCAGTACCTACTTTGTTCACATAGTTTTCCTGAGAATCCTGGCTGACACAGACAGGTGCCCGTCACACCATCACAAGTTGCGTTGTTTTCACAGATACACCTGAGTGAACACTGGTTGCCATGCCAACCCTCAGCACATGGCATTGAGCAGTCATCACCATGGTAACCTGCCTGGCACACACACCCATCTGAATGGAAGAGAAATCTAGAGATGGCAAAATTATTCGCACTTGAAAAGTGTAAACCACACGCCAATATTTAAGCACCCATGTGCAAGGAAGATAAATCATGTGCAGGGGTACAATAATATGAAATTCTATTGCCCAATAAACCATTAAACCATTGCTGTTAATTGACAATTTTATATTAACTGCCATTTTGACATCTGGTGCTATCCCTAGGCTTAAGTTATATTAATATAGTTTGACTATTTATTAATAAATTTGGGGCTTGTTTGGTTAATTTGCAAACAATCTTTAACACAAATATAAAATAGACAATATAAAATGCTAGAAAACAAAACTAATTATTCAAAAACTGACTTTATTCCAAAACTGTATCAAGGTTTATTTTGTAATTGTTTAAAATGAAAGTGCTTGTGAACATCTCTATTAAGTATTTATCATAGAAAACAATTTACAGAGAGTGAAATGTGTTATATAATAAAAAAAGATCATTTGTAATCATTTGCAAGTAATTCCTACAAGTTAAATTTTAAAATGAACAAATCTTTGAAATATTGTAATTTTTCTTCATTGCAGTGAAGTACAAAAGAAAGTATACAATCAAAGCAAAAACTTGTAATTTACAACTAAGTCTCTACTTTAAAAACTTTTGTTAAAACAAGCATTCCTATTTCTTTGTTATAATTTATGTTTCAATTAAATTTCAGATTAAGTTTAAGACTTTAGTCATGAATTATGAAAGCGTTTCCACTTAAGGCACAAAGGTTAACTGAGAAGAAAACAAAACAATTACTTGTATCATTTACATACAATAATCACCTTCAGTGCAAGTTCCATGATATCTACAATCACTGGGACATTCCAGCCTATCACAGCTGGGTCCAGTCCAAGCACCGTGGCAGTGACACACCCCCTGGTCACATGACCCATGACCTTGACAGTCTGGTGATGGGCAGGGAGGGTCGTGAACACACAGAATGGTGGTGACATTTCTTGCACAGCGCACGTTCTCATTGTCTGGACTGAGAACAAGTACAAAAAATAACAAGACTATTGCCAAGCAATATATGTCCCCTACCGGCTCCACCATTGTCAGAATTTTTTATATATTTTTATTATTTCTTGCCATAGCAACCAGAATTTTTGACGTAGGAACAAAATGTAATGACGTGCATAATGTCTATATTGCCATCTATCCATGTTTCCAGTTTCATTTAAAAAAAATGAGAAGAACTTTTAACTAGTTATCGCAGGATCCAGAAAAGTGTGACAGACTCACAGACTGACGGACTGACAGACTCACAGAGCGCAAACCATAAGTCCCCTTCAGTGAAATCGGTAGGAGACAAAAAAACATGGATGATTGTTCATTTTTATACTTATACACTGGTTTTTATGCAGCCTTTTGATTTGAATCAAAGCTTATACTTTGTTTGAGTTAACAAATATATTTATATCTATAATCTTCATAAGCAATGCTTTGGGAAAATAGGGCTTAATGCATATGCATAAAGTATCATCACAGATTAACCTGTGCAATTTGCAAAGGCTAATCAGGGAAAACCCTTTACGCTTTTTGGAATTTTACTTTTTATAGATAGTCTCTTATGAACGAAAATCTCGCCTAGGCAGAAAGTGTCATCTCGAAAAAGCCTTTGTAGAATGAACAGGAATATTTTGGAGGTAACTTTACGTACATGCACTTAGCCCAGTATTCCTATAACACAGCTCAGATTTGGGTCTTCCATTAGCACATGTATTTATCCACATGGTTAGTCTCGTTCTAGTCATTTGTAGGGTACATCCCTTACTTACCAAGGGTCCGAGGGGTAGCTGAGCAGGGTGTCATTGAGGACCATGGTGGAGGAGCCACCCCCGTCCAGGTTGATGGCATTGACGGCACCGTGCTTCTTCAGGATCTCTGCAGCCTCATACAGGGAAACACTGGAAATACAATAGTTGTATATAAGCATGTGCATGAAGTGTGGTACCAGATTAGCCTGTGCAGTCCACATAAGGCTTATCAGATACCACACTTTCAGCATTTACTGGATTTTTGCTAAGATGAGACTCGCTTTAAACTCTTGTTACCATAAAGGCGGAATGTCTGGTAAGACACTTTATGCAATTGCATTAAGGCCTGTTTTATGAGCAGAGAGTTAAGATCATATGGACATCGTTGTTTTCTAAAACCTTTTGGGAAAAAATAACAAGTAACAATAAGAAATTTGTGTTTTGAAATTTTGTCAAATGGGTTGATTTAAATAGATACTGCATATACCAGTAAGATTGATACAAATATTTTATAACACATGTCATTTATTAGTTTCACATTGAAACAATTACCTTAAATACGAGCATAATTTAAGTTTCTAATCACCCGCTTTATCAAAGAAATTTCCATCAGTCCAAAGGTTGTCATTAATAAGGTTTAAAAGCATAGTCTTGTAATGTGCCATTAAATATTTACAAACGTAAATTGAATTTCAAAAGATGTTAACACTATCAGAGGTGAACAGTCAGTCAACACTTAGATTTCCACTTTGGTTTTTAACACTTTGAGACAACACTTTGGTTTCCAAGAGACTTTGTTTAAACAAAAAATAACATAAAAGCCGAAAGTGTAGTACCTGATCAGCCTGTGCACATTGCACAGGCTTATCTAGGATGACACTTTACCCACATGCATTAAGTCCTGTTTTTTTAGAGTTCAGCTTTAAAAAAGCTACAACGAACCCTGCATTATTATACGTCTTTCCCTCCACCTGCAGGATCATCACTCTGCCGTATTTATCATGGGCAACCAAAGTTCGTGCAGATATCACAGAAGCGAACGTGTACAATGTCCCCGTCTCCTCTGTATCCCTGCATTCTGATTGGATGCTCTTGTCAACATACGTCTCGCCATCCCTCAGCACCCATATTACCCCACCCACCAACTGCTGGAAATCATCCGCGACTAGATCAATTTCAGACAGGTATCTGAAACATTTATAAAACATGTGAGCTCCTTTTGCTTCACAAAATATTTGCTGATTGTTAAGACTATAAACAACAATGATTGAGCTGCTTTCTGAGAAAAACTGACTTAATGCATGTGCATAAAGTGTTGTCCCAGATTAGCCAGTGCAGTCCACACAGGCTAATCAGGGACCACACTTAAAGTCTTAATTGTATTTTTGCTAAAAAGAGACTTCAACAAACACAAAATGAAAGAGGAAAGTGTTATTCCTGATTTGGCTTTAGTTTACAGACTTCACAGGCTTATCTGGGACAAGTCCTTAACACCATACATGTACACACATGCATTTAGCCCAGTTTTCCTAGAAAACAGAAATTTGTATTCCCTATCTATCTGACTATGTAACAACCAAAATAATTTATAAAAACAAATGTATTTCAGCTCTTAAACATATCTGTCATTACATAAAATTCTTTGGCACCCCAAAAGTATTGTTCATTGACCCGAAAACTATGACAAGTGCTGTAAAGTATAGATTCAATTATATTTTGCTTCACTTATAAATCTCTTAATGCAAAAAGTTACAATTGTGCAACATTCTGAGAAAACCAGGCTTAATACATGTGTTTAAACTGGCGCTTTATAAAAACCAGGCTTAAAACATGTGTGTAAATTCTCGCTTTGGAACAACCAGGCTTAATACATGTGTGTAAATTGGCGCTTTAGGCAAACCAGGCTTAATACATGTGTGTAAATTGGCACTTTGTGAAAACTAGGCTTAATACATGTGTGTAAATTGGCGCTTTAGGCAAACTAGGCTTAATACATGTGTGTAAATTGGGACTTTGGGAAAACTAGGCTTAATACATGTGTGTAAATTGGGACTTTGGGAAAACTAGGCTTAATACATGTGTGTAAATTGGTGCTTTTGGAAAACCAGGCTTAATACAGTTGTGTAAATTGGCGCTTTTGGAAAACTAGGCTTAATACATGTGTGTTAATTGGCACTTTAGGAAAACTATGCTCAATACATGTGTGTAAATTGGGGCTTTGGGAAAACTAGGCTTAATTGATGTGCATAGCATATCGTCCCAGATTAGCCTATGCAGTCTTAACAGACTAAGCAGGGACAACACTTAACACGTTTTTGGTATGTTTCTTTAAATGAAGTCTCTTTTAAACAAAAATCAAGTTCAGGCAGAAAACATTGTCCCTGACCAGCCTGTGTGGACTGCAAAGGCTAATCTGGGACAACACTTTATGCACATGAAATAAGCCCAGTTTTCCCAGAGCGCTGCTCACTTAGAACTATGGCAGACCCAAGACCCTACGCAGATTAATTTGAGCAACCACTCACCCAAAGAAGAGCTGGTTCTGTTTTGTGATTCCAAAGTGAGCATTTCTAATGCCTCCGGTGTCCTGCACCAGTCGACCGTTGCTCACTATGTTACCTATAAACCAACATTTCCACTGAACAAAGCAATGCCAAATGTCACATTGATTTGAAATGCATTATTTTATTAATGAATATCATAAGAGCTGCATCATGGTCAGACTGTGCATTGCTCAGGCTGGTCTGGAGCAACGATTGCCACATAAGTTATAAGATGGGATTATAAATATTAAACAAGTGTAAATGCGTTTTTCATTACAGTGACTAAGCATGTAATAGTGAAATGTTACCGTAACAAGCTCCAGTTTTGGTGTTGAACAATCCTGCATTTGTAGCGAGTTTACATTTTCTAGACTGTCCACTTTCAATGACTGTGGCAGGATGAAAACTGCCATTTTGACATGTTCCATCTATCAACGGCTCATATACCGAGAGAGTATTTCTAGGATTATTGATATAAGCTAAGTGATAGAACACAAATCTTTTGTCATTATACCGCCCAAAGCTTTCACTGCCATGAAAGAACTCTATATTGTGCACAAGTCTGCTTGATATTCTGCTATTGTTCAAGGAACTTTTTGATGATGATTTTAAACTAAACAGAACATCCTTCAGAATGGCAGAAGAGGTAGTTGGTAAAATATGTTTTGATTTTTCTGGGTTTCTATTTGTTGTACTGCTCTCAGACTTCAAAGGTATTTCAGCGGAATCATGATCTTGTAGAATGTTTCCAGTATGTGCAGGATATAGGGCGTACAACTGCCTCTGATAGGCAAACTTCACGCATCCATCTGCGTTTCTCCGATCCACATTACCCTCTTTGTAGGGATATGCTAAGGCTTCTTCACTAGAAAGCTCTGCTGTGCTTAAAAAATAAAACACAACAGAACTTCAGGCCAAAATTTAAAACACTGTACAACAAATAAAATTAAGAACATAAATAAAAACCATATTAAAACTAGAAATGGCGCGGCAGAGGCCAACGCGTATCCCCACGCAGCATGTTTGACCCAGGGGCGCCCCAGGGTTGGTAATGGGGCCATGCATAGTTGAGATTGACTGTATTGTCATAAGGGAAGTTCAGTAACAATTAGAAGTGAATCTGTGTAGAAATGAAGCAGTTAAGTAAAAGGCAATTTTGGGTGGGTGTGGCCTATGTGGGCGGAGCGCCCCAGGGTTGAAAATGGGGCTATACATAGCTGAGATAGACCGTATTGTCATATGAATAGTTCAGTATCAATAAGAAGTGAATCACATAAACATCCTAGTACCATTAATAGTCAAATTTTAGGCAAAGAGTTCGAGTCCTGTAGTAAGTGGTTAATAGACAATAAGCTATCCCTCCATCTAGGCAAAACAGAGTGTATTCTTTTTGGTTCGATAGGTAAACTCACTAAGGTGGACAATTTTAATATACAATGTAATGATAATGTTATAAAATCTCAGTCGCATGTAAAATATCTTGGTTCGATTACCTGATAATATAAAGTCCATCGAATCGAAATTTACTTTTAAGAAACTTGTTAAGAACCATCTATTAAATGAAATGAAGGAAGACGAGAATTCCATGTATTTTTACTTTTAGATTTGTTTTATTTTATGAAATTGCTTAGTTTTATGCTAATTTGTATGAGTCTGTGTATTATCATGTTAACGTTTGAAAGTCTCACTTGTTTAATATGTAAAAGAAATAATTTAAAGATCATGTCGTTTTTATCTTAAGAACTGAAACAAACTATATATTTATAGTCACTTATAAGACCTGTTTAACAAAATCCAGGGACCCCGTTGGAAATAAGCTTATCCATGTTTACATGTCTAGGCTTTACGGTTATCCTGTGTATACATCATGTCGTTATATTAGTTAGATCTGTGATCATTTACACTTGAAGTTACAATGTTAGCTATATCGTAGTATTTGTATTTGTACTTAACATGTTACGATATTGTAATGCATTTATTATATTGAACTGTAAAATGCTTGACATGTATACACAAATAAAACTAACTAAGGTGTAGAAATGAAGAAATTATAGTAAAAGGCAATTTGGGGTGGGTGTGGCCTATTTGGGAGGGGCGCCCCAGGGTTGGTAATTAGGCCATGCATAGTTGAGATTGACCGTATTGTCATAAGAAAAGTTCAGTATCAATTAGAAGTGAATCAGTGTAGAAATGAAGAAGTTATAGTAAAAGGCAATTTTGGGTGGGTGTGGCCTATGTAAGTTGGGCGCCTCAGGGTTGGTAATTGGGCCATGCATAGTTGAGATTGACCGTATTCTCATAAGAGAATTTCAGTAACAATTTGAAGTAAATCGGTGCAGAAATGAAGAAGTTAATGTAAAATATTATATTATAAAAAATGAGTGAAAATCTCTGACCCAGCCCCGCCCCAACCCCCATAACTTTTGACCCAGGGGTCAGATCAAAATTCCAAATAGTGCAGGGTCACACATATACTCATAGCTACCATGTGTGTAAGTTTCAAGGTCCTAGTGCTTATAGTGTATGAGGCGATAGTGGCCAGGACGGACAGACAGACGGACGGCGGAGATAACCACAATATCCCCACGCTTTTGAAAAAGCGTGGAGATAAAAAGAAATGTACAATTGCTAGTTTGGATGCAAATCCATAGGGGTGTTCAAATCTGTCAATAGCCACAAGCCTGGCAGGGCTTAACAGCTGACTAAATCTGCTTGCCCTAAGTAAACATATATCCATACATACTTGAATATCAACAACAAGAGTTCCGCGGTCGGAGATGACCGCATTGAAGCCGGATTTTTTATTTAAATGACAGGAAAGTACCTTTCGTGTTTTTGTCAATGCAATACTTAAATTACTGAAATATTGTTCAAAGGTCAAAATGAAATGTAAGTACTTTTCAAGGCATGAGCAAACCTTGTGTTATGTTTTGAATGCATGCATATACATGAACAACAATAACATTTAAGGTCACAAACTAGGTACAAGCATACCAAAGTTATAACATGGAATAAGAACTTTAACATTTTTACCTACCAAAGTTATAAGAACTTTAACATTTTTACATTCAAGGTCACAGTGACCTTGACCTTAGAATGAATGACCTTGAAATGACCAGTGGTCATCTAAGTGTGCTTGAAAACCTTCATGTCAAGTTTGAAGACTCTATGTCCAAGCATACCAAAGTTATAACAATTTTAACATTTTAACATTTAAGGTCACAGTGACCTTGACCTTCAAATGAATGACATTGAAATGACCAGTGGTCATCTTCTAGTACTGGCCAATCTTTATTTCAAGTTTGAAGACTCTAGGTACAAGCATACCAAAGTTATAACATGAAATAAGAACTTTAACATTTTTACATTCAAGGTCACAGTGACCTTGACCTTCAAATGAATGACCTTGAAATGTCCAGTGGTTACTTACTAGTTCTGGCCAACCTTCATGTCAAGTTTCAAGACTCTAGGTCCAAGCATACCAAAGTTATAACAACTTTAACATTTTTACATTCAAGGTCACAGTGACCTTGACCTTCAAATGAATGACCTTGAAATGTCCAGTGGTTACTTACTAGTTCTGGCCAACCTTCATGTCAAGTTTCAAGACTCTAGGTCCAAGCATACCAAAGTTATAACAACTTTAACATTTTTATATTGAAGGTCACAGTGACCTTCACCTTCAAATGAATGACCTTGAAATGACCAGTGGTCATCTGTTAATCCTGGCCAACCTTCATGTCAAGTTTGAAGACTCTAGGTCCAAGCATACCAAAGTTATACCATGAAATAAGAACTTTAACATTTTTACATTCAAGGTCACAGTGACCTTGACCTTCAAATGAATGACCTTGAAATGACCAGTGGTTACTAACTAGTTATGGCCAACCTTCATGTCAAGTTTCAAGACTCTAGGTCCAAGCATACCAAAGTTATAACAACTTTAACATTTTTTATATTGAAGGTCACAGTGACCTTGACCTTCAAATGAATGACCTTGAAATGACCAGTGGTCATCTGTTAATCCTGGCCAACCTTCATGTCAAGTTTGAAGACTCTAGGTCCAAGCATACCAAAGTTATACCATGAAATAAGAACTTTAACATTTTTACATTCAAGGTCACAGTGACCTTGACCTTCAAATGAATGACCTTGAAATGACCAGTGGTTACTAACTAGTTATGGCCAACCTTCATGTCAAGTTTCAAGACTCTAGGTCCAAGCATACCAAAGTTATAACAACTTTAACATTTTTTATATTGAAGGTCACAGTGACCTTGACCTTCAAATGAATGACCTTGAAATGACCAGTGGTCATCTGTTAATCCTGGCCAACCTTCATGTCAAGTTTGAAGACTCTAGGTCCAAGCATACCAAAGTTATACCATGAAATAAGAACTTTAACATTTTCGAGCACGCCGCCCGCCCGCCCGCCCGCCCGCCCCCCCCCCCGCCCGCCCGCCCGACAACATCAATCTATAAGCCGAGATTTTTTCGAAAAAAATCCGGCTAAAAAGTATACAAAAATCCCTACATACTTGAATGTTTAAAAAAAAGTATACATATGTACATGTCTACTTGAATATCTACAAAAAGTATACATTATGTCCATACATACTTGAATATTAACCAAAAGTATTCATATATCCAGACATACTTCAATATCAACAAAAAATATTATACATATGTTTATAATTACATACTTCAATATCTACAGAAAGTATACATTTGTCCAATCAGACTTGAAAACCTACAAAAAGAATGTACATGTCCACACATACTCAACCCAAATAAGCTGAAACACAAACTAACAGTTTTTGGTTTACATGTAGATTGCTTGAAGGCAATAACTTCTTGAACAATTAATCAGGTCTTTCCTCATTCAGTAGTTTTTATAACCAAATCTCCATTTATTTTCCCAATACGTCAAGTATAAGAAATTATTAGTTCATAATTATATTGATGTCACTTTTATGGGACTTGAATATCTTTGTTTGTCAGGATTTTCCTGGTAGGATGTTCTGGTAAGCCATGAAGGCCTAAGGTTACTTTTGGTACCGGGTATATGAGAATATATATAAGCTGGGCAGAATATGGCTCAGGGCTCATTTCTTAGCATAACTATTGCAGGTAGTTTCCTAAATTGCCCCAAGGGAGATAAAGTTGGATAAAGTCTTTTATTACAGAGCTGAATTGAAACTTGTAATTAAATTATCAGTGATTTGAATTGAAGCCTAGTTTGATGCATTTGTGATAATTCTCTTAATATTGAAAAAGAGAGCATAAGGCGCTTACCTAAGAACCCTAGGAACATAATAGTTCTGACCAAGTAGTGTTCACTAAGTTGCACAATGGTTTTGAACAAGCCAAGATCATTTTTTAACGCTGTCCAGATATAATAACAACACAATTTATTTTCTTTTATAAACAAGTTTCATGCTGAGGGGTTACATGTTTGATTTTTAGAGCGTTCAAGGAAAACCTTGCTTATTGCCTCAATAATTTTCACAAGCTTTTTCAGTAATTCAACATAGCGAACTAGTTTATGAACCCATGTTGCTCAGTTTCAAACTTATTTGAGATATTATTGGGAAACATGTTATTTGCAAGTTTTATTTAGATTGGGCAATAAATGTGGCCTCTGGAGTGTTCAACAGCTGTTTCTTTAATGCGACTTTGGAATGGCCTGCCTGTGCCATTAAAAGCTAGTTCCAGTATAGGTATCTTTATTGGGCAGCTGCATCTTTTCCACCAGTTCAAAGTCTACTCTGTTTTTAACTTTTTATCTCAATCTTGTAGCTTCTTTTATCTGATATCTTTTTATCTTTACCTAGTATATTGCACTTAACATATTTTTAACAACTATTTTCTGACAACGCGCCTGCTTCTGATAATCGATCATACCATGCAGATAGATAGATAGTTCTTGACCCCTAGTTACACAGTGTCTAGCTTAAGCAAATTATGATTGGGACAAATCATGAAATGTTTTGAACGAATTTCATAAGGATTGGTCAATAAATGATGCCCCCTCAAGGATTTGGCAATAAATGATGCCCCCTACTGTTGTTCACAGGCTTGTTTCTTTAATTTGAACTAGTGTCCTAGATTTTGATCCAATATGTGACCAAGTTTGAGCTCAGCTGAAATATCATTCGGAAAATATTCTAAGCAGAGTTCATGAAGATTGGACAATAAATGTGGCGTGTATTTTGGTGGGAAGGAAGGTTTGCATGTGTGTGATATCCTAATGGAGTTTGACTTAATGTGTATCCACTTTTCTTTCTTTTTTGGGGAGAGGTGGGAGTATTTAATGTTGAACAGTATGCTATATATTCTGCAAAAAAGCAGCACATGCCTATTCTTGAATGTTCTGTGTGTTAATCAGACAAAAAAGACACCACTTGTAATCAATCAGAAAAATAAAATTTTAAATTTTGACTTGGAATATTTAGGATTTGTTAAAATGGATGAAAACTATTGTGTACAAATGTGAGTTTGTTTATTAATTGTTTTACTGCCATGAACAGGCAATTATGTTGTGTGTTGAATTAACTGTGTGTATACAAATGAATTAACTTTTGAATTAGGCCATCCTTAATTCTTTTGTTTGGCATAACCCGACCGACCCACTAAAATCGGCTCGACTGAATTCTTTTTTTGTTACTTTTCAAACAAAAATTTTTTTGCTCGCCGAAACTTCTTTCCGCTAAATTTGTCCTTTCCGCTTTTTATCCTTTCCGGTTATTTGCGTCATTTAATTGAATGCTCTTTCAAGGATATCTAGAATAGCAATGAACAAAACGCGTACCGGTATTTATTTGAGTCGCCTATTTATTTGACATATGCATATGCGATTAATTAGACTTTAAATACAATTAAACTGCTCTTGTTTTTCTTGTATCCCTTTAATTAAAATACGCTGCTGTCGCTAAGGATAGTTTGGGAGTAAAAAAAACAAATTAATTAATTATCACCGCTCAATTCAATTCGGCAATCGGCAGAGATGTGTAATATTATCGCCATATAATTAATTAATTATCACTCTTTAATTTAATATTCGGTAGAAAGATAAAAAGTGGTCAGCTTAGAAATATTTATTGACGGGTATTGTCACGTTTTTGTTTAATTTGCATATCTCTTTATACGACTTTCCGACCGGTCGCTATTTTGGAGGCAGACGGCGCTATTAAATGTATATTCAAATTATACAACATCTGCGCATGAATGACCCAATATTATCCGATAGCTCCACCCGTTCTCACGTTACATTCGACAACGTCATGTCATGTGTAAGCGAGCTCAATGCTGATTGGCCAGCTACCATGTGCACTTCATTAACAATAAGGTCAAGCAATGTCTAATCGGGTACAGACCGGGTTTCGTAAACTGTTCGAATTGCAAACACTTTCATTGAAACAAAGAGACAAATATAGAAAACCAGTTCAGATTAAAAAGGGCAGATGTTTTCAACAAAATTTTACTAGATTTGCGCATTTTCGCAATTTAGATTTTTCTTGAGTTAAATTTTCAATAGTTTTGCGAATGACTCAAATGGCGAACGACAGCGTGAGCATTGCGAACGTGTTATTATTGTGTTAAATGCTCACTTCTACAGGGCTCGCGCTATCATTCGCCATTTGCAAAAGTATAGCGAATTTGTCTCTAGAAAAATATAATTTGCGATTATGCTTAAATCTCGTTAAATTTCATTGAAAACATCCACCATTTTAATCCGGAGTGTTTTTAAAAAACTTTTTTCTCTTTGTTTCCATGAACAATTTGAAGCGCATATGGTAGCAGGCCAATCAACATTGAGTTGACTATAGAGTAATATTGGGTCATTCATGCGCAGATAAAGGAATACACAGTTGATATTGTCGTCTGCCTACAATTTAACGGCCAATAGCAAGAGTCGTATAAAAAATAAGTAAATGAAAAGAAGCTCTTTATAGAAAAAATAGACGTACGAATACACGTGCGGTGATACGGACGGTGTAGAAAAATCTTTACCAATTTCCTTTCATGAGGCAGAATACTTGGAGCTGTATTTGATAATAACCTTTCAGTTTGGTATTTGTCGGAGTTCAATGTCAGAAAAAAAATACAAAAAAATAAATAAAATCCCTACCTACCGACCCACCCAAATTTACCTGGGTCGGGTTATGCCAAACAAACAATTTTTTAAGGATGGCCTTATGCAAAGCATCCCCAACACTGTGTTTACACCTGGACTAACTTGATTGTAAAAAAATACCCATATCATATGTTCAATCTGATTTATAAGCAGCACTGAAAATAATTTGAAGCTTTTTATTATTTATATAGTCGAGGATTGTTCTGGCTGGGTTACATATTTGTTTAAATGTCAAACAATCATGATTTTAAGTAAAATTTCTCATGACAGCATAGATTAAAAAGTAGCATGCGGTATTCGTCCAACTTGTTGACGCTCTCAAATATTAAGCTACTTTTTATATTGGTAATATTTCCAAAGAATTTAACCCATATAAAAAGTATCTCTAAATTCTTTCCGCGTCTTATAAATAAGACTACATGCGGTATCATACAAGAATCCGACAAAACAGATTTTCAAATTTTCTTTACAGTACTGTGTAGTGTGCAAGTACTTTATGCATATTTATGCACAATAAATCAATTGAGATATGATATAATTATTACATAAACATTGCTTTCCCAAAATTATAAAACTATTTGTTACTCATTCAAACCCATTATTGACCAATGGATGAAAACATTTTTTCAGGTTCCTTCTGTCAGTACGGCAGTAGTTCTGAGTAATATATTAAACAGACAACTTACCATATAATAAGCATAATACTTATTAAAATACAGGAGTACAACTCCTTCATGTCCAACAATTATTGGGGATCATTACAGAACGTTATTTGTTTAAACGAGGATATGCTTGACAGATTGATCTGTCAAATTCCTTTTTGTTAAAAGTTACTTCCCTTTACATGGTACATTATTATATCAACAAGATAATTCGTTTTTAGAACTCGTCGTTTTTAACACTAAATAATCAATTAAAAATAGTTTAAAATTATGTATTTTATTTGTTTAAAAATTAATGAAGGAATGTTGTCCATTAATGATTGTGAATTTGGTCACAATATTTACTCCTTAATCGGAAGTGTCATGGCGGCCAAATGATGAAAATAATTGCAACACGACAGTAACACAGCTTTTTCGCATAATAATCATGCTTCTGTTTTGTCCCACGTGTGCGAACGTTTTGGTAGTTGAAGAAGGTACACAGTGCTACAGATTTGCTTGTCAGACTTGCCCTTACGTGCAGAATGTCAGCCGAAAAATTTCGAACAGAACCTATCCGAAATTGAAGGAAGTGGATGATGTGCTGGGTGGGTCAGCAGCGTGGGAGAATGTAGACTCCACGGAAGAGACGTGTCCCAAGTGTTCTCACAACCGGGCGTTCTTCATGCAGATACAGACGAGATCTGCTGATGAGCCCATGACAACATTCTATAAGTGTTGCAATATGCAGTGCGGCCATAGATGGAGAGACTGAGATGCGTTCATGTGTTCAATCATTTATAATGTACAATTATGAAAACACTTGTATGAAATAAAAAGACATTTGTGGTAAATCTGGAGCGTCTGTCACAACGGCATAATAGAGCGCTTATGAATAACAAGTATTGACAAAAGAAAGGCATACAGTTAACTTGTATGTAAATGATAAGACTTGATCAAGAGTTTTATATGCTGCACTGTCTTTGAAAAGGGTCTTGGATATCAATATTTCACATCTTTTTATGTGTATGTTTTATTGTTAGTTTGCTTTTTTTAATGCGTATAATTTGACTCCATGTACAATTAAACATGCCATAAAAATTGTACTGTTTTAAACCATATTAAATGTTAACATAAATGTATGTTGTATATAACATAATGTTTCAATAATACATTTAAATATGTTGCCATTGACTTTGAACTTTGTGACAAAAATGTAACCATAAAACTGATAATTGTGAAATAAAGCATATTTGTTAGTGATTGATGATGTATGTATCATTCATTAAATAATGTCAACATTATTGACGGTTTCATCGGGTCCCAAAAATATAATATACGAAAATATCTTAATAACAATTAACTTAATATAGCAAACAATTCCCATAGAGCTAGTTAGCATGCAATGTGGTGAATAAATATGCTCAAGTAATGTACCAAACCAGATTTATTGTAATACAGATGAGCTCAGTCTACAAATAAGTTGTCTTTCATGAAATTCGCTGCTTTGATTTTTTTTTTGCAATTTGCGACAGTGGCGATCAGCAGTGAAAAACCTGTTGATTACAACTTATTACCTTCTTATCCCATCTAATCCCATCAAAATCTGTCACTAGAAAACTATGCAATGTAAATTTTAATACAATGTATAATGTAATTTAAGTCGAATTATTTTTAGAGAAATATATGATTATTGGCAAAGTAATTCTGACAATCAGTGCAAACATTTGGATACAATATTTCCTTTCCAAAGCCAACTTATTAATAACACAAAGAAACTAAATACCCTGATCTAGATCTGGATATGTACATAGCAGTCTTTGAGCGTTGGCGCAACAGGAGAGAGGGTGGTTAATCCTGCTGTAGCACATGAAGCTGTCAGCTGTTTAAGAGACATCTCCATGTTTGTTCCTCACAAATATATCCCAAGGGAAGAATGTGTTTTTAAAGTAACAAAGTTTTGCATTGTATTTGCAAGAAAAAATTTGATTTATTTATTGAGTATTTTTTTGCTATAATTTCGGCCTTATTATCTAGATAGTTTTTGTGGTAACTCTGTTTGGATTGATGGACTGGAGTTATAAAGTCTTGGCTGGTAATGCTGGTACCAGCCTCTCAACCACTTTATATAAGTTCAACCTGTTTGCTTTCCTTTTTAGCTCACCTGAGCACAATGTGCTCATGGTGAGCTTTTGTGATCGCCTTTTGTCTGTCGTGCGTTGTCAACATTTGTCTTGTTAACACTAAAGAGGCCACATTTATTATCTGATCCTTATGAAATTTGGTCACAACAAATTTTGTTCTAATGAAATTTTGGATTAGTTCAAAAATGCATCTGGGTCATTTTTCCTAACATGGATATAGTAAAACCTTGTTTGCATTTTAAGTCACATTTTTAGTCCAATCTTCATAAAACTTAGTCAGAACAATTGTGCTAATGAAATCTGGGCTTATTTTGAAAATGGTTCCCATCCGTTGAAAGACATGGCCACCAGGGGTGGGGTATTTTTATGGTTATGGTTTTGTCTCCGTCCGTCTGTCACACTTTTCTGGATCCTGCGATAACTTAAAAAGTTTTTAACATTTTTTCATGAAACTTGAAATATGGATAGATGGCAATATGGACATTATGCAGGTCATTTAATTTTGTTCCTACGTCAAAAATTCTGGTTGCTATGGCAACAAATACACTAGAAATACTGCTGAAAATGGTGTTTTTTTCTGGATCCTGCGATAACTTTAAAAGTTTTTAATATTTTTTCATGAACTTGAAACATGGATAGATGGCAATATGGACATTATGCACGTCATTTCATTTTGATCATACGTCAAAAAATCTGGTTGCTATGGCAACAAATAGACTAGAAATACAGCTGAAAATGGTGTTTTTTTTTCTGGATCCTGCGACAACTTTAAAAGTTCTTAATATTTTTAGCTCACCTGTCACGAAGTGACATGGTGAGCTTATGTGACCGTGTGTTGTCCGGCGTCCGTATGTGCGTGTGTGCGTGCGTGCGTGTGTCCGTCAACAATTTGTTTGTGTCAACAGTAGAGGTCACAGTTTTCATCCAATCTTTATGAAATTTGGTCAGAATGTTTATCTCAATAAAATCTGGGTTGGGATTGTATTTGGGTCATCTGGGGTCAAAATCTAGGTCACTAGGTCAAAAACTAGGTCACAAAATAGGTCAAATAATAGAAAAACCTTGTGTAGACAATAGAGGTCGCAGGTTTCATCCAATCTTTATGAAATTTGGCCAGAATGTTTATCTTCATGAAATCTGAGTTGGATTGTATTTGGGTCATCAGGGGTCAAAAACTAGGTCACAAGGTCAAAAACTAGGTCAAATAATAGAAAAACGTGTAGACAGTGGAGGTCACAGTTTTCATCCAATCTTTATGAAATTTGGTCAGAATTTTTATCTTGATAAAATCTGGGTTGGGATTGTATTTGGGTCATCTGGGGTCAAAAACTAGGTCACTAGGTCAAAAACTAGGTCAAATAGTAGAAAAAACATTGTGTAGACAGTAGAGGTCACAGTTTTCATCCAATCTTTATGCAATTTGGTCAGAATGTTTATCTTGATACAATCTGGGTTGTGATTGTATTTGGGTCATCTGGGAGTCAAAAACTAGGTCACTAGGCTAAAAACTAGGTCAAATAATAGAAAAACCTTGTGTACACAATAGAGGTCGCAGTTTTCATTCAATCTTCATAAAATTTGGTCAGAATGTTTATCTTGATGAAATCTGGGTTGGGATTGTATTTGGGTCATCTAAGGTCAAAAACTAGGTCACTAGGTCAAATAATAGAAAAACCGTCAACAATTTGTTTGTATAGACAGTAGAGGTCACAGTTTTCATCCAATCTTTATGAAATTTGAATAGAATGTTTATCTTGATGAAATCTGGGTTGGGATTGAATTTGGGTCATCTGGGGTCAAAAACTGGGTCACTAGGTCAAAAACTAGGTCACTAGGTCAAATAATAGAAAAAACCTTGTATAGACAATAGAGGTCACAGTTTTCATCCAATCTTTATGAAATTTGGTCAGAATGTTTATCTTGATGAAATCTGGGTTGGGATTGTATTTGGGTCATCCGGGGTCAAAAACTAGGTCACAAGGTCAAATAATAGAAAAACCTTGTGTAGACAATAGAGGTAACAGTTTACATCCAATCTTTATAAAATTTGATCAGAATGTTTATCTTGTTGAAATCTGGGTTGGGATTGTATTTGGGTCACCTAGGGTCAAAGACTAGGTCACTAGGTCAAATAATAGAAAAATCTTGTGTATACAATAGAGGTCACAGTTTTCATCTAATCTTTATGGACTTTGGTCAGAATGTTTGATGAAATCTGGGTTGGGATTGTATTTGGTTAGTCAGGTGAGCGATTCAGGGCCATCATGGCCCTCTTGTTTCATGAAACTTAAAATATGGATAGATGGCAATATGGACATTATTCACGTCATTTCATTTTGTTCATACGTCAAAAATTCTGGTTGCTATGGCAACAAATAGACTAGAAATACTGCTGAAAATGGTGTTTTTTGCTGGATCCTGCGATAACTTTAAAAGTGTTTAATATTTTTTCATGAAACTTGAAACATGGACAGAGGGCAATATGGACATTATGCACGTCATTTCATTTTGTTCCTACGTCAAGAATTCTGGTTGCTATGGCAACAAATAGACTAGAAATACTGCTGAAAACGGTGGTTTTCTGGATCCTGCGATAACTTTAAAAGTTATTCATATTTTTTAATGAAACTTTGAACATATATAGATGGCAATATGGACATTATGCACGTCATTTCATTTTGTTCCTACGTCTAAAATTATGGTTACTATGGCAACAAAAAGACTAGAAATACTGCTGAAAATGGTGGTTTTCTGGATCCTGCGTTAACTTTAAAAGTTCTTAATATTTTTTCATGAAACTTGAAACATGGATAGATGGCAATATGGACATTATGCACGTCATTTCATTTTGTTCCTACGTCAAAAAGTCTGGTTGCTATGGCAACAGAAAATATTCTGACAATGATGGAATTTCTGACAATGGTGGAGCCGGTAGAGGACTTTTATTGCTTGGCAATAGTCTTGTTTCTTATATGGCTATAGTAAAACCTTGTTAACTCTCTTTATGTCACATTTATGGTCCAATGTTTATGAAATTTGGTCAGAACCTTTGTTTGAAAATGGTTATGGTTCGTCTAAAAATTTGCCGTCAGACAGCGGGGCGTTTTTCCTTATATGGCCAAAGTAAAACCCTGTTAACACTCTACAAGTCACATTTTTTATCCAATATTCATGCAACTTGGTTAGTACATTTGTTACTATGATATTTGGGCTGAGTTTGAAAATGGTTCCTGTCCGTTGAAAACAATGGCTGCCAGGGGGCGGGGCATTTTTCCTTGTTGGGCCATAGTAAAACCTTGTTTACTCTCTAGTTGATATTTTGGCCAAGCTTAAAAATGGTTTCAGAAACGTCTCAAAAGTTGCTCAGCTAAGAGCAGTTCAGTTCTCCGAAGTCTCAGGTAAGCGATTGTTGGCTTCTGGCCCTATTGTTTCATGGAGTAGAGGGATCTTCATGTCTTCTAGCATACTTGTGAGGTGTTAGAGTAAATGTAGACATGGGTAATGAATCTCACTACCTGCTTTTGGATATGTTTATGCCCCCGGTAGGATGGCATATAGCAGTTGAACTGTCAGTCTGTGCGTCTGTCCGAAAAACTTTAACATTGGCCATAACTTTTGCAATATTGAAGATAGCAACTTGATATTTGGCATGCATGTGTATTTCATGAAGCTGCACATTTTGAGTCGTGAAAGGTCAAAGTCAAAGTCATCCTTCAAGGTCAAAAGTCAAAAAATACAATCCAAAGGAAGTAATAATCTTAAAAAGGGAGATAATTTCTAAACCTGCCAAATGATATATTGAAGTTTTATTTCAAAGCGGCGCAATAAGGAGCATTGTGTTTCTGACAAACACATCTCTTGTTACATATGGGTCTCAGACGATGTTATTGTTTGACAATTCCAAGGCTAGATTGGTTGTTTACTGCAGGATTTAGGGCAATGTTTTACAATACGCCTAAGGAAGCCAAGTGTGGAATTCCTTGTTTTGGTGATTTTGTTTACATGAGAGCTCTTAAATAAGTCTTCAGGTATTGTTATGTCAAAATATGGATTTTCTTGAATTTGCTGAAGGAAGTGATTTTCATGCTGGTAGAATTTGAGAGATTTTTATGCCCCCTTTCGAAGAAAAGGGGGTATAAAGTTTTCGCACTGTCCGTCAGTCTACCTGTCTGTCACACTTTTCGTGTCCGCTCTCTAATTCAAATAGTTTTCATCCGATCTTTACCAAACTTGGTCAGAAGTTGTATCTAGACAATATCTAGGTCAAGTTTGAATATGGGTCATGCCGGGTCAAAAACTAGGTCACGGGGTCACTTAGTGCATTTCAAGGATTTAGCATGGTGTCCGCTCTCTAATTGAAGTAGTTTTCATCTGATCTTTACTGACTAATGGGGTTGTTTACCCTCGGGACTTCGGTTAAAAAAGCATTGCCCGAGCACAATGCTTAACATAAAACTCTGCATTAAAAGGTCGAAAACGGCCATAATATGGTCAGCCCGATTTTACTGGGCTGTACCATTTATAAAATAGGATACTTTGCAGTGTTGGTGCGGTGCTTTAATTAAAATCTAGTAGTTAAAAATAGAATTACTTAACATAAATTACAAGCGTTATAAATGCATTACTCAATGTAACAACAAAGCGACTGAGCCTAACGCTATTAAAAAGCGGAGTTTCGATTGGTTCATAGGCCGATAAAACGACAGCTCGGATTGGATCAAATTGCTTAATAAGAAATACATGTAGGTCAATCATCTGATCTTTACCAAACTTGGTCAGAAGTTGTATCAAGACAATATCTAGGTCAAGTTCGAATATGGGTCATGCCGGGTAAAAAACTAGGTCACGGGGTCACTTAGTGCATTTCAAGGATTAAGCATGGTGTCCGCTCTCTAGTTTATGTGGCTTTCTGATTTATTTTGATATTCTAAGACATTTTTATGCCCCGAAGGAGGGCTTATAGTGATCAGACCGTCTGTCCGTCACACTTTGCGTTTAGATTTCGAAAAATGCACATAACTTCTATGTCGCTTTAGGTAGCAATTTCATATATGGCATGCATGTGTATATGGACAAGGCCTTTCCACACGAACACAAATTTTGACTCCTGTGACCTTGACCTTGAACTTAGGGTCCGCGTTTAGGTTTTGAAATCTGCGTTTAGGTTTTGATAAAAGCTCATAACTTCTACCAAGCGTTTAAAGGAGGCATAAGTCATCCTATGGTGACAGCTCTTGTTGGTACATGTATATGGTCAGGCCGTAGCATTTTTGTTTGTTGAAGCGCATTCGTCATGTGTTGGCAATTGCTTCAGGTTTTGCTGTACGATATCGTGGTCCAGACGACTACTGATAGAATGGTATAGAAGGCAATTGTCTGCAAAAAAGTGCTGAAGACTTTACTGAGTCTGGTATCATTGATGTGGCATAGGAATTGCAGGGGGCCTAGGACTGTGCCATGGGGTTAATAGGAGTGGACTCCTCTCCTTCCAACTTTCAAACTCTGTCTGTACAGATGTCCTCGAGCCAGTGATTAATGTTTGCAGTCACGCCATACTGCTCTAGTTTATGCAGGAGCTTTTTAATGTGGAACAGTACTGAAAGTCCAAAATAGCCATGTCTCTCTGTTAACTAGAGTTGTAGCTGGTGAGAAGATCATGAATAGTGGTCAGCAGTTGAGTTCGGCAGGAGTGTCCAGTTTAAAAGAAATTTTTTCCTTAAACTGAGTTATTTTAATTACCAAAACATCTATCACATATTACTAAAGATAGTTCCATGTCCTGACTCTTCCTGGTTTTAGTTTGCCTGAGCACAAAGTGAGTTTTTTTTCCTGATCATTCATTGTAAGTGTAGTGTGCTTCAACCTTTTGATTTGCATGTGTAAATGATCACATCTATGATAGACATTAGAGAGGTCGGACAAGTTTTGTTGCTTTTACATGCACAGCCGTCTGAGAGAGCACCAAACGACACGTAAATCTAGATATTACGTTTATGATTCAATCTTTATTTAACTTACTCAGCATGTTTATCTCGACAATATCCACGCCATGTTTGAATCAAGGATCTGTGTGCCAAAAAACAAGATTTTGGCAAAACCTTGTACCCACTCTAGAGGCCACATTTATGATACAATGCGGAAGGAAATCGCTTGGAATGCCTTTATTGATAACTTCGAGGCCAAGTTTGAATCTTGTATATGGGTGTCCAAAGTCTAAGTCACCATGTCAAAGCTGAGAAAAACACACACTAGAAGTAGCATGAACCCTCGGTGGCATAGAGGTGACATACACTCCTTATTTTTAGCTCACCTGAGCACAACGTGCTCATGGTCAGCTTTTGTGATCGCCTTTTGTCCATCGTGCGTCGTAAGTTGTCTGTGTGCGGCGTCAACATTTGCCTTGTTAACTCTCTAGAGGCCACATGTATTGTCCAATCTTCACGAAATTTGGCCAGAAGACTCTTCTTCTTTAGGTAAAGGTCAGGAGTTTTGATAGACTGTACGGTTGACCTAATTGAGGGATGAGACAGCCACTGGGTATTTAACAATTTAAAATCTAAAAGGATATGTGCGCATTAAAACTATGTACAGGCATTGGCTGGTAACGCTGTCCTAGAGGGTGAGGCTCTGAGCTGGGCCAGAGCAGTCTTAAACCCTTCTAGACAGGCGGAGTCAGTGACAAGGATCAGCAGCTGGTTCCACTGTCTTTTGGTTCTGGGGTCGAACGAGTTGTTATAGACAGTAGATTGTGGGCTTGCCTGCTTCAATTTTGATTTTCCTCTTGTTCTTGTGTCGCTCCGTGATGGGATAGGTCCGGGATCTACATCTACAAGCTGATGTTGTATCTTGTAAAGGAGGGTCAGACGATGGTCCTGTCTCATATCCTGTAGTGGCCGCCATCTAAGATCCTTGAGCATATGTGACACACAGCCTGGTGATCTGTCCCAGTGGTTGTTGTGAACAAATCTAACACCTCTTCTCTGGGCTTGTTCCAGCTGGTTTATGTCTCTGGCCTGGTATGGGTCCCATGCGGCTGCTGCATAGTTGAGGGATGGTACAAGGGAGTGGTAAGTTTTTTCTCTAGCTTTTTTGGTGCAGTTGTACAGGTTCCTCCTCAGGAATCCAAGTGTCTTTGAGGCCTTGGCTGCAGTGTTGTCGACATGCTGTTTCCATGAAAGGTCTCCAGTAAGTGTCACTCCCAGGTACTTAGCATTTTCAACGTCCTCAAGAATGTGTCCATGAAGGTTGTATGAATGTTTTCTGCGGAACCGCTTGTTGGTACACATATGTAAGACCTGGCTTTTCTAGGGATTAAAGTGTATCTGCCGTCTTGTCTCCCACTCACCAAGGGCATCAAGGTCCCTCTGTAGCTCAACTGAATCAGCCTCTGTCCTGATTTCTCTGTAGAGGAGCCCATCATCTGCAAACAGACGTGTCTTTGATGTTGTTACCTTGGTCTCAATGATATCTAGGATGAGTTCGAAAATGATTATGTTTGCTTGAAAAACATGGCTGCCAAGGGGCGGGGCATTTTTCTTTATATGGCTATACATGTATATGGCTATAGTAAAATCTTATTAACACTCTAGAGGCCACATTTATTGTCTGATCTTCATGAAACTTGGTCAGAAGATTCATCCCAATAATATCTCGGACGAGTTCGAAAATGATGCCGGTTTGATAAAAAAACATGGCCTCCAGGGGGCGGGGCATTAGTATGGCTTTAGTAAAACCTTGTTAACATTCTAGAGGTCACATTTATTTTCCGATCATCATGAAACCTGGTCAGAAGATTTTTCCCAATGATATATTGGATGAGTTTGAAAATGGTTTTGGTTGCTTTAAAAACATGGCCACCAGGGGCGGGGCATTTTTAGCTCGACTATTATAAATAAAATATATATTGTGGAGCTATCCTACTCACCCCGGCGTCGGCGTTAGCGTCTGCGTCTGCGTTAGCGTGCAAATGTTAAAGTTTTCGTACTACCCCAAATATTTTCATTGTGCCTTGACATATGGCTTTCATATTTTGCATACTTGTTTACCAACATTACCCCAATCTATAAACAAGAGCAGACAACTCTATCAAGCATTTTGTCATAATAATGGCCCCTTTTCCACTTACAATATGCAGCAAATGTTAAAGTTTGCGTACTACCCCAACTATTTTCAATGTCCCTTGACATATTGCTTTCATATTTTGTATACTTGTTAACCATCATGACCCCAACCTATAAACAAGAGCAGACAACTGTATCAAGCATTTTGACAGAATTATTGCCCCTTTTATACTTAGAATATGCATATTATTGATAAATCTATATTAAAGTTTGCGTACTACCCCAAATTATATTTCCTATATCCTTTGACACATTTCTTTTATATTTTGCATACTTGTTTACCAACATTACTCCAACTTATAAACAACAGCATACCACTGTATCAAGCATTTTGACATACTTATGGTCCCTTTTACACTTATATAATTTAAAATTTTGCTTAAATTGCCATAACTTCTTTATTTGTGATCACATTTATTATTACTTTCACAAAACAACACTTACCCCTCACCCCCCACCCCCTAATTTTTATTTTATTTTAATTTTATGCATCATCTTATAAATTACCACACCCCACATTATACCCCCCCTCTTCCTCATGTAATAAATTACCACACCCCACATTATACTCAATCTAAACACCCCCACTCCTAACTAACCCAAAACAATTTTCTTTTCTTTAAAACATGGTTACAAAAAACACATATATTTATTTTATTTTTGAACGACCGTCCAAACTTCCCACCCAAGCTATTGCTATCAAACTTAACATATAATCTTATTACTTTGTTTTATGTCTTTACAAATGTTCAATAGATTGTGGAAAATATACCTGAACTATTACCTTCACCTTATTGAATAATTTGAACAATTTTCCCATGATGGCTTACGTTATACTGTCAAGCAATCGAATACTCGAGCGCGCTGTCCTCTGACAGCTCTTGTTCCTTATATGGCTTTAGTAAAACCTTGTTAACACTCTAGAGGCCCCATTTATTGTCCAATCTTCATGAAACTTGGTCAGAACATTTGTCCCATTGATACCTCGACTGAGTTCGAAACTGGGTAATGCTGGGTCAAAAACTAGGTCACTAGGTCAACAAAAAAGAAAAACCTTGTGAACACTGTAGAAGTCACATTTGAGGCCAAATCTCCATGTAACTTTGTCAAAATATTGTCTAAATGATATGTTGGTTGAGTTCAAAAATGGTTCCGATCCGTTGAAAAACATAGCCGCAAGGAGGCGGGGCAGTATTCCTTATATGGCTATAGAGAAACCTTGTGAACACTAGAAGTCACAATTTTTGCCCAATCATCATGAAACTTGGTCAAAACATTGGTTTCATTGATATCTCGGACGAGTTCGAAAATTGTCCTGATCGGTGAAAAAACAGGGGGCGGGCAGTTATCTCTATATGTTTATCGTGAAAACATGTGAACAGTCTAGAAGACACATTGTTTGCCCAGTCTTCATGAAATTTGGTCAGAACATTTGTTATCTGGATACGACAGTTGAGTTCGAAAATGGTTCGGATCGGTAAAAAAACATGGTCACCGTGGGGGGGGGGGGGGGGGGGAGTCCTTATATTTATATAGTAAATAAACTTGACTGAACACTCTAGTTTCCTGATTATCTGGCAGTATTGTCTGAGCTTTCCACTTCCTTCCTGCTGGTTTACCTCTTCCAGATATTTTGTGATGCATTTGTTATATAACTAAGAAATCTCTGCAGATTAATGCAGATTTTTTTAAATTTCGATTTGTTCTGTAGGTTTAAGCACAAGAGTTTGAAATTCTACCCATAAAGCTAATCTAATGGCGAAATAAAAAAATACCCCTTTATAGTATAAAGACTACAGAAATGAAACGCAGCAGACCCCGGACCCGCCCATTTTCCAGTAAACAAGGGAAATTACTGGAAAAACAGGGTACCCTACATCGAAAAATGGTATAATAATCAAAAGGCCGGTGAAAGAAACTACGAACACTGCTTACCGTGAACTACCTTCCTCTTAATTCACAATTATTCAACACTTTCCGCTCATCGTCGGATCCATTGCGTGTTGTTGTTGTTTTTTAGGCTAGATTGCACTCTACCGGTACGCAGTTGTTTACCACTATCGACAAAGCGGGGGTTTGGGGGCGGTAGCTCCCAATACTAAGGAAATATATAGGATAAAAAGGATTATTAGGTGTTGCGTTAGAAGTTAGGTATTGGGCGCTTAGCAACGATAATTATAATCGCCGAATATCTGCAATAAAGATATTTCTGGTCATGTTTACCGGGTTAACGCGACAGAGTTTATATAATGAGTCTTGTACTGACCGTGAACTGAACTTTATACCTTCCGAGATGGAATGCAATGCATTAAAGTGAGGTCACGATTCCACTGCTGGAACGACGGTTTGTTTAAAGCTTTATACTAAAATATACGTGATTAGAGAATGCAATGCGGTAGTAATTACTAAATATGATAACACGGCCTTTAAGTACACACGCTATGGCGCTGACAATCTTCTAAATGTACAGGGGCACACACAAACTATATTGATGTTGTGAGTTGAGTGTGAAACTGTTCTATCCCTCAAGCCTTTTTATAAGAGATGAAGTAGATTCACGCTGAATACGCATTTAACATCGTTACAAAGACGCGGTCGTGTTGCCGATGTTCTTTGGAATTATGCTCAAATCAGCCAATGGGATAAATGAAGTGTATTCATTCGGATCTAGCCGCGGGAAATTTTATTTGAAAGTTATTGGGCACTTACAAAGGTCAGGTAAGGTGAAAAGCTGGCTAAGACAATTACGCCGAAAAAGTAGTTATATCACTATAAAATAAAATGGTAAAGATACCAAACGGCAACAATGATGAAACAATTTTTTTTATCTTGATTACCATTAAACAAACAGTAATCTTTGATTGGTTCATTACACGATGACACATGCATCAATCAGTGATACGTATTTATCCAACAATTATCTAATAAAGGTATAAGTGAACAAATAATTTGTTATCTAGTGCGAAAAGAAACACATGTTAGTCAAATTTCAAGTTTGGCTTATAAATAGATGTCGAAAAGCATATTTTTACATCATGTTGATGTTGTGTTGTTTTGATTTTTTATACATCGGCTTGATATACGTTCCTGATTAACATGGAACTTTAAGTCAAAACTACAATTATAAATAATAAATATGTGCATGCATACATTTCTATGTGATTGGTTACGATATATCTCAAATAAAAGTAGCTGTATGAACAATATGTTTTTACGCATCCTGTATGCCTTTTTTTATTATCTGTACACAAATACAAAATACTATTAATTTATTGAATATTTAAAAACTAACTCTGAATGTTTAACAATAAAAATAACATGATTGTAAACTATTTTATTCGAACATAAATTTTAATAAAAACAAAACTCTAAATGTGTATTAAATGAAATATCGTTTAAGTTTGTAAAAGTTTTATTAATTGTTACCTTGCATATGTTAAAATCATTGCAACGGCGTTTTGCTGCATTGTCTTATAGTACACGTAATACAAATTCAACAGTAAAACGAGGCAGTTGGAGAAAAAAGCAAGTCAGACGTGGCGCGCATACGGTCAGCTCTTTACATAAAACAATGGTGAACATGGATTTTCTCAGAAAAGTCTAGATAGATGGTAGATACGTGCAAATCTAAAAACAACAACAACAGTAAATGTCAAACAAGTATACATGCATTTTATACGCGAAATTCTCATTACATACGATTGTTTTATCCTAGATCATTGCTCTTTGAATTTGTAAAAATTTGAACTTAAACTACATATTGAAAAAGGAAATAAATGGTGTTGTTAATTTAAAATCACACTTAAAAAATGTACCTCTGAAGTTTTCATAAAAACTGTTTTTTAAGTTACACTTGTCTACATAAGTTTACAAAAATAAATTAAGATTCAAATTAAAATTAACCAAATCAAGTATGACCATAGTAGAACGACTTAACAACGGTTGATAATAACGTTGTTTTGACGTGGTTGGTAAAATCTGTCAGGTAACGATCATAAAAGGTTAACGGGACGTAAAAACACAATATAAATACAAACAACATTACTTTTAATGCAAATTGTTTATTATACTTTTAACAATATACACTGTATATTTCATTTAATCAAATCATCACCTTGCCATACCAATCTCATTAGAATACAATACAACAAACCACGACGTTATGTGTTTGTTTGACTAAGAAAAAAGCCTACTTTCTTAATAAGCTCCTTTATGAGATATCCTGGTTAATCAACCGAATGATACTTCATATCGAATGATCGAATGCTCCATTTACATTAACATGATTAGGCAACACGTGTTTACACTTCCGAGGTCGTGGGGAGGATGTATATCTGGGCTTACTGTGCTTAAGTTGACGTTTATTTTGTTTATATATTTCTATATCTTTATGTTTTAATATTTATTTTCTTAAGTGTATGTTTATGTAGTTGCAGCTGATTTGCACAACGAGGTCATTTCGTTTTTTTAGTTTGAATAGGATGAATATTTTCTCCCGCCAAGCCATTTTAAATTTACATTTCTTTAAACTTAATTAACTATTATTTTTATTAAATTATTTACATATTAATATTTTTTCTTTACATGCTATTGTTTTACTTACTGAAACATGGACGAACGATTTTTCGGATTTAAATGTATTAAATCGAACTCAGTAAATTAAAATCAAGCAAACGACCATCCGGAGGAATAATGTTTTACATTTCAAATGAAATGCAAAGATACTTGAGTATTAACCAGCGAAGATGACATCCTTTGTGTAAAAATATCTCCATCTCAAATGTGTTTTGATTAAAATTTATAAATATTCATATGTTTTACCTGCGAATAGTTCGAGGCAGGCTATGGAAGAACGCCATCCACTTGACAGAGCACTAGGTTAGATAATCTTTGTTCAAAACAAGGTGACACTTTAAATGTTATATTGTGTGGTATGGAAAGCGTATATGGTACACCCTGATGCTGTGATAATGCCAACATTCTATGACGTCATGATATAAAAAGGCGTCATGGCGTAAAAATATCTCATCGTGTCGACTAAAACTATGATGGTAATTTTCTCAAGCGCATTACGCCAAAAATTATGTTAATTTGTCGACTTAGATCATGTCAACCAAATATTTTTTCAGGAAAAGCCGGAAAGATTTACGTCGAGACTTTAACTTAATGTCGTTTTGGCGAGTAAAATTATAAGGGGAAAACCTACAAAACTATGACGACATACCATGTTATTTCACAGAAAGTCGATATAAACTAATCTGGCATGACTATATTATTGGGTGTACCATATTCTATGACGACATGATATGAAAAAGGTGTAATGGCGTAAAAAATAGCTCATCGTGTCGACAAAAATATGATGGTTAGTCATTTTCACAAGACCATGACGCCAAAAATTATGTTGATTTGTCGACTTAGATTATGTCGACCAAATAATTTTTGGGAAAAGCCGGAAACATTTACGTCGAGACTTTAACTTAATGTCGTTATGGCGAGTAAAATTAAGTGGGGAAAAAGCTGCAAAACTATGTCGACATATCATGTTATTTAACAGTAAGTCGATATAAATTAATCTGGCAAGACCATATTATTTGGGTGTACCATATACGCTTCCGTAGTGTGGTGATATGAATGCTCATATATATGATTTACCCGATTTTGTGCCAGATGAAAGTAAAGATCACATAAAGTTTTTACCCAAAGATAACGTAGCTGATATTGACACCGCGCGGTGTTACCAGGATAAAGGTATATGTAATAATGACGGTTTAATATTACTAGATTTGTGTACAGATACCGGAATGCGCATTTTAAATGGTAGGTGTGGTATACATCAGGATGGGAAGTGCACGTTCATTTGGAGAACGTGCTCTAGTGTATTTGATTATGTTATAGCAACGCAAGGTATTTTTAATAGTGTTCACTCTTTCCGAGTTGAGGATCCAAATATTTTGTCCGACCATTGCTTAATTGATTGCTCTTTTACATTTAAATATAATAATCAGTCAAACAATACTTATATTGATCAAAATGGTAGTCTGTAAGGATTATCTTTTAATATAAATATGTATGGGACACTGACCTAGGGCAATTATTTCTGGAAGCTTTACGCTCAAGTGATGTTACTGTAAAAGTGCATGGAGAAATGCTGTAAGTAATGCTCGAATGGTCATTGTCGGCTCGGGTACTACTTAATTGTACCCCGGGTACTCTTAAGTATACTTAAATGTACCCCGGGTACGGAACATATACTAACACGTTACCGGCAAATTTAGAATGTACTAAAGTATTATTCCCGCCCAAAAACCGATGTCGTAAAACACGCTACGGAATACGAAACAAAGTTCTCTTGGAAAAAAAAATTCTTCAACATGTTTTTTTGAGCAGGAGTTTCGATAGTGAAGAGGCTATTTTACAGAATATTGCCATATATATGAACATAATAAAGTACATTCACCGTACCCGGGGTACATGTAAGTATACTTAAGAGTACCCGATATACATGTAAGTAGTACCCGAGCCGACAATGACCAATCGAGCGTAAGTAATAGCGCGTCATCATATGATCTCGACCGTTGCATAATTAATCTTAATGAAATATTAGATGGAGTTGCCTCCTGTTTTTTCAAATGCAAATTTAGAAATACTTGCAGTTAGCTCACAACAAAATACTCATAAAAACCATTGTTTTCTCAAGAATATGCTGTAAAAGGGATCTATTTTACAGTTAACTGAATAAAAAAAAATAATAAAACAAATGAAAACAGAATGTTACTAAATAAGAATAAGTCTACTTCGTGGAATGGTATGAGAGAAACGAATGTTGTGTTATGTTTTATCAACTAAATAACCAATTTCCATAGAACTAATTTATAAATCTATACAGGAACTTAATTCTAATAAACGCCATATTTACATAAACTTTTTAACAAATAAAAAATGATAGTGGTTATAATTCCACTTCTTGGTATGAGGGCTTCGTTGTACCTTTGCAAAAGAAAGGTAGTATTAATGTTGAAAATAGCTATAGAGGCATAACGTTATTGAGTACGTAATTGTAGTGGGTTTAGGAGTGGGGACACGTGGTAAGTCAAGTCAATGGAGGTTTATATCCATTTTATTGTAGACGTCGACCAATATAGTCAATGACGGAAAAGAACTCAACAGAAAAATGAAAATATTTTACAAACAGAACAAAATAAGCTATACTACGAAATATGAATTAAATTAATATCACAATATTTAACCTAATTCAAACACATTTCATAATGCAACCATACACAAAGTTCAATAAATGAAAACCGTTTAACAACTCACTAGATTGGAATAAAGTGAAGACCACGAGGATGGACTTGCGTCCACTTGACGACCTTGGCAAATGCAAGCGTGGTCAGTTATTTCATTATGAAATCAACAGTTACATTTTAATGACCAATGAAAATCTTACATCGGAAGAATTCATTATTATGATTGGACATAACAACTATTGCATCAGCTGCATGGGTGAACGAATACTAGAGAGGACAGAATTTCCTAAAAATAGTTAATATAAATTATATGAAAAGATATAATAAATGGACCTATACTATATAAGAAAAACTGTTCACTCTCATTTTAAATATGAGGCTTTCTCGTTTTGCGGAACATTGTTACGTATACGTAGAAGCACAGGGGGGGGGGGGGGGTTAGACAAAATATGATCACCTTTGATAATTTATTTGTACTGCAGGCTCTTATGACACACTTATTTAATCAAGGAAAAAAGTTGTTTGTTTATTTGTGGCTTTTAGTAAATCGTTTGATTATGTTGTTCGAGAAAACCATTGGGTGTAACAAGGGATACGAGGCAAAATGTTTGATATAGTAAAACCAATGTACTCAACTGTTAAATCAAGAGTAAAATATTATAATAAATTAAGTGGGGATTTCGAATGTTTGCTAGGTGTAAGACAAGGGGATTGTTTATCGCCGTTCCTGTTCTCTATGTTCTTAAATGATTTAGAATCAGTCTTTTCTGAAAGTGGTATTAATGGTATAGATATAAATGATTTAAAACTATTTCTCGTGTTGTATGCAGACGCTTTCATTATTTTTGCAAATAACGCCAAGGAATTGCAACATAATCTAAATGTATTACATAAATATTGTAAACCCTGGCAATAAGCAGTTAACACTGATTAAACTAAAGTCATGGTATTCAGAAGGGGGAGGGGGGGGGGGCGGCTGCCAAACAATGTTTCATTCCACTACCATCATATTTAAATTGAGATAGTAAGTTTAATTATCTTGGTGTTGTATGCCTGGTGGCTCGTTCTCTGAGCACAAAGCACACTAGATGGTCAAGCTTTGAAGGCGATATTCAAGGTGAGCAAATACCTTAACACGTTTTCGAGATTACTGTGAAACACAGACTAGATTTGCTTGATAAACTAATCTCGCCCATTCTTAATTACGGTAGCGAATTTTGTTTTCAAGGGCGACGCTATACAAGGCATTCATATGCAATTTTATAAAAAGCTGTTGGTGTAAAAAGAAGCACTCAAAATGATATTATACATAGTGAACTGTCAAACAATAGATATTTTAATATTATAAAATATTTGATCAAAATATTGCACAATGATAGTAATAAGTTAAGTAAAAAATAACTCACATTGTTGAATGATTGCGAAAGATATCATAACACAAACGTTGATGCTCCCTTCTACATGATTTGCTTAACACACTTGACTGTTAGTATGCCTGGTATTTTCAGGATGTCGGTCAATATACTATATTTCTAGGTGCTATGAAACAGAGATCAACAGGTAATTTAATCCCAAATTGGAACGGTAGATTGGTAAACTCGAGTAGAGCTTTTTTTTATAGAATATAGCAAACTTTTAAATTCAACCACATTTAAATAATTTTATATTAAACAGTACAAATTTAGCTTATCAAGGTTACGATTATCTTCTCATAGATTAAGAATACAAAGTGGCAAATGGTCTAAACCCAATCCTAAACCTGATGAGCAAAGGACATGTATTACTTGTAGCCGGCTATATCATTTTGTGCTTGAATGCAACTCATACACAGCTTTAGATGTAAATATATACCTTCATATCTTAGAAACATACCCAATATGCAAAAATGTCGCAGTTCCAGTTAGATTACCATGTGCCTGTCCATTTGATGAAAATGTACCCATTAAACATATTCCACGTATGACGTATATCTATAAATGATATCGACATATTTCACTAGATAAATATAGGATCTGGCACGAGTTGTCATATCATACCATATTTTATTAAACGAGTTCAGGAATTTTGTTAGTAAGCGAGCCTTTGGTGAGCTTACTAACGAATTTCCTGGACGAGTTTAATAAAATATGGTATGATATGACAACGAGTGTCAGATCTTTTTTATCACATGCTTTTAAATGAGCAAATTAAATAAATATTTACGCAAACAAAATGATAAATCCCGAATGTTGTTTACATTTCGTGCCATCATTTGAAGTTACAACGTCATTTCAGCAAAATAACAAAATGCGATTGGTCAATAAACGAAAACTAAGCCAATGAAAACGCTTAAAAATGTTGTATTACACATGTGTAATAAAAAAAAATATGTAATGGTTGTGTTACATGGGAAACAGGGTATAGCATGTGATAAAATACGTAAATGTCTTTTGTTTTTATTTGTGTATGTAAATCAAACGAACATGTATGTTATATGTTATCAAAATGTTAAGTATATTGTGCTCATTTAATAAACAATCGAATGTAATATGTGTCTTTATAAATTGTTATTATACGATACATACTTAACATGTCATCTTCCATGTGTTTTTTTTATTATTTTGTTTACTTAAATTTGTATTTATTTAGTTTATAATCACGTAATTTGTTCTGTTATTAGAATGAAACACGATTGGTTGTAAATCTCATTTAGTGCATTTTCTATAAATGTTATTTTAAAATGAAAACAATGCATTATGGTATTTGTATTACTCAGCTTCTTATGTTTTTTCAAAAGTTTTGTGTCAGTTCTTTTTACAGTCTCACTATGATTTTGTGCGACGAGTAAATGCATGTATTATTAAATGCAGATATTGATCTATTGATATTATTCATGTAGTATGTATAATATTGAACAATCTCGCTTACTCATAACTTAAGTACTCATCAGATATATGTTTATAGTATTATTAATGTTGTTATCACTTGCATGTACTAAAATGTGTCCAAATGGACAAATGGCCTTCTGGAAATATTATAAAAAATAAAATCTTAAACTTTGAATCTTAAAAATGAATACGCCATGCCCATCCGGATATACGGTGTTCGTGCTTCCCTAGTTTATTTAAAGATCGTAGACGTCGGGATAGAAAGGTTATTGAAGGTAAGCCACTCACAAGTCTGTTGTTTATCTTACGTGACCTTCGATACATTAGATGTTTTTTTCTTACAAGTCTGACACAGTATTTGTGCATGCATACTGTAAACTATGATTTATACAAACTTAATAATTTGTTTTACTGAGGCTTTTTTGTCTTTATTCAATATCATTTCTGATATTTGTTTATTTTCACTTTTTTGTTACAGCACATTACGACACCTAATATTCAAATGACAAACAGTGCTAATATTTTTGTAAAAAGGCTTTTGATGATGTGAATTCTTCTTAAATTCTCATATTAAAACAAAAAAAAATCATAAAAAATGTATTTTTTAATTTGATGTACAATTGTTTGTATGTCTACCACATACGATATTTTCGCCTTTAATTTAAGACGAATTGTTTTCTTTATGTGTACATCTTAGTTACAGTTAAAATGGTAGTATCATAGTAAGAAATAATTGTGTATGCATTGTAAGATCTTTTTCACAAAGTGACATTAAAAGATGTATGATTTATCTTCCTTTCAACTGTGTTTTAATTGTTGCCATATTAAGTCTTTACAGTCTTAATATACATAAGATATAGAAATTAAATCAATGCACTATACATTTTAGTTTTGCATTTGAAAATATCAGTGTAATAATGAGTAGTTTTGAAGCTCTCCTTTCGAGCTTTTTTACTTGTTGATTAGTGGAATATCATAACCCCCCCTCCGTAAGGCGGTTACCTTATTACACTATTACACCATTGGATATGCTTTGACTTACAATGCCTTATTATACTGACAATAATAATAATTGGATTGTATTTGTATGTAAGAATCTATATGAAATAAGTTGGTGAGTGACTGTGAAATAATAAAATCATAATCTATTTTACACAATGAAATAACGTTATTTTCGCTAAAGAGAAATTTATGTTTTTTAAAAAGCTTTTGTAAATAATCTCAGCTTTGTATTTTATTATAATTTGTATATTAACTTTTTGACTGATTTAGTTTTTTATGTTCACGTTCGTTTTATAATCCAACTTGCTGAAAGTAGAACATAATTATGCAATTCTTTGGAAACATAAATAAAATAATGTGCAATTAAAAATTATTTCAGTAATGTGTTTCTTTTAGTTTTAATTCGTTTGCACATCCATTAAAACACTGGACTATTTTATAGACTTAAATGTAGACTTATTTTCATGGTAATTAACTTACAGTTTCATACTACAAACATTAAATAAAACGTTGACGAAACCTGAAAATAGGGTTAGAAGCCCGATATAAACACATTATTAGTAATGAAGTGACGATGTGTTATGCATGATACATATCGTGTATTCCATTATGAGCATTATTGTAGCAGAAAATGTTAACCTCTCCAGTCCCATCTGCTTCCACACTCTGGATCAGCAGACGATTTATTTCATAAATCAATCTCTGGGTTAATAGTCGCCATCTTTCGAACTACTTTCAAAAGTACAACAACAACAATAACAGTAGAAGACAATTTAATTGCGAAAAGTTGAAAAAATGAGTACATTTGTCACGGTTGATGAGTGGAATAGTGTTATTTTCAACTGTGTATGAAGCATGTGAACTGGTAGTGGAATAACCGAATTGTTGGTGGAAATGGAATTTAGAAATATATCTAGTAATTCATCATCGTGTAGAATTATCATCAGCATTATTTCTGTGGAACCTTGCACTATTCAAAATACAAGTGTTTCATAGATATGGTGCTTTTGACATAGTTCACTAACCATCAAGACTAAATTGATTCATGCACACAGGTAAAGTAAATAATTGAATTTGTGCAGAATGTTTATTTTTTACAAATTATTATTTAATTTGACCAATTTATTTTAGATTGATTGCACTGAAACTCAAAGTCTAAAGCTTAGTAAGACACTTAAGCCAGTTTTCTGAGAAGAAACAATACTTGTTCAGAGTATAGCAGGCTCATGCGGCCTCTGGTTTATTTATTTGGCCTCGGCCTTTATCCTGGGTCGCTTTGATTTCAGGTGTTTAGCCCCCATATCAACAAGGCTCTTGACCCTATATGTAGTTATTTATATTGTTTAAAGATTTTGAGAACCCTCACTCGGTGCCAGTGGGGATAAAACAGGGACCTTCTTATAGCTAGAAGAATGCATCAAATATGCCAGCAACACTTTATAATCAATAACTTTATAATTGATGATTCTGTTCTTATAACTACATTACTAATTTACCAAAACAATGTGAAACACATTTTTATGCCCCCAAAGGAGGGCATATAGTGATCGCACTGTCCATCTGTCTATCCGTCACACTTTGCATTTAGGTTTTGAAAAATGCTCATAACTTCTATGTCGCTTCAGATGTAACATTCATATTTGGTATGCATGTGTATATGGACAAGGCCTTCCCATACACACACAAATTTTGACCCCTTTGACCTTGAACTTAGGGTCGGCGTTTAGGTTTTGAAAAATGCTCATAACTTCTATGAAAGCGGTTATCGGGGGCATATGTCATCCTACGGAGACAGCTCTTGTTTTTGCTACTGTCCTCTGCACAAACCATGATATATCTGCATATATGCATCCAACCAAATCAGTAAAACTATTTGGCACTTTTCAGTAAACTTATTGCATGTTAACTTTTCAACAATATATATATATATACATGTATATATAATTATATATAACAGATCTTGAAAAAAACACACATCAAACTTCAAATTGTATTAGTAAATTAAAGGCTTTAATTGGTATTGTGACATTGACACCACTCATGCATGATACTATACAATTATACAACTATGGAACACATTATTTATGAGAAATTCCAATACATCAACATATCGTCTCAGATTTAAGGCAGATAATCTAGTGCTTTTTTGCTGCCATTTTTACTATTACACATATTTTCATTTTATGTTATGATGCATTGATTTTGTTTCTAAATTAACCAAGCAATCATGTTAAACTTTTGAAGAAAGGTGTTGTCTGATAAATATAGAAAATATAATCACTACAAAGTGAACAAAATTCAGTTGAATACTGTGACCAACAAAGATTTGCCAAAGAGCAATTCAGATCATGATTTAAATTAAATACAAGTAATATGAAAGTCTGCCTATTGGATCCCAGTTAAGACTTATTTGTCAAATCTGCACATTAATTTTCCCTTAGCCATGTAGAATTGGGGACTAAATACCATCAAGTCATGTAAAAAGGAGCAGGGTATAGCACGCTGCTATTGATCTCTTGAGCTTTCACATGAATTTTACGGGCAATTTTTATACAACAAATGATATTATATAGTGTAATGATAAAGCATTATGAGCACAAATTATACCTCTTACTAGTGGTGCAAAAATCATTTAAGTGTCACATTTCAAAAGAAAATTTATATAAAAAGGTATTATTAATTGTTAAAACGTTATAAAAGGTTATTTCAATTCACTAAAGCATTTAATTACAAGAACAAGTGCATTTTATGTCCATTACAATACATGTAACAGTATTGGCATTGTATTTATCTGCATTTGATGTGCATTTAATACACTTAAAAATGCAGACAAGACACACTTCTAACAGAAACAAATGTATTTTTTTCTGCATTTTTCCAGCATTAATACTCTTCAAGTGTATTTTTTATCATCCCAAATACACTTTACAAGGAAAAAGGTATGTTAAAATGCATTTTTAGTTTGTTTTAAGTATATTTTCAAATGCATTAAGACACTCTTTTCTTTTGCAAAAAATGATGAACAAAAACTTGAAAATATTTAATATACTAAAGTGTAGTAATTATTAAAGTTTTGTATGAGCATCAAAAACAGTGTCAAATTCATACCAGTGCCTATTTAGTAGCAGTAGGCCTTATATGGTTTACTTGTGGTAGAAATAATGCATTTTGTATAATACAACATACATAAATTAAAAAATATAGCTGCCCATACAGTTCAATACAATGTTCAATTAACTACACTGTGCAAAGTTGAAATATGACATCAAGCTTGGAATAATCTTTTCAATAATGAATAATATGCTGTTTTAATTTATAAGTGAAATAAACACTTGCATATAAAAACTGATTTTACATCAAAACTAAATGTTTAATTTGATTTTTAGCTCCACTGGCCAAAGGTCCTGTGTCCATCGTGCATCCATGCATAAACTTTTCCTTTAAACATCTTCTCCTAAACTACTGGTCCAATTCTGATGAAATTTCTTAGGAATGTTCCTGGGGTGAACCTCTTTCAAATTTGTTCAAATTATGCCCCTGTGTCAAATTTGACTCTGCCCTGGGGGTCACAAAATTGAAAATTTGCTTAAATAAGGCCTATTTTGTGAAAACTTTCAAAATCTCCCGTCCATAACCATTGGGCCTAGGGCTATCAAATTTGGTATGTAGACACATCTAATAGTCCTCTACCAAATTTGTTCAAATTATACCCCTGGGGTCAAATTTGACCCTGCCCCGGGGGTCACAAAATTGAACATATGCTTATATAGGGTATATTTTGTGAAAACTTTACAAATCTTCTCGTCCATAACCATTGGGCCTAGGGCTACCAAATTTGGTATGTAGTGGCATCTTATAATCCTCTACCAAGTTTGTTCAAATTATGCCCCTGGGGTCAAGTTTGACCCTGCCCCGAGGGTCACAAAATTGAACATATGCTTATATAAGGCCTATTTTGTGAAAACTTCAAAATAATTCTTGTCCATAACAATCCGGCGTAGGGCTATCAAATTTGGTATATAGTGACATCTAATAGTCCTCTACCAAATTTGTTCAAATTTAATCCCTTGGGTCAAATTTGACCCTGCCCCGGGGGTCACAAAATTGAACATATGCTTATATAATGCCTATTTTGTGATAACTTAAAAAAAAATCTTGTCCATAACCATTAGGCCTAGGGCTACACAATTTGGTATGTAGTGACATTGTATAGTCCTCTACTTAGTATGTTCAAATTATGCCCCAGGGGTCAAATTTGACCCTGCCCCGGGGGCCACAAAATCAATTATATGCTTATATAGTGCCTATTTTGTGAATATTTAAAAACTCTTCTTGTCCTTAACCATAAGGCATAGGGCTACCAAATTTGGTATGTAGTGACATGTTATAGTTCTCTACCAAGTTTGTTCAAATTATGCCCCTTGGGTCAAATTTGACCCTGCACGGGGTCACAAAACTGAACATACACTTATATGGGGCCTATTTTGTGAAAACTTTAAAAATCTTGTTGTCCATAACCATTGGGCCTAGGGCTACCAAATTTGGTATGTAGTGACATCTAATAAACCTCTACCAAATTTGTTCAAATAATGCCTCTGGGGTCAACTTTGACCCTGCCCCAGGGGGTCACAAAATTGAATAAACGCTTTTAAAGCGCCTATTTTGTGAAATCTTTAAAAATCTTCTTGTCGAAAACCATTTGGACTATGGCTACCAAATTTGGTATGCAGTAACATCTTATAGTCCTCTACCAAGTTTGTTCAAATTATGCCCTTTGGGTCAAATTTGATCCTGACCTGCATGTCACAAAATTGAACATTATATACGCTTATATCTTGCTTATTTTGTGAAAACTTTAAAAATATTCTTGTCCTTAACTCTAGGACCTAGGGCTACCACATTTTGTATGTAGTGAGATATAGTAGTCCTCTACAAAATTTGCTCAAATTATGCCCCTGGGGTTAAATTTGACCCAGCCCAGAAGGTCACAAAAGTGTACATGTGCTTAAATAGGGCCTATATTTAAGTATTTGCACATGCAGAGAAATTTGTTTCAGCCTTTTTTCAGCAGTGGAGCGATACAGGGCCATCATGGCCCTCTTGTTTAAATACTCAAAAAATGAAACCGGTTTCATGCTTGCATGAACACAGTTTATAAATGCTGTCAGAATTATAAAATATGCAATTACTATAAATACAAATGCCAGGGAAAAGTGCTTTTTGTACTAAAAAATTCGAATGAAAATTACAAAAATACATTCTGAATACTTTAGTATGTAATTAACAGTTTTGTCTGAGAAAATCACTAAATTTTATATATTTATTCAAATTCACATAAATCATTTTTCAAAAACACATAATTACTTCAAATCCTTCCACACAATACTGAAAAAAATGCACAGTTTCTGATTGTTATTGATTCTTTATTAATTTATACATGTACCATTTTTTAATCTGCATCCTCAATTGTATAATGCACATTTTAATCTGTTTTAACAATTATAATATAAAGATTAAGGCTGACTCAGTAAAATAATAATCCATGATTTCTGCAGTACTTGCAGACAAACTAGGAATACTGCTGTGATATTATCTATCTATCTAATAGGATATAAATTTGGCTTCAATAGAAAAAAATCAAAGCATACACATGTATAAAATGTGTATGTATATATTAGTTAAACTTAAATTGATTGGCCATCGATAAAAAGATATTATATATATATATATATATATATATATATCCTTGTAAAACTAAAAATTAAATATGTATGTTTCTATTACATCATTTAGGACGTTTATTTTCAGACAAAGTAGAGTGAAGCTTAAAACAGTATCCAATTGTAACAGTCAATTTTGAGAAAATCAACCTTATAATTATTTTCTGTGTTGGCCAATGTCATAATTGGTATAAAATGTATATTGAACTGGAAGTTTTCTTTATTTTAAATGATAACATTTGCTTGGTCAGCCATAATTGTCACAATCAAGTGGTCTTTTTACACTGTAGTTTTCTCACTGACTATGGGTTTGTTCCGAGAATGAGCCACACAAAGTATCGTTGGGGAGATGAGTTGTCAATTTTATGTTTATCAGTCTTTCATAATCCAGTAAACCTGTAAAAAGGGAATTTGTAACTAATAATCACACAATATACACAATTAAAATTGTATGCATTTAGATTTATTTAGTACTGCACATTAATCATTTTCCAAAAATATGTAGCAACATTACATTATATAATGCTGCAATACTAAAGTAATTTACTAATTAAAGGTCGCTGATGTGTAATGGATGTGGTGTCCACCTAATGATCTGGAGGTCACTGGTTTGATCCCCAGTGTGTGAGCATTCTTAAGAAATCTCCAAGAGACACCCAAGTACTGGTTCTAGGCCCAGGAAACGAACTCAAGAACATTTCACATACATGTACGTAGTTAGTACTTTAAATTTAATCGAACTAAAAATGGGTTAAAACTAACAACTGAAACCCTTATTAAAACATTTTATTTTGAATCAAGCAAATGTGCAAATTCATTAAAAACAATGAGTAAAATTTAAAAATTCTACTTTAAAGTAATCATGATAATTGAGATCATTTTCAGAATATTTAATGATGATAATGATACAATTATATATTCCCTAAATGATAAAAATAAAACATGTCATGTTAATTTATGAAAAAAACGTTTTAATTTTATCAATATCATGTTAATTACAACTAGATACAGGCAATTAGATCAGAAACGTGCATTAATTATATTAATGAACAACCCAGACATTTGACATTTGTAGTGATTTATGGTCACTATTTGATTAACGTTCTATACATGACCTGTCATAAAAGGTATTTTTTTAGCCAGTACTACAATCGGCAATGATAGTCTGTATTGCATACATATTTCAACGTCTATTATCGATTCGCTTCCTCAAACTGAACAAATATTTAATGTTTACATCGCGAAACGTAATGCATCCAGTTTCACTTTCGGTTTGGTTGGTTTTGTAAACACCGTAATTTTATCTTAAAAATTGGATGATAGGGTGATTAAATAAAAATGGAAAAGTAAATCACTTGGATAATAGGTCAAAATGCAACACAAATGAACGTTAATAGTGCTATTTATATCAAAGTTTCGGTAAAAAGTTTGGCGCTAGTTCAACGCGCATCGTATACAGCCTCATAACAATAGACTGACAACCTTTTGGGTAGTAAAGTAGTAATACAAGGCAATATGGCGACCGTTAGCCACGAGGCCTATCTTACGGAGGAATCCGAGATAGCCGATGTATCACGATTGCTGCTTCCACTCAATATAAGATGGGGCTGAAAAAACAACATGTACATATTTGTTATTATTAATAATATATTACATTAAATATGGTTGGTAATGTGATAATGGCTCATTTATTTAAGATATCAAAATTCATCTGTTAAAATATTATGATGATTCTAGAAACGATATAATATTTATTTATCACTGCAAGTGATACATTTCCACGTACACCTATCAGAAACGTATGTTACAATAAGTTTGAGGGTACTGACTCATGAACTTCGATGTTATTGTAAACTTAAAAAGAATTTATCTTCCGAAAATGGGTCAAGTGTTTCATCATTCTAGATTTAACTACGTCAAAATCATTACCCAACTCTTAAAATTGACAATAATTAAGAAAAACCAATGGCAGCATCATTGTTGTACAAAAGCAAACTTAACAACAGATATATTTAAATAATGTTGTTATCGACATATCGGTATGTAGTTAAAGCGGTGTCATAAGCATATAATATTAACAAGAAATATCTTTAAAAAAGATATACGGCGTTGATAGTTCAACGAATGAGATCAAGGATAGCGAATGTCTTTTTCTGTGCAGCTCTTAGCTGCATCACACGCAGTACTGGATGTTACGCGGAGTTTTCGCGGCTTATTTTACATTATTACATATTGCTGGTCATAAACCTATAGATACAAAACAGAAAACCAAAAGAAGAATGGAAGTGAAATTAAAACATACGAGTCAACCGGCCACACGCGAAGTATCCGTATTTATAGGCGCGTTCTTCGAACAAAACCTGTTTAGTGGTTTGTCGGGCATTGCCATGTGATTCGATTATTAACAGTATCGAGAATCATCGCGCTCATGCTTAATACATAAGTCAATACGGTGGAATAATTATTGTTTAATTAATCAAAAATAGTATTTATCATTGTATTGTTGAAAACACATTTAGAATCAATTATTGACATACCATAATTATATTGCTGAATATCTTCATTTAACATATTTCTGGTCTTAAGAACATTCCAGGTCACCTAGTTCATGGATAGCGTCTTTATCATATAACGATTATTTTACTAGCCGTGAACTCCGGTGATGACCTGCACAGGTGGAAGTAACGTACCCAGGATAGTATTTTTTATATATATATTTTTTAGGAGCCCAATATATTCAAATTAATATATAAAATCATGTTTAATGAGAAAAAAATTGACTAAGAGCCATGAAAAAAAATCCCCACCCTCTGATATTGGAATCATAACAAGGTCATTAACTAGAATTTATCATAGACCTGTCTTCGCGGGCCGCAAAAATGTCAAAAGTAGCTTTAATCAAAAGCATCAATTTATCCTCCTATGGGCAATTGGACAACCTTTCAAAAAAAGTTCACTTTAAAAAAATCTGTCCAGCCGTTAACTCACAGTCGGTCGAAAACCGAGCAATATTTCGAGTCCGTTTGTCAACCCGAATAAATCTTCTACAGACTTTCAAACAATATTTTTGAGTTTTTGACCCTTAATCGATAGCTCGCGTCCTATTCCTTTAAAACAACGAGGCGTGTCAAATAATGCATGCACATGCAACCACTTAACCCTAAAAACTTATTCCAATACAATCAGAATAATAAGTATTTTTCATTTATTTACATTTATTAAAACATCGTTGTTGTTGTTGATTGGATATTTATGTGCCTGGCTCTGTCAGTGTAATTCACTGCTAAGCCGGGTTCAAGAGCGATGGCTACTTTCGTTTTCAATTAAATCAAATTTAGAGTTATAACAGTTGTTGCAAAGAAAATATAACATTTTGGAATAAGTTTTTAGGGTTAAGTGGTTGCATGTGCATGCATTATTTGACACGCTTCGTTGTTTCAAAGGAATAAGACGCGAGCTATCGATTAAGGGGCAAAAACTCAAAAATATTGTTTGAAAGTCTGTAGAAGATTCATTCGGGTTGACAAACGGACTCGAAATATTGCTCGGTTTTCGACCGACTGTGAGTTAACGGCTGGACAGATTTTTTTAATGTGAACTTTTTTTGAAAGGTTGTCCAATTGCCCATAGGAGGATAAATGGATGCTTTTGATTAAAGCTACTTTTGACATTTTTGCGGCCCGCGAAGACAGGTCTATGATACATTCTAGTTAATGACCTTGTTATGATTCCAATATCAGAGGGTGGGGATTTTTTTTCACGGCTCTTTGTCAAATTTTTTTCTCATTAAACATGATTTTATGTATTTATTTGAATATATTGGGCTCTTAAAAAAAATAAATAACAAAAAAATACTATCCAGGGTACGTTACTTCCACCTGTGATGACCTGTATATAAACTCTGACATTCACACACTAACCGCGAATTGACCCGATACCTCGCGGGTTGAAATGCAATGCATTAAAGTGAGGCCTCGCTTCCACTGCTCTTTATACTTTTGCATGTTAACATGTTGACAGGAATATGAAAGTAAGTACTAAATATGAGAATATAGCCTCTAAGTATAAACGCTTTTGCGCTGGTAATTCTCTGAAAATAAAAGGTGCACGCACAAACTGTATTAATGTCGAGAATTGAGTGTTAAACTGTTCTATCTATTAAGCCTTTTCATTAGAGATAAAATTGTTTCATGCAGTAAAACAGTTTTACAAAGAGGCGGATATGTTTCCAATGTTCTGGTGGTATACTCAAATCAGCCAATGGAATAAAGGAAGTGTATTCATTCGTACCTAGCCGCGGGAAATTTTATTTGAATTTTATTGGACACTTACAAAGGTCAGGTAAGGTGAAAAGCTGGCTTAATACAGCTTATGCCGAACAAAATAAGACACGATGAAATAGCATGTTCGAGCGTGACAACAACAACAAATACATTGGTATTCACAAGTGAAATAGAATTGATTCATATATTTGTTACAGCGACCTGGCGGGTTTGTGACTAAATTCTGATCTGGTTCATAAATAAAAAGGTTTGATAGTTTGAAGTCATGCACAAACTGTATCAGTCTTTTTTACTATAACCACGAGAAGTTACCGAGCGAAATCGAATTGGGAGAACAAGAGAGATCAAAAGACCACACGCGCGATAACAATCCCGAGGGCTCTATATTGTAGCATGCATTTTTGTACCTTGTATAAAAAGGAACTTATTAACAGACTCGCTATAAATTATCCAATCGTTAACTTCTACATTTCAACAGGATTAACTGTAACCTATGCTATATGTTCTACTGCTTATTTAGGTGCGCTTGATTTCTCTGCAGCAAGCTTATGAGATTTCCTCATTAACTGAGCTTATTCGTGCAGGCAAGATTTAATAAGTAACACGTTCGTCCCTTACTATTTACCGAACCATACATAGAAAACGACATTTGGTACAGTAAAAATGGTATAAAAAACTTCGAGGAAACCAACCTACACTGTTAAGCTTGCAAGACTAGTCGATTGTGCATGCAAACTTGAACTCCGTGATTTCAACATATCATGGTATTTCTTAGCATGAAGGGAGTGTTCTTTCTGTTGGTTATCACATGTATCGTTGTGGAAGCAGGAAAGCGGCGCAAACTACCGCCGCCGACAACGACGACAAGGCAAACAACTAGACCTAACCTGGCAACGACGCCGACGCCGCCAAGAGAAGGTAGCTACGAGCACGAACAGTTGACGGAAAACATAGAAAAACAACTCAAGGAGATGAACTCAACTTTGGACGCCATCTACACGCTTGTAAGTTCAATAAGTTTTCGTGTTTCATATTAAAATTAGATGTTTAACCCGAAGGAAATATAGGAGTATAGGAATAAAGTAATATTATGGGCATTTTTCACTGTTGAATTGAGCTGAAAATAATTAACAGGTCAACAGCATTAGTAAAAAATGTGGTTACTGACCAATTATCTACAACTCATCTTGCTACCAGTTGTTTATAATATATATATATATTATTTTCGATATTTTACATGACTCACACAGTCATCTTAGCCGAAATGATCCGTAAAAACAAAAGTGTGTCTTTGTGTCGTATGAACGAATCTGCATGAAAACTACATTTAGACTCACATCTTACATCGAATCATTTCTGTCGTCAGTTGTCAAAACGAAAGTACGGTTGATATTCAAATGGATTGTTTTTCTTTTTCTTGGATATTGTTTTAGTATGTTGATGCTGCAATAACAAACGTGTGTATGAAGTGATCATCATCATCTCATCATCATCATCATCATCATCATCATCATCATCATCATCATCATCATCATCATCATCATCATCATCATCATCATCATCAATATCTGTATGATTATTTTCTTCTTCGTCGTCGTCTTCTGGTTCTTCTTCTTATTATTAGTAGTAGTAGTAGTAGTACAGTAGTAATAATAATAATAGTAATAATCATAATAATCATAATGATAATAATTATTATTATTCAATGCGTCCAGATCCCGTCTTTCAAACAAGCTGGAAGTCCCGTAGTCTCCTTTATCTCATTTTTTTCAAATATAGGGAGTCGACATTCACAAACGCATTTAATAATAAAACTAGCATAGTTTACAGCAGACTGACTTGCAGTTATTGTTCCTAGCGTAGCCAAAGCAGACTGACTTGCAAAACTGCCTATCTTCATTATTCGACATGCACTTATCTTAGGAACGATTAGTTAAAACACGAACTTTGCCTCGTTTTTAGACCTTACCTGCCTACGTCCATTTTTGGAATGTTTCTTTGGATTTCGTTCAGATTCAGTAAAGAATATGGACATGTATTTTATACAACTGCCAAAAAAGGACATGCTGGAATGGTCAAAATAGATTGTTTGCCTTTTTATCAAAATCCTAATGGATTCCCGGAGGTTTCAATTTTCATTTACGTGGCTTGGTGCTGGTTATTGGCTATGAGGAATTCAATATCGGGCTGGGTAATGTGAATTAGAAATTTCGCAAATATCGCGACATATAAATGCCCATCTAGGTATAAGGACTTTTGCAAATATCGAGCCAGGAACAAAAACCAACGTGGGCATTGGGTTTTTTAACTAAAGCAAAAATCGAACCAATGTCAATTACTCCTTTTGGTTTAAGGTTTATAAACATGAGTGGATATCGCTCTAGGGACGAAAACCCTAGCTGGGTATTGTACTGAGCAACTTCTTAAATACCCAGCAAGGTATTGAGCATTCGAACTTGATTGTCGAGGAATACACAGCTGAGTATCGGGTATTCAATTTTTAGAGAATATCGAGCAAAGGTCGAATACGCGAAAAGACCAGGACAAATATTACGCTATGTATAGGGTCTTCGAATTAAAGTAAATATCCATCCAGATGCGAATTACCAATGGTATTGTAAATTCGAACATTAGCGAGTATCGATTAGGAAATATATGCCAAGCAATGTGGTGCTCAGATTTTAGTGTATTCGGACTATTGTGAAAACTGAGCCAAAACCATATAACCGGCTGGGTGAAATAAAAACAAATATCTGGTCAGGTTTAAATACCTAGCAGGGTATTTGAACCTGGTTCATAAAGAATACAGCGAAAATAATGATAGGGACGAATACACAGCTGGAAATGGGTATTCAAACTATTGCGCATATTTAACAATAGTCAAATTACAAACTTGATATTGTGTGTGAGAACTTTTGTCCGAAAGGAAAATCTATTTCGGTATTTGGTATTCACACTTTAGTGATTATCAAGCAAATGTCAAATATCAAGCTGGCTATTGGGTTTATGAACTTTAGTAAATGTCAAGCTAAGGTGCCAAGAAAACCTGAAAACTGAGCTTTGCACTTACCGCGTAAGGGGAGAATTCACAGCTGGTTATTCGAAACTGTGTATGGGTTTTTTGAACTTTAGCGAATATCGAGCTAGGCACTAATACTCTGCTGGGTTTTGGGACATAGAACCTAGAGTCAAGGTCAATTACTCAGCTGGTTATTGACATTTGAACTTTTTTTAAATTTCTAAATAAGGTCGAATGACAAGCTTGTTGTATATACCGAGAAGGATATTGAGTATTCAAACGTTTGCGAATATCCAGAAAGGGACGAATATCCAGCCATGGGAAAATATCCAGATTGGTTCTAAAGATATCAATCTTATTCAAACATCGAGCAGAAGCCAAGTACACTCGGGGTATTAGGTATTCCAACTTCAGAGAATTTTAAGCCATTCGAACTTAAGCGAATATCGATCCAATGTGAAATACTAAGCTGTATTCAAATAACTAGTAAGGAATTCAACACTGACTAGATATTCGCTTAATTGAATACTTTTTATTCGCTATAGAACCAATGCTTTATGCTCAACTTGTTTTTTGCGTTGGCTCGATATTTGCTGAAGATCAAGTTGGGCATTCTGCATTTGCTCAATATTTGCTTTGCTTCATGTGACCAATACACAATAAGGTATTTGAGCCTGACATGTTATTCGATTAAGTTCGAATACCTTTTACCCACCTGGGTTTTCGTCGTTATTGGATATTGGTAAAAGTTCAAATGCTCGACCACTTGCTGTGTTTCCGACATTGGCTTAATATTCGTTTTTCGAACATCAAATTCCCAGCTGGGGATTCGACCCTGATTCGATATTCGATAGTGCTCGAATACCAAATATCCAGCTCGAAACCTTATACCCGGCTTAGTTATTGGCCCGATCGAAACACGCAGTTATTTGAATACAAAATAACTAGCTTGGTATTTTTTCACGGTTTGCAATAGTACGAATACCCAACATTCAGTTGAATCTAACTTTGCTCGATATTTGCTACAGTTGGTATTCCCCCCCAAACCAGGCAGGCATTCGACGTTGCCTCGGTATTGAATTCCCAAACCCGATACCCAATTACCATAATAACATTGCCAACACTATGGACTTTAAACCTTTTGTTATATTTTTTTTTGGCAATGATACGTTAAGGTTTATATTTCAACTTTGTCAATGTAAATATCAACAAAACAAATGGACTCGTACACATCAAATTATACCAAAATTTGTAAAAAAAATCCTTTCAAAAGATGCATTTGCTGAAAGAAAGCATGGGTGAGTGAACAAATTATACAAATGCGCACTTCTGGTAATATGCTAGGAGAGAACTTCAAATTGATGCACTTTTGCAGACGAACAATTTGGTGTTAATTCCCGTACTTGAAATATACATGTAACACTTAAAAGTATGTATCATTTATGATTGCAAGTATGTATCATTTATGATTGCAAGTATGTATCATTTATGATTGCAAGTATGTATCATTTATGATTGCAAGTATGTATCATTTATGATTGCAGTCGAATGAGATGTTTAAAATTCGGAACGCGTGTCTGGATGAGTACAAGACGACAGGATAAGGTATAAAACTCGTTGTCGGAAATGTGTTTATAACGTATATTGTGCGAATATACGTTCCATTTTGGTTCTTCTGTCGAAATCATTTACGTTACCGTACATGCTACATGGGCATACTGTTATTAAGTTATGCGAATGACTATAGTATTCTGTTCATGAAATATATAGATTAAGGAAATTCTTCATTTTGATTGTTCATTTGTTAAGTGCAATCGTCGGAGGCGTGTTTATCCCTTTATCTAACCAATTTACGCACACAAGTGTAAACTCAATATATCGCAATTGTGCAAAACCTGTGTCATTTGATAAGCAGACCCGTTAAATAGCAAACGAAAATCCAGGACAATTTTGACTTTGGTCAGGTACGCCAAACAAACATAAGAAATTAGAACATAAATATATTGTCATATACAAATTATAAAGAATCTTGCATTTTCAGACATTTTCAGGAAACGCATTTGCTTGACTAAAACACATTATTATTATTATTTGTGTTGTTATTATTATTATTATTATTATTATTATTATTATTATTATTATTATTATTATTATTATTATTATTATTATTAATATTATTAATATTATTATTATTATAATTATTATTATTATTATTATTATTATTATTATTATTATTATGAGATAAAATAGAATAATATACATATACAGTGAAGTTATACACACGATAGGTCGCAGTGGCGTAATAGATATGGTGTCCGCCTAGTGACCGATCGGCCACGGATTCGATCCCCACTCTGGCGCGTTATTTACCCCAAAGACACCAAGTACTGGCCCGAAGCCAAGGAAACGGATTCGAGAGCGATTCAATAAGCCCGAGGCTTTCGACGCAATCGAGCTTAAATAAATATGTTTGAAATAACTAATACATACAATCATGTACCTTTGGTACATTTGATGAATCGCAAACTAGTAATTATACAACACATTAACACAATTTAAGGTAGTATCGTTGTTAGTCTGACAGTGCGTTAAATAAAGGTTTAAAAGGATTAATCGTTTCCGTTTGACAATTCGTTTTGTTTTTATTTCAGGTTTCGATTGGGCTGTTCCTGTCAAAATGCCCTCTATTGGCTGTGTTTTGTTGATATATTTTTTAAATTATTTTCTGGTTCAATAATTTCAAAAATTTATACATTCTTCTTTTTTATTATTAATAAATATTACGAATTAATTTTTCAAATAAACATATTTGCAGTAAATGTTTAAAAACAATCATCATCGAAGAAATATTTGTTAAATTCTCTGAATTATTTTTGTCATTTTCTCTCAATAAACGTAGATGTCAACAGTGGGTTTTTATTCTGTATAAAGACACAGAGAGGAACTACATCTCGAATCGTTGTAATAAAAACCTATTCGACCGTAGAATGTTTCTAATGTACGTTTTGGCCTTTATAACCATTCGTCCTAAACGTGCATGACAACTATCTTGAAAATGTATGATGCTATGTCTACGATTAATCCTTTTTTATAAAAAACATAACGTAGATACCTTTATACTTGATTTAGATTCATTTCATCGTGTCTCAGAAAGATCAGTTGCTCCGTTGTGCATCCAACCTTTGATTAAGTAAATGGTTATCAAACTTTAAAAAAAACATTCTCTTTAATTGGAATTTAATTTTAATAGTGATGTTGTGATGTAAATATTTATTTAAAACTAATAGTGATGTTGTGATGTAAATATTTATTTAAAACTTAAATTGTTTGTCAATAACTCTGACCAAAGGGTGAGGTTTGGAGCTCTGGTTAACAGGTTAAAGCCTTAAATAGCTTGAAATTGCCGTTCCAAGACGGTGATACTAAAACTGTAATTTTTAACGATTTCCGACCGAAAGTTTGGGTTGGTGTCGTTTTTTTCAATTTGGTCGAAAAGATTTACAAGCAACACATTCTACAAAAAAATCATTTGTTTATTCACTTAAGCAATTTTTATCCACAAAGCAGTGGCTTTTAAAACTTTGTTCATCACAAATGATCAGCAAACTTCTCCAGTTGCAATTTTTATTAACAATGCGATGTTGTTCTTTATTTTGCATATAATAAGGGTCACATAAAATCGTTAAATTCGCGGCCTTTATCTTTATTTATATGAGGGTCTTACATACCAAGACACGCCCTGTTCAATTGCCGGTATGATTCGTCTTCTATAATTTAATCTCAATTTCAATAACCGCGTAGCACAAATTCTGGAGAAGACGCTGCCAATAACCACTTTGCCTAATGTTTGCAACAGAAAAATAAAAACAAACAGTTTATCCCGTATAAAATCAGTAAAATGAACTTAACAACACACATATACCTTATGTGATAAATAGATCGCATTAAGGGGGTTTGCAGTGCAAACAAACCATAACTCTTACTTCTTTTTAGTGTAGTTGCTCTTTGTTAGTTTGTGTATTTAACTTTTGCAATGGTGCAAAACTTAAAAACTAAAACATGTATCAATATAATAAATAGGTAAATCGACCACGGGATGTGCCGTGCTAAAAAACATAATTCCTTTCCCCAATTGTTTAGTAATTATCCTTTGTTAATTATTGTGCTTAAATATCGTCCGGAATAATCAAGAAAACTGAAATAGGTGTCAACTTTAAACTTGAAAATAATTTAAAACAAGAGCATCGCATAACGGATGCCAACGCTCGGCTGCGGGTGCAGTTGTGAATAAATGAAAGATTGTCAGAATTTTGTAGTAGGTGGAAGCACTTTGATTTTAGAGGCAATCTTCAAAAGGTTAACAAACTGTTAAGGTTTTAGCATGACGCGGACGGCGGACGACACGACACGACGAGCTGGCTATGACAATACCTCGAGCTGTCTCCGAAAACAACCCAGCTTAAAACGAACAGCAGCATCATAGTTGTACAAGAACAAACTTAACAACAGATACCCCCAGTGTATTGGAAAATGTTTATATCGACATATCGGTATGTAGTTAAAGCGGTACCATAAGCATATAATATTAACAAAATAATACACGATGAAATAACATGTGAAATATAATAGATTCATACATTTGTTACAGCGAACTGGCGGGAAAATTTTCATTTGATACCACGTTATTTTCACAAACAAAAATCTCATAAAAAGGGTCAATCGACTATGTCGACTAGGTTCTGATCTGGTTCATCAATAAAAAGTTTCGTTATTTTTAAGTTATGCTCAAACAGTGCCAGTGTTTTCTTCCTATAACCACGAGAAGTTACCGAGCGAAATCGAATTGGGAGAACAAGAGAGATCAAAGACCACACACGCGATAACAATCTGAGAGCGCTATATTGTGGCTGCATTTTTGTACCTTATATAAAAAGGAACTTATTAACAGACTCGCCATAAAAAATCCAATCGTTAACCGCTACATTTCAATAGGATTAACTGTAACCTATGCTATATGTTCTACTGCCAATTTAAGTGCGCTTGATTTCTCTGCAGCAAGCTTATGAGATTTCCTCATTAACTGAACAATTAAATCCCAGATTTATTCGTGCAGGCAAGATTTGATTAGTAACACGTTCGTCTCTTACTATTTACTGAACCATACATAGAAAACGACATTTGTTACAGTAAACTGCTATAAAATACTTCGCGGAAACAAACCTACACTGTTTATCTTGTTAAATAGTCGATTGTGCATGCAAACTTGAGCTGCGTGAAATTTCAACATACCATGGTATTTCTTAGCATGAAGGGGGTGTTCTTTCTGTTTGCTCTAACCTGTATCGTGGTGGAAGCAGGAAGGCGCAGATACCAGACGACGACAACGCCAAGACAAAAATATACACCGGCAACGACGCAGACGCCGCCAAAAGGAGGTAGCTACGAGCACGAACAGTTGGCGCTAAACATAGAAAAAGAACTCAAGGAGATCAACTCAACTTTGGACGCCATCTACACGCTTGTAAGTTCAATAAGTTTTCGTATTTCATAATAACTGTGATGTTTAACCAGAAGAAACTATAGGAGTATAGGAATAATGGGACCAGTTCTCAAATGTACGAATAGACAAGGTTTGACGCAGATTGAAAAGTACAGAATTTTCTTAGTCCGAATACCAACAGTCTTTAACTCAAGAAATCATCATCATCATCATCAACAACAACAACAACATCATTATCATCGTCGTAGTCATCGTCATCGTTTAATATTATTATTTTTTATTAGTATGATTATTATAAGTATTTATATTATTATTATTATAAAAATAGTTATAATATTAAAAGTTATAATAATAATTATTATTTGTATTGTTCAATGAGTCTCGTTCCCGTCTTTCAAACAAGCTGGAAGTCCCATAGTCTGCCTTTATCTCCTTTTTTAAATATAGGGAGTCGACATTCACAAACGCATTAAAAAATCAAATATTCGAGATGCAATTATCTTAGCAACGCTTTCATAAAAACACGAAGATAAAATTTCCTCGTTGTTAGACCTAACCTGCCTACGTCCATTTGTTGAATATTTCTTTGGTTTTCGTTCGGATTCAGCGAAAAATATTGACATGAATTTAATACAACTGCCAAATAAGGACACGCTGGAATGATCAAAGAAGTGTTGGTAATTGGCTTTGTGGAATCCAATATCGAGCCAGGTAATGTGAATTAGACATTTCGCAAATATCGAGACAGGTTCGAATGCCCATCTAGGTATAAGCCATACGAACTATTACTAATATCAAGCTTGATACAAAAACCAACGTGTGCATTGGATATTCGAACTAAAGCGAATGTTGAGCCTAGGTCAATTACTCCTTTTGGTATTATGTATATTAGCTTTAGCGGATATCGCTCAAGTGACGAAAACCCTAGCCGGGTATTGTACATCATAATGTAAGCGATATCTAAACCAAAGTCGAATACCCAGCTAGATATTGAGCTGTCAAACTTAAGCGAATATTGACGAGGAATACCCAGCTGAGTATTGGGTTATTTATGAGAATATCGAGCCAAGGTCGAATACGCGGAAAGACCAGGCCAAATATTAAGCTGGGTATTGGGTCTTCGAATCTAAGTAAATATCGAGCCAGATGCCAATTACCAATGGTATTGTAAATTCGAACATTAGCGAGTATCGTTTAGGAAACAAATGCCCAGCTTTATATGTGGTACTCAAATTTTAGTGTATTCGGACTATTGTGAAATCTGAGCCATAACCGAATAACCGGCAGGGTAGAATAATAGCAAATATCTGGTCAAGTTAAAATACCTTGAAGGGTATTGGAAGCTGGTTTGATATTTGCTATTAATTTAAACTACAGCGAAAATAAAGCTAGGAAAGAATACACAGCTGGGTAATGGGTATAAAAACTATAACGCATATTCAGAAAGATCAAATTACAAGATTGGCATTGGCTGTTAAAACTTAAGTCAAAAAGGAACACCCGTTTCGGTATAAGGTATTCACACTTTGTTGATTATCGAGCAAATGTCAAATACTAAGCTCGATTTGGTTTTTGAACTTTAGTAAATGTCAAGCCAATGTGCCAAACCAAGCTGAAAACTGAGTATTTCAGCTTTGCGCTTACCGCTCAAGGGAAGAATGAACAGCTGGTTATTCAAAACTGTGAATGGGTTATTTGAACTTTAGTGATTATCGAGTTCGGTACTAATACCCAGCTTGGTTTTGGCAAATAGAACATAGAGTAAAGATCAATTACACACCTGGTTATTGGAATTTGAACTCTTTAAATATCGAAATAAGGTCGAATAACAAGCTTGTTGTATATACCGAGAAGGATATTTAATATTCAAATGTTTGCGAATATAGAGAAAGGGACAAATATCCAGCCATGGACGAATATCCAGATTGGTTGAAGGATATCGATCTTATTCAAACATCGAGCAGAAGCCAAGTACAGTTGGGGTATTAGGTATTCCAACTTCAGAGAATTTTAAGCCATTTGAACTTACGCGAATATCGAGCCAAGGTGAAATACTAAGCTATATTCAAATAACCAGTAAGGAAGTCAACACTGACTAGATATTCGCTTAAATAAATACCCCTTATTCGCTATAGAATCAATGCTTTATGCTCAACTTGTTGTTTGCGTTGGCTCGATATTTGCTAAAGATCAAGTTGGGCATTCTGTATTTGCTCAATATTTGCTTTGCTTCCCGTGACCAATACACAGTAAGGTATTTGAGCCTGACATGATATTCGATTAAGTTCGAATACCTTTTACCCACCTGGGTATTCGTCGTTACTCGATATTTGCAAAATTTCAAATGCTCAACCACTTTCTGTGTTTCCGATACTGGCTAAATATTCGTTTTTCGAACATCAAATTCCCAGCTGGTTATTCGACCCTGGTACGATATTCGATAGTGCTCGAATACCAAATATCCAGCTCGAACCCTATACCCGGCTTAGTTATTGCCCCGATCGAAAAACGCAGTTATATGAATACAAAATAACTAGCTTGGTATTTTTCCACGGCTTGATGTTTGCAATAGTACGAATACCCAACATTCAGATGATTCGCACTTTGCTCGATATTTGCTACCGTTGGTCTTCCCCCAAAATCAGCCAGGCATTCGACGTTGCCTCGGTATTGAAATCCCAAACCCGATACCCAATTACCATAATAGCATTGCCAACACTAAGGACTTAAAACCTTTTGTTATATTTTTGGGGGGCAATGATACGTTTAGGTTTATATCTCAACTTTGTCAATGTAAATATCAACAAAACGAATGGAATCGTACACATCAAAGTATACCAACATTTGTGCAAAAGTCCTTTCAAAAGATTCATTTGCTCAAGGGAAACATGGTCGAGTGAACAAATTATACAAATGTGCTCTTCTAGTAATATGCATGTCCCTTAGTAATTCAAATTGATGCACTTTTGCAGACGACCAATTTGAAGTTAATTCTCGTACTTGAAATATACATGTAACAATAAAAAGTATTTATCACTTATGATTGCAAGTATGTATCATTTATGATTGCAAGTATGTATCATTTATTATTGCAAGTATGTATCATTTATTATTGCAAGTATGTATCATTTATGATTGCAGTCGAATGAGATGTTTAAAATTCGGAACGCGTGTCTGGATGAATACAAGACAACATGATAAGGTATAAAACTTGCTTATTATTATAATTATTAGATATTATAGATTATTTAAGAAAATATACAAGTTCAGTACAGTAATACACAACATAGGTGGCCGTGGCGTAATATATATGGTGTCCGCCTAGCGACCGCTCGGTCACTGTTTGATCCTCACTCTGGCGCGTTCTTTATATCTTCCCAAAAGACAAAGTACTGGCCTGCAGCCCAGGAAACGGATTCGTACATTTGATTAATTGCAAACTAGTAATTATACAAAACATTAACACAATTTAAGGTTGTATCGTTGTTAGCCTGACAGTGCGTAACAAACTCATGTCAGGTTTAAAAGGATTTATCGTTTTCGGTTGACAATTCGTTTTGCTTTTATTGCAGGTTTCGATTGGTCTGTTCCTGACGAAATGCCCTATATTGGCTGTGTTTTGTTAATGCATTTCTAAAATTATTTCCTGGTTAAATAATTTCGAAAAATTAACACATTCTTGGTTTTCTTTGATAAATAAATATTACGACTTTACGTTTCAAATAAATATATTTGCAGGAAATGTTTAAAAACACTCATCATCTAATAAATACATTTGTCATTTTCTCTAAATAAACTCAGATGTCAACAATGGGTCTTTATGCTGTATAAAGACACAGAGGAACTACATCTAAAATCGTTGTCATAAACACCTACTCGACCGTAGAATGTTTCTAATGTACATGTTTGACCTTTACACACATTCGACTGGCATGGCCTTCTTCCTGAACGTGCATGATAACGATCTGGATAAATATTTTATTTTATCGTGCCTCAGAAAGACCAGTTGCTCTGGTTTGCATTCAACCTTTGATTAAGTAAATAATTATCAAATTAAAAAGCATTGTCTTTAAATCGCATTTAATTTAAATTGTGATGTTCTGATGTAGATGTATATTTAAAACTTAAATTGTTTGTGAATAACTCTGACCAAAAGGTGAGCGTTGGAGCTCCGGTAAACAGGTTTAAGCCTTACATTCCTTGACATTAGCTTTCTAAGGCATTGATACTAAAACTGTAATTTTAAACGATTTCAGTTTTGGTTAGTGTCGTTTTTTTATATTTTGGTCGAGAAGATACACGCAACGCATTCTACAAATAAGCAATCATTTGTTTATTTAATAAAGCAACCTTTATTCACAGAGCAGTGGCTTTTGAAATATTGTTGAAATATTGTTCATAACAAATGATCAGCAAACTTTTTCTCCAGTAGCAATTATTATACATATTGCGATGTTGTTCTTTATTCCGCTTATAATAAGGGCCACATAAAAGCGTTAAATTCGCGGCCTTTATCTTTATTTATATGAGGGTCTTACATACCAAGACACGCCCTGTTCAATTGCCGGTATGATTCGTCTTCTATAATTTAATCTCAATTTCAACAACCGCGTAGCACAAATTCTGGAGAAGACGCTGCTTATTACCACTTTGCCTAATGTTTGCAACAGACAAATAAAAAAGTTTATCCAATGCAATAAATAAGTAAAATGAACTTAACAACACACATACTGTATACTGTACCTAATGTATTAAATAGATCGCATTAAGGGGGTGTGCAGTGCAAACAACCATAACTCTTATTTCTTTTTAGATGTAGATGCCCTTTGATAATTAGTGTATTCAACTTGTGCAATGATGCATATCTTTAAAACTAATACATGTATCAATATAATAAATAGGTAAATCGACTACGGGATGTGCCGTGCTAAAAAATCATAACTATTTTCCCTAATTGTTTAGAGTAATTGCCCTTTGTCAATTATTGTACTTAAATATCGTCCGGAATAATCAAGAAAACTGAGTTTAAACTCCACGTGTACATCTTAATTTGGGTGTGTGAAGTGCACGAGAATCATAATTGTTAATTCCATATTGTTTGAGTTATTGTCTTTCGTAAATGTCTACATTTTTATTTTGTCATGAGCATATTTCAAAAGCTTTAAAAATGATCAACTGTTAATTCCCTTCATAAGTAGATATTTTTCTTCCTTAATTTAAGATATATTTTCAATTGTTAGTTGTATAAATAAAATGTTGTCCTAAGTTCATCTTTCAAGTTAAAAGAAGTACCAACTTGAAACTTGATAAGAAGGTAGATATAATTAATAGAATTATCAGTGCACACGAACCAATTAAGAGTTTTAGGCTTTTGTTTATTTTTGTTAACTTAAATTACTTCCTCATGAAATCCCGAAAAAAAGGTATCCACCTTAACTTCGCAAGTGTGTAGCTATCATTGAAGGGGTGTGCAGTGCACACGAACCATAACTCATGAAGCCCTACTTTAAGAGGAGGAATTGCTCTATGTTAATGTCTGTTCCTAAATTTTGTCCCGAGCGTATCACGAAAGCCTGAAAAGCTTTGTAGTTTGAAACTTAACATTTAGCTCGACATTATCATGGGAATGTGTAGTGCTCAAGAAATGTATTTATTGATTCCATTTATTTTTATGATAGCTCTTTGTTGTCTTTTAGTTTAAATTTTATACTAATAATATTGTTAAACCGAACTATGTACAATATTGAAACTTAATAACTAATTAGATAACATTACTTGGATGTGCAGTGCACAAGCACAATGCCTCTTGTCTCCATCTTTGAGAGTAATTGCCCTTTATTATACCCCCACAAACGAAGTTTAGGGGGTATATAGGAGTGAACTTGTCGGTCGGTCGGTCTGTCGGTCTGTCTGTCGGTCCGTATTAAGTGTCCGCTCTCTAATTCAAGTAGTTTTCATCCGATCTTCACCAAACTTGGTCAGAAGTTGTATCTAGATAATGTCTAGGTAAAGTTCGAACATGGGCCTTGCTGGGTCAAAAACTAGGCCACGGGGTCACTTAGTGCGTTTTAAACATTCAGCATGTTGTCCGCTCTCTAATTCAAGTAGTTTTCATCCGATCTTCACCAAACTTGGTCAGAAGTTGTATCTAGATGATGTCTAGGCCAAGTTCGAACATGGGCCTTGCCAGGTCAAAAACTAGGTCACGGGGTCACTTAGTGCGTTTTAAACATTCAGCATGTTGTCCCCTCTCTAGTTCAAGTAGTTTTCATCCGATCTTCACCAAACTTGGTCAGAAGTTGTATCTACATGATGTCTTGGCCAAGTTCGAACATGGGCCTTGTCGGGTCAAAAACTAGGTCACGGGGTCACTTGGTGCGTTTTAAACATTCACCATGTTGTCCGCTCTCTAATTCAAGTAGTTTTCATCCAATCTTCACCAAACTTGGTCAGAAGTTGTATCTAGATGATGTCTAGGTCAAGTTTGAATATGGGTCATGCCGGGTTAAAAACTAGGTCACGGGGTATCTTAGTGCGTTCTAAACATTCAGCATGTTGTCCCCTCTCTAGTTCAAGTAGTTTTCATCCGATCTTCACCAAACTTGGTCAGAAGTTGTATCTACATGATGTCTAGGGCAAGTTTGAATATGGGTCATGCCGGGTCAAAACAAGGTCACGGGGTCACTTAGTGCGTTTTAAACATCACAATGTTGTCCGCTCTCTAATTCAAGTAGTTTTCATCCAATCTTCATTAAACTTGGTCAGAAGTTGTATCTAGATGAAGTCTAGGTCAAGTTTGAATATGGGTCATGCCGGGTCAAAAACTAGGTCACGGGGTATCTTAGTGCGTTCTTAACCTCACCATGTTGTCTTCTCTCTAATTCAAGTAGTTTTCATCCAATCCTCACCAAACTTGGTCACAAGTTTTATCTAAATGATCTCTAGGACAAGTTTGAACATGGGCCATTCCGGGCCTAAAACTAGGTCACGGGGTCACTTAGTGCGTTTTTTAACATTCATCATGGTGTCCGCTTTCTTATTCAAGTAGTTTACATCCGATCTTCACCAAACTTGGTCTGAAGTTTTATGGAGATGATCTTAAGGCCAAGTTAGAACATGGGCCTTCTGGGTCAAAAACTAGGTCAAGGGGTCACTTAGTGCGTTTTAAAAATTGAGCATGGTGTCCGCTGTTTCTTGTGAAGACGACAAAATATTATGTGTCAATGCGGCATGTGGGGGGTATTCGTCACGTCTGTGACAAAGCTCTAGTTTAAATTTGAATGGGGCATATCGTCAGACCAAACGTCGCACAAACTTGACATAAATAACTTGATAAGTATCAATAATGGGAAGTGCAGTGCGCATGTGCCTTTACTTTTCCTTTCATGATTTTAAAGTATTTCCCTGGTAAATGTTTATGAAATTTTATCCAGGCAATATCTCAAATATAATAAGGGGCATAAAGGCGAAACTACAGAGTATGAAGCTTGCTTCGTTGGGAATCCAGTTCTAAAAACAGAACTACCTGTCCTTTCTGTCAAAGCGACGTGCGACGTGTATTTCAGGCAATACGAGGACAGCTCTATTTGTTATATTAGCATTCAACTTAACGATCAACCTTCACGTCACTATATACTTTTTTTCATATAGTTTTAAGCATTCCTATATTGATTCAGCCAGCCAACCATTATTAGAAAACGTATATTTCTTAAACAACTCAAAGTTAATTTAATGTTCTGAACACATAGATGTCGTTGTTGTTTCAAAAACGTGAATTAACATTAGTCTGAGAAAAAAGTAAGCAATTTCCACAGATGTTGCTCTAAGAGTAAGAATATCGTACATATTCACTTTGAAACCGTTTGGTATAATAGTATAAGAGAATGTGTTTTACGGAATAAAGCAAAATATGTAACATATTTTTCTGCTCTTATAACAAAATGATGACAATAAAGATTGAAACAAAACAATCAAAAACATGCTTTTGTGAGTCAGGGGGAAATATACAATTTGTCAATCTTCCGGACTAGTTGATAATGATGATAATTGTTATGTTTGATAATGTTTGTTTTAAATAAGGGACGCATTTCATATGTAGCAAATTCCTTGCAACTTAAACATGATGCTAAATTACTTTTAACACGTTTATAAAGAGTATAACCGACACCATCGAGAATCATTCATTGAAACATGACGGTCTATCTCCATCGGTGGAAGACCAAACCCAGACTTGAAATTCGCTATTGATATTGACCTCATGGGCGGCACCAGCAGTGAACTTGAAGATCTCACAAACATATTTTATTAAAGAGCAGGAGCACACGGAATGGAGGTCAGCACAGAAAAGTCGTAGATTATGGGGAACCGCATGACGAACACCAGTGCAGACATCACCATGAACGGCGAGAAGCTTGAAGAAGTGACCAGCTTCAAATACTTGTGCGCAACCCTGTTCGAGGATGGTACCATTACCGCTGATGTCCGAATAATAATGGCCAAGACGACCGCAGCGTTGGCCAGGCTGAGCAGGTTGTGGACAAGCAGTTCCATCAGCTTAAGAACAAAGTACAGGCTCTACAAGTCCCTCGTATTCACCATTCTACTCTACTGCTGCGAGACTTGGACGCTTCACGCGGGCACAGCACGCAGGGTACAGGCATTTGAACATAATGTCTCCGAAGACTGCCCCTCATCTACTATACGGAGCACAAGACCAACGAGTACGTCCGGAACATGACTGCAACACTTGTTGGGCCGAGAGAGCTCCCACTGGTGACCGTCAAACGACAAAAGCTGGCTTGGTTTGGACATGTCACCAGGCACAACTCTTTGTGCAAGACTGTTCTCCAGGGCACACTAGAAGGGAGGTCGATGTCGAGCCTGTCACAAAGATGTATGGACGATGTAAAGAGAAGGAAACTTGGTTAAGAATAAATGACAAATAAATACATAGTATCCATTAAGACGTCTTTTTTAATTGTTTAATGTTGTTTACCACAAAAGTAAAAGAAATGTAATTAGACAATCTTTTTCTCGTAAACTCATGATTAGTCAGTAACACGTATACTATTACGATTTCCATAACTACACTAAACCTGTGACCTGCTAAATGAACATATTCTGTTTAACTGAGCATAATAATCCAAGATATTTCTAGATAAAAATGATTCCGATTATTCAACACGTTTGCAAAGTAATTAATAGATATAATACACGTGTCACACATGTTTATTGTAAACTGCGTCAAGTAAAACGTCACGTAATTATTCTACATTGGACTTGTGGGAAGTACGTGAGCGTTTTAGTTGCAACTAGAACTTAATACGAAACGGCATAACTATGTATGGACAATGTGTTTTTTGGTCGACTGAGACCAACACCAAGACTAAAACTCCAACATATCGACCGAGACCGAAAATCACATCAATGGCGACATATAGACAGCGACCGAAAAAAAGGCCGACATTGCAGTTGGAGTTTGATAATATCTTATTCAAAAGCTTATAACAGTATAGCTTGATAAATATTTGTAGTTTGCTGGACTTCGCCTTGTAGCCCAAATTCCCCAAAATGGATAGGGACTGTCAACCAAGAATGACGAAAAATGAAAGGTTCTAAAATACCTTATTTTTTTACAATTATTAGTTTATATTGATTAAAATTTCACGACTGGTATATTACATTACTTGAAAAAAAAATCATATTTTCAGTATATTTGGTAATACAATTTCCTGATGTGAAATCGAAAGTACATCGCGAAAATAGGTGACATAATGATACACACACTATAACTATTGCAAGTAGACTGATCATTTTATATATTAGATATATACAATTCACTACGCATGCACAATTTGCATTGCTGGGTTTACCACGTGACGATTATGATCAATCTACTGGCGTTATTTATAGCTAACTGGTAGTTACCTGGTAGACATACTCAGTAAAATTTATTAGCAAATAAACCGAAAATATGAAAACTTAACAACTTTTTTTCAAGTAATGTAATATACCAGTCGTGATATTTTAATCAATATAAACTAATAATTGTAAAAAATAAGGTATTTTACACTTTTTCTTTTCTTCGTCGTCGTGGTTGACAGTCCCTTTAATTAAAGCTTGATAACATATATTGCCATATAGTTTATAAGAATCAGTCGTACAAGCAATTAAATTAGGTCGGAAGCTCTTTATTGCACATTTGAAAACGTAATGAAAATGAAAACGTAATATATTGACCGTAGAACTTTTTAATGGTACGGTTGACCTTAAAAATTATGGTGCATGTACCTTAAGTGTCTTCTTTACAGACGCACTAATTGAAGGTTAGAGCATTCAATAAATTTATATTATCATCAAATGAGCTTATATTTTGAAAGTTTTTTGCAACTTCATTACATCTTTTATTTTAAGAACACTTATGTTCAATCAAATATTATTTATTACCTTCTTTAAACAACGATTTATACAGTTGCTTGCGATATATTATTATACCAGGCTGAATATTTTTTATCAATGGTCAACATAAATATACACGTTTCATTCGCAAGAGATTGCTGCCTTATATGAGCTTCTTGCAAACTAATCTAGTAAACTAATATATTGCAAACTAATCTAGTAAACTAATATATTGCAAACTAATCTAGTAAACTAATATATTGCAAACTAATACAATAATACGCTATGTTTGTTGTTATTTAAACGTGTAACTTCCAGTATACTTCGTGATGTATAAAGCTAGAGATGCATAATTTATAAGTTATTTACCATAAAACACATTCTGAACATTGTGAATAAAGGCAATTGGTATCATGCAATTCTACATACCACATGACCTGAATTTCATGACAGAAACACAACAACTGAACAAGAACGGAGTAACATTTTATTCATTTTAGAAATAAATACAAACGAACATATAAGTACAAACACACTCTTTGTCTTAGGTACCCCAGACGATGTGCTGCAATACCCACCTACAGTTATTTCCACTCTTGTGGTACCAGTCTTTGTCAATGGCGCTCCTGAATCAACTGCCAAAACTGACACCTCATACCTGGTCAGGTTGAGGAACGTCAATGAATTGTTGGCTGTATATATGACTCCTAATATGGCGTCAATCGTAAATGATTTCTGGTCTGCGTTTCCGGAAAGCATGTACGTTATTCTTGTGTTGAAAATATCCATATCCTTTGCATTTACGGTTATTAGCGGTGTACCTTGAATAAAAATACATTTACGATTACGTCATATACAATATACTGTGTAACGAACACTAAAAGTTCGGTGAGTTGGCGTAACAGACAATGAAGAGCAATATGTGATAAAACTTTCATAAATCAGTTTGATTTTTTGTGGTCCATTGATAATTGCGTATCGCTGATCGTGGTTTGTTCAATTTAACCTAATCATGCCTTTGCTTTATACTCGTTACGTTTACTATTGTTCGACGGCATACTGCAACGCTTTTTGTACGTCACAATTCTAACCCGGGATATTTCTGTTTGCACACTAAAAAACTTCAGAATAACATCAAGCAGTCGGTATTATTTTATTCCAAAAGGGCAATGATATGATTACCAGGCGAAGGGGACTCTTGTAAATTGACGCAGTAGTTGCCCTGGCTAAACTGTGGACTATATTCGTTGACGTCAGATATATTCACGGTCAAATAATGGCGTTGACTTACTCTGCAAAGCATCAGCGATAAATTGTTGTTCATATCATGCACAATAGACGATTGCATTTATTATATCGTTTGATATCACGGCCATCAATAGATCATATACTATCTAACGTATAAGTAATCCCTGAGATAATATACGTGTTAATTGTAAACATATGTTAATGCTCAAATGTTTGATAATATTATTGCTTTTTTAAAATAATTGTATGTGTCTAAAGCTAAAAGACTGCTACTTTAAGGAGCCGTTAAAAGTTTGAGCAACCGGACCCATATCGTTAACAGCAGAATATGGTGTAAGTTATATGAGACATTATAAAACACGGATGACAACCGTTGTAAAATGAAAACAATACACGCGACCAAGTATCTTGTACATGAATTTTACAGTTATAGATCAAAGACTCACCGTGGGATTGTTATCGTAAATGCTTCAAATATAACATGTATAACCTTAAAACTCTCGTAATCTAGCTCTTCTTCAATGACTATATCTCCGGACTGTGTGACGGTCACTCCGGGATGATTGAAGTACAGGCTCCGATAATTCACTGACGCCGCAGATATTACTTTTCCAATCGTTGTTCCCATTGCTATATTTTCAAAGACTGTATGTGTTTGATTATAACGAAGCTCTGAAAATAACCATTCGTTCGTGTTAAGCTCTTGAAAATATTTGTAATGATGTAATGTGGACGCACTGTTATTTAATTACATGTGAAGTGTATTAAAACTTTAGAAGTTCTACAATACATGTTTGTATAGACTTCTCTTTAAGTCGGTAACCATTAGTTTATGTGTTGGTCAAATCGAAAAGAAACGCAAAATTGAAAACATGACGTATGAAAGAAAATTGCCCAAATTACCTAAAACACAAGTGGGCGTAAAGCCTTGGAAGATTCCATCTTCGTTGCACACCAGTTGCACCATGTTTGTTTTTGAAAATGTATTTAGAACTAGTCCATGTGTACACCAAACATACAGGACGTCGCCGATAGAATATACACCATTTACTGTTTTAGGACTTTGATCCAAATACGGTATGCTTTTACTAAATACACAACCAGGAACACACACTGGAATTGAAAAAGTCCAGTCTCCATTGTTTAAGCAGGTTGATGTTTTATTTCCAACCATTTGGTAGCCATGATTACAAGTGAATGTTAACGTTGTTCCATAATGAGGCGTTATGGTGTTGGCGATAGAGTGTCCGTTCTCGAGGTCTGGCAAAGGTTGACACACTGAAAAAATCTAAGATGTGTGACGCAAAAGGTTTACATTAACACAAAAGCATACATTTATTTCCTTCTTAACAGATGCCGAAACTTGCCGATTTTAGTGAATAGATGAAATAAATTCAAAAATGATAAACAAGGACTGAGAAATATTGTTAAATTGGGAAAATGATATTGACACTTTATATGGAGAATAATAGGTTAGTTTTGATTATAGATCAGGTTTATAATGCTAGGCTTAGAAAATAAAAAGCACGAGCCTTGGCGAGTGCTTTTTCGTTTTCGTGCCGAGCATGATAAATCTGATTTATAATCAACACTAATCTAATATTCTATGTATCCAATTTTTTATTCAGTAAACCTTTTTATTTAAACAAAATAAGTTTTCATGGGTGTTTGTCGTACTTTGATAATAACTGTAGTGTAACCAAGGTCAGAGTATTACTTCGCGTTCCAAAAATAACCGCTGGTCAAATAATCATTTTTTTAAATCAGAATATCGTTCTGTGACAAAGAGCTTTGCGTTATTAATTACAATTTTATTCATATTGAATTGCAAATCTAAAAGTTGTATAACATCATTAAACATTTATTTGTTATATACAAGGAAATACATTTGTTTTCATCGCAGCCTAACAACGTAGCACGTGCCGTGGTTTATAGCAGAAATTTAATCAACGGGGCTTTAATCAGTATTATTTTCATGTATTTATTATTATTAACATAGTATTTAATATTCATTTATTACTAGTGCCTCTCTATGTCGTGCCACCAACAACAAGGACCACAATGGAAATAAGGGATATTGCTCTTTTTGTGTAATCCTTGGCATTAGTGTGCATGCCATAGTGCATTCAAGGCATGTACTTTTCAATTATGATTGCTTTTTTACTTCATATTGTTTAATGTACATGTTGTTTCAATGAATTGTGTGTATGTATGAAATAAATCTATCTATCTTATCAACCCATTTCGCTGTAAAAGTGGGATAAATGTTGTTGCGACCACGGAAGGTGCTTAATAAAACTACGTAATATCGTAATGTATCACTACAAATCATTTGTCTATATTAACTAATTGGACGCCAATAGAAATTAAAATGTATGACTGAAAATACCTATGAAAGTCATGTTCAACAGCCCACAGGTATCGCAGCAATCATCACCATGGCAACCCCGCCACTCACAACCTAAAAGTCGGTCGCCATATTGACAGCTACCAAACAACGACTTATTTCTATCGTATTTTCTGCACGTCTTGCAGCACTCTGTCTCGTACTGATAGCACAGATATGCGTCGTGTGGGCTTTTAATAAGACTCGGGCACGCCAGCCCTGTAGAACCAACTGCACCAGGCTGGTCACCAAACGGACATGTTTGCATGTCCGCCACCTTACTTTGGTCCGTGTTTATTTCTAAACATTCAAACAAAATAATAATATAAAACAACGTCAAGCAATAAATAATAATTATAAGGGGTTCAAGTCATGCACACATAAAAAGCATGCGAATAAAAACCTTTCTCGATGCTGACACAGGACCCTAGGCGGCATGTCTTGTGGTATCCACAAGCGGTTCCATGCATGGACAGTGTCGGTATAACCGTCCCTGGTGTTTGTGGATCCGAACACTGGATGCTGGCACACAGTGTAATATAATCCTTGGTCTGAAATTTGAAAAAAAAAAATTCTTAATATGCACTTATAATTGTACAAATCCTTACTTTACCAGAAAACAACAATAAACAAATAATGTCAATGACAGAATAAGTCATCAATATTTAAATTATTTTGGTAGAAAGTTTTAAAGTTATACTAGATGTCAGAGATTTTCTTCATTAAAATTTGATCAACAAATGTGACGTTGTTAGATTTTAGTATACTAAACGCAATGTTAAATAAATGTGTCGAGCCGAAAACGTGGAAGCTTATCCCGTCAAAACTAGCACGCGGTGTTTTGAAATTAATGTGTTTATTAGCCATCACGTGATTTTATAATTTGCACATTGGAATCGGCATAGAAGAGCGTTGTTGTGTGATCGGCGACTTCGTTAAAATCCTTGTAGTACCCTTTGGCCTCAATTAATATATTCATTTATTATCTTGTTCGATGTTATAAAAAGCGTACGTTTATTTAATTCATTTCACCTACTCTAAAGAAGAATCGATTGGATTCTACTCGTGATTGCATGGTTTTGATAGTTAATTCTAAATAAAAGCTTATTCGAGCAATGCACGGTGCACCCTACTCTGATCATGTACGAGCCATTGCCGTGTTCGAACGAGCACTGTTCATCGGGAGTGAGAACTCTAGTTGATGCGTCAATGTAGTCTGCAATGTTGTATCGTCCGGTCAAATCGGACAGACAGTTGGTACCGTTGGCATTCAAGTGATCAATATAAAACTCGAAATACAAAATACTGCACAATGAAAACTGCCAGTAATTCTTGTTTGATTCTGAAATTGTGAAAAAAACATTGAGTAAAAATTCATGGGATGATATTCACCTATGTACGCTACTGAAAATTTTACTAATAAGCAAGATTACCATACTTGCCATATTAATAAACGCCTTTAGTTATTCAATTACTGGTCGACACATTAATCTTTTTCTATTAACTACTTTGGAGTTTAATAATTTCAAGCACAAACCAGGTGATTTCGATGTTTTAGCGTCCATGATAAAACCCTGCCCTATCTCGCATGTCACGTGACGATCTCCATATCGCACTCTGGCCGGGTACCCGTCATGCTTGGCTCCCAAACTGCAGTCATACGCGATGTTGCGATGACGATAACATGTTGATATTGAATTTCGGTTCACCCATATTTACATTGACTTTGATTTACATATCCACGTGAGTAAACGCTTGACGTATTCGTATTAATCTATGCGTCTAATAACTTTCATATTTTGCATACTATAGGTATTTCTCATAAACATCGTTCTATAAACATAGAATCTAGCTCCCTTGAAAGGCGCTTGGTTATGCCTCACGGTTATTTTTATAATTGTATATACAATTAGTAGAAAGTAAGATTTTTTCAGACTGTCATGCAATTTAATTTACCTGTGTGCCAATTCATGGGCGACAATGTAACTGGTGAAGGCGATATTCTCATGGTACTCAACAATGGAGATACTTCTGTCCGTGCACATGCTCTGTGTGTATCCGAGACCCAGTGTCTTAACGTTATCTGAAATGCCAGCATGCTGCCATTTCATATAATTTAGACTAAGATGGTGGATTTTCAAAGACCATGTATAATTTTATCGTTCTTGAATGGTGAATGCGCACATTTGCCATCACATAACATGACGAAATTGATGATTGTGGTTATGATAACGACTTACACCAATAAGCACCATTTTACAGTATATAGTTTTCAAATCGTTGCAAAACATATCATTCCTTAAGTTCATTGTTAGATACGGGTATTGTCGATGCATCTGCGCATCGATTAAAACACATGACCACTGTTTTCAAGAGTTAATGCGGTCACTTCATACAACAATTGAGGCAACACATCACTACTATTTTGAAAATTGTACTCTGCCATTGCCATTACCTTATCAATTGATGCAGCACATACACATATTTTGTAGATTGCATGCTGTTATTGACCTTGCATGATAATATCGAGGCAACATATTACCTTTATTTTAAAGGTTATTGCCTTTGCATGATCGACTCGATTAAAGTTGCTACTTTTTGGATGGTTGTTTGTGGCTATTGATATTGCATGATCAAATTGCGGCCATGAATTGGTATCATTTTGTATGCGGTTATAACAAGTGTGTTATCAAATTAAGGCAACACATTACCACTGTGTTGAAGTTTTTATGCGGTTATTACCAGAGTGTGATCAAATTAAGGCAACACATTACCACTGTTTTGAAGGTTGTACGCGGTTATTGCCATTGCATGATCAAATCGAAGCAACGTGTCCCGGTTGCCATGCAGCCAGTTTCCAAACAGCTTTAAAGACTTTTCGGTCACAATATGGTCTGATATTCCCGGTCTTTTATCATCTTCAGACCAAGTGGATTCATTTTCATTCTGTACAAAATAAGAATAACTTGAATTATTTCTAATATGTGTTCTAATTAAAATGAGTTGGCTAGATTAGATTGGCACTTGTATAACAGTATTTATATTACATTAATGAATCAAAGAGTGTAAAGTAAAATAAAGACTTGTAAATAGCACTCAGGTATATTACTTATATTCCGAAACAGGTCGTTCCCGAAATGTCATATAAATCGACAGTTATTGTGCATAGTATTTCCAACCAACAATTAAATTAGAATAACCCGAATTAAAAAAAAAAACCACAAACACAAAAACAGAAAACTAAAATGACCAACGAAACGACACTTTACCCCCACATTTATTTTCTGGAAGAGCTTGTTACATTTGTGTCAATATTAAGCAATACCTTCGCAATAAGTGTATCCACCAGCAGAATATTGATCGCATAATCTAAGCCGTGCATGGCGTCGAAACGGACTTGTACACCATCAAGCATCATGACAAAATGGTGTTTCATTCGGTGACTTATTGAATCATCGCTTTCATTGGCTGTTCTGTTTGTGTCGTATAATGTCGAAAATCTGTAATGTTAAAGTTTTAAAAGGGAATCAAGGGTCGTGTTTAGATATCTGATTCGCATAGCTGACGTCAATATTTTATGTTGTTAACATGGCTTGTTCGACATTTGTACTGGTCATAATCACATATTGTATAGCTTCGACAAAGTACCAGATGGTTGAAGACAAAGACCCCGACACATGACTAAATGTGTGTGCAGCGTTATATGTAATTTTAATACACATGTATGAACTTTTTTACCTATGTCAAACGTGTTTTTCTTCTATCAAGTTCGTGCTATTATCACTGGAACAACATAACTTTTTGTATAAGGTTTCATTTAAGCTAGTTGAAGAGTGTTTTCACATTTTAGAGGTTGGTGTGCTTGTTAAACGCTGAAATATGACGCAATGGCAATAAAAGTAACTGATTTTATAGCATTATCTGTCACAACCAAAACACTGTTGAATTGTTCTTCAAATACGAGAAAACACAATACTAGTACTTAATAATAATAATAATTAATATGACGTTGAGCTGATATATTTTGTATGAAAACTATGAATGATGACTTGTTTTTCAAATCCACATCAAAGTACCAGATGGTTGAAGACAAAGACCCCGACACATGACTAAATTTGTGTGCAGCGTAATATGTAATTTTAAGATGAACTTTTTTACCTATGCCAAACGTGTTTTTCTTCTGTCAAGCTCGTGCTATTATCACTAAAACTACATAACTGTTGTTGTATTAGGTTTCATTTAAACTAGATAAAGAGTGTTTTCACATTTAAGAGGTTGGTTTGCTTGTTACACTCTGAAATATGACACAATGGCAATAAAAGTAAATGACTGTATAGCATTATCTGCCACAACCAAAACACACAGGTGGAAGTAACGTACCCTGGATAGTATTTTTTTTTTTGGAGCCCAATATATTCAAATAAATATATAAAATCATGTTTAATGGGAAAAAAATGACAAAGAGCCATGAAAAAAAAAATCCCGACCCTCTGATATTGGTATCATAACAAGGTCATTAACTAGAATTTATCATAGACCTGTCTTCGCTGGCCGCAAAAATGTCAAAAGTAGCTTTAATCAAAAGCATCCATTGATCCTCCTATGGGCAATTGGACAACCTTTCAAAAAAAGTTAACTTCAAAAATATCTGTCCTGCCGTTAACTCACAGTCGGTCAAAAAACGAGCAATATTTCGAGTCCGTTTGTCAAGCCGAATAAATCTTCTACAGACTTTCAAACAATATTTTTGATTTTTTGCCTCTTAATCGATAGCTCGCGTCCTATTCCTTTGAAACAACGAAGCTAGTCAAATAATGCATGCATATGCAACCACTTACCCCTAAAAACTAATTCCAAAATGTTATATTTTCTTTGCAACAACTGTTTTAACTCTAAATTTGATTTACTTGAAAACGAAAGAAGCCATCGCTCTTGAACCCGGCTTAGCAGTGAATTACACTGACAGAGCCAGGCACATAAATATGCAATCAACAACAACAACGATGTTTTAATAAATGTGAATAAATGGAAATTACTTTTCATTCTGATTGTTTTGGAATAAGTTTTTAGGGGTAAGTGGTTGCATATGCATGCATTATTTGACACGCTTCGTTGTTTCAAAGGAATAGGACGGGAGCTATCAATTAAGGGGCAAAACTAAAAAATATTGTTTGAAAATCTGTAGAAGATTTATTCGTGTTGACAAACGGACTCGAAATATTGCTCGGTTTTCGACCGACTGTGAGTTAACGGCTGGACAGATATTTTTGAAGTTAACTTTTCTTGAAAGGTTGTTCAATTGCCCATAGTAGGATCAAGGGATGCTTTGGATTAAAGCTATTTTTGACATTTTTGCGGCCCGCGAAGACAGGTCTATAATAAAGTCTAGTTAATGACCTTGTTATAATTCCAATATCAGAGGGTGGGGATTTTTTTTTTCATGGCTCTTTGTCAATTTTTTCTCATTAAACATGATTTTATACATTAATTTGAATATATTGGGCTCCTAAAAAATATATATATGAAAAATACTATCCTGGGTACGTTACTTCCACCTGTGCCAAAACACTGTTGAATTGTTCTTCAAACACGAAAAAACAAAATACAACTACTTATTACTAACAATAGCTAATATGACATTAAGCTGCTTCATTTTGTATGAAAACTATGAATGATGACTTGTTTTTCAAATCCACATATCTTGCAGCACCAAAATTATCGTAAAGAAAACAATATAACAATCTATATTCTGATTCAAATCAGATTCATAAATACGCTGCGAATTAGCATAATGGATTTAACCCATTTATGCCTAGCGTCTAGAAAAAAAGGCCTTGGCAAACAGCATAGACCCAGATGAGACGCCGTGCTGTTTGCTTAAAGGAATTTCTGTAAGAAATATTATAAATATAGAAATACATATACAAGGCATCCCTAATTTTGAAAATAAATTGATCCAATTTAGAAGGATGGGAGAGTCCACTAGGCATAAATGGGTTAACGTTCCTTACATGTTCGATTTTTGCGCATGCAGCACAAGCTGCCTGGTGAAATACTCACTTGACGTATACAGAGTAATCGACGACCAAGAGAAGTTCAATTTCATACAGAAGCGTTTGTCGTCTGTTTCTTGATCGTTTGTTGACAGGTAGATCGCCGAGGTCTTCTGCTACAGAAATGCTCGGAGAATGCTTGCCAGACGATAATTGTAAGGTTGATACAGAACTCACAAGAACTGAAACAGAACATGGTCTTTATTAACACGGTCTCCAACATTTGTATAAAGTATTTATTTGAAGATTGCCTCATTAAACATTAGGACAAATGAGTCGTGTCATGCCAAAAATGGATCTTGTTCCATATGCGAGATGCGTAGCACGTTCGCGCAGTGTGGTCAGGAGCCATTCCGTCCGCTCATGAGATCACAAAACCGTGCATAACTTGCAGCGTAACTATTGTGCAGACTTCGTGACTGCATAGGCTGGTCTGGAGCTTTGCTGGTCGAATATGACAAACGATTCATTATCGCATGACGCGGATCATACAGCCGTGTAAGAAGTCTGATCAACACCAGCACTATCGTCATCAATAAAGTAACCACATGCATTTTATCAGACATTTGTCGGTATTTGTCTAACCAGTTTTATATGGGCCACCATTCTTAATTTTCCAGATGTTTACGCTTTGATCATTACCATTTGAAGAACATAAAACAAAAGAAGAAATAAAAGAAAAAAACTAAAACAGAATCTTACCTTGAAAATAAAATAATACTCCACAAAGCGTACATCGAACGTTATGAAACATCATTTTCGAATAAATGTGTGTAAAAATGAAGTAAAGCAGAGTCAAAATGTTGGTGGACAGAAAAATGTCGAAACTGTCGAACATAGCCAATACTGCCGAATTAGCACTTTATCAGACGTTCCAACTAGCAGCTATTAAAGCGGTTAGCTTTCTCTTATACAACATGTTGTAAATGGTAGGCCAAATACAACAAGTAATGTTCATGTACTACCTCATGATATAGACCTTCGAAATATAACGTGGGTTTGAAAAATAACGTTATATGTACTTAAAATTGTATTCACATAATAACATCGTTTCTAGCATCTGATTTTTGACAAATGTTATCTTGTTCAATATGACGGATTCTATATTGTCATATCTTGCTGATTGCCAATACAATTACACATAGGTGAAGAAATTATATTGCATACCAAAAAAATATGGCAAAATTTGGATTTTATAACAAATTTAACTTCAATATCATGTTCTTCACGTGAACTTGTTATCAAAGATTATTAAATTATGTATTTTTTATTTATTGTTGCATATATTATTTATGTGTAGCTTTTAATTCGTGCATTTTAGATATAGGCCGCCGTTAGTTTTCAATTCCATGCATGTTTTTTATGTTCATGTATAGAGTTATAGCCATATATAATAATTATTTAGCGTGCAATGAGATGCTACTGCTTGTTCCATTTTCGAGCGCATGCACCTTTAATCATTCGCGAAGGTGTTAATTCTGTTATCTCGGATCAAGAGTAGTAAAAAACAATGCCCAAGTGTATGCATATTTAATGTCCAGTACATTCGTAAGCGTCTTAAAGGAGCGGTGTATTTGATTAAATTGGCTTTCTGCATATGTAATAAGGTTCGTGTCCGGGTACAGAAGTTTGGTCAACATGTCAATAACTCAATACCAAATTGGCAGGATTGCCAAATGTAACCTGTTTTATGTTGAACTAGAATACGCCCACAAAGTTCGGCTCTTTGTTCCTACTGTTGTAATTGATTATCAAAGGGACAAAGTCTGTAAAGAACATAACATTACTAGTATTTGATACATTATATAAACCCTATCATTTATTTGAAACACTAATACCTAAATAATGTATAGTATATTTTTAATTTACTTGAAATAAATACCTCATACCATCAAATGCAAATAGTTCAGTAAGACCTATATATGAATAAATGTAATAACTCACCAGACATATTCACTTTTAAGTACAAAATACGTACATGAATACAAATTTCAGTACAACTTACCGACCGTTAAGCTTATTGCAAAGTATAAGAAAAATTAAATGTATATAATACAAAATAAGAATCATAATTTTAAGTTTGCTCAAGACTATATCAAAGTAGATTCAGTTTAACTATAAATAATTGTTAACAATTAGTCGTTCAATTATCCAAACAGTCTTACCTCATGAACCTGATCAACAGGTTTAAGGATTTAAACATTTAAACACGGGTAACAAGTAACATTTCACTTAATGATATTTATTGTGGCCTTCATCAAGTGTATATGATTTTCATTTCGACCATTGATTCCGAGAATGAACAGCCAATACTTAGCAAAATAATTAATACAGTAACTAGATCAATAAATTAATTGATGATAAATATATATTAATGGATTTTGATATTAAGATACAACCATGTTTATTAATAGTATGCAATCATTGTTCCATTTTGGGATGCTGCAAAACCATAGCTATTATGTTTATTCGATGATTAAATCCAAAAGAATATCATACAAAAAAACAGCTCTGCTTTAGTGGACACTGTCGATGGTCATTTTCAAATATTCATCAACTTAAGTATAAAATATCGCACGTAACAACCATGACATCATGTTATGTCCGAAAACATGTCGTTATGTATTAAAAATAACACGATCTGGAGAAACGGTGTTTAAAACATGTGCGCAAAACGTCATCGCATATTACCCTTCAGAGTCTGCACAGGCTAATCAGACAAAATACTTGCCGCCTAAACTGTATATTTGCTAAAAAGATACTCCATTTAAAAGAAAAAGGTATGTTCGGACTGCAGAAGCTAATCTGATGCGACACTTCACGCACATGATTTAAGCATCGTGTTCACAAAGCCATAAGATAAGATAGATAAGATAAGTTTAATTTATAGTCGGCAAGACAGCAACATATACAAACATTAGCTCATGTAAGCTTTTGAACCGACTATTGTACAACAAGTGTATATAATAAAACAAGTGTAAATCAGTTACAATATTAAGAATGTAAGTTACATGAAGGTTACATAATTGTAATGGAGGCATAGTATTTAGTTATAAGACTTCATAATTGCAACTAAACAGTAAAACAGCTAGCATGATATTTAAAAACCATGAAAAATGCCCATCCGCTTATATATACATGTTTAAAGGAGTACTATCTAGTTTAGCTAAGGAATGACATAAAAAGTGAAAACAATTAAAAGGACTGTTTAAGAATCTTCAGTAAGAAACACTCAGAGATTTGGCACATGTAGCAGATTGGCAGTAGTCATGATTTGCAGCACTAATCACAGCACATAACTCTAGGCAATTTAAAGTTTAATGCGATGCTCAAAGATTTTTACAGTTCCTAGGATAACCAATCTTCCGTCTAACACAATAAGTCCTTTCCATTAGGCAAACTCACATTATAATTACTTTACACAGTACTTGAGGTAAAATGGCAATATACATGTGCAGTGCACGGTTTGATGTGGAGGGAAAGGTAGAAATATCAAGCATTCTCGACAAAACGTGATGATTTGGCAGCGTTGCCTTTCAATAATGAACATGTGTTTTTCAACTTCAAGTGCGAAATGTTTCTAAAAAATAAATATATGTTGTCAATAATAATAAGATTGGGTTGGTACCGGTAAGTTCATTATCAAAATACGACGTTTGTCGAGTGTTTGCACGTACAGTCCATTTTAAACCACTTGTGAGATTCTTATTATTTCATCAAACAAAGTCCGTGGGCCGTTGAACACTTCAAACTGTGAGATGAATCCCTAAATTTCTTGGACAAATCCTTCTTTAAAAGTATATGGTGTTAGCTTTTATCCCACTTGTAAAGTGCCCGTATTGATCACGGGTAAACAACGTCAGGACACAACTCTGCAATAGTTTGGTGAAATGTAGCCCATTCACGGAAGCGCGTCGAAAATTCGATAGCAATAAACAAGATGGCAGCGTCCTTAGCTTGGCTGTCAAGTTTGGTTTGAAAAAAATCGGTACTCGTCAAAACAGTCCATTGGATTCTATGTTAACAATTTTGGTAAGAAATTAATGATTGATTAATATTTTTTAATTGATTCGGCAGCTTTAATTTCCCATTCATCTTCGACTGCATCAGTTGCAACCGATTTTACAAATTTGTGAAGATGCTCCAAGTTCCAACTGTTGATCTGACAGGGGAGATAATGCTGTAAACAGTGATCCCTTAATGGCGATATAGTCTTTTTACTTTACTTTACACCTTAAGGGTTTCGCGGGATGGAATGAGTGGGGAGATCAAATCAAATTGAAAACCGATTATTTTGAAAAAAAATTGGTGCAAAAAATTTAGTTACAAAAAAAATGGTTACGAACAAATGGGTACCAAAAAAAACTTGGTACGAATAAATTTGGGTACGAAAAAAAATTGGGTGCGAAAAAAATGTGGGGTAGGAAAAAAACAAATTTGGGTACGAAAAACAAATTAGAGTACGAAAAAATAGGGTACGAACACATATTTGGGTACGAAAAAAATGGGCACGTATAAAAATTTGGGTATGAAACAAATTTGGTACGAAAAACAATTTGGTACGAAAAAAATGGGTACGAACAAAAATTAGGGTACGAAACATTTGGGTACAAAAAACATTTGGGTATGAAAACAAATTTGGGTACGAAAAAATTTGGGTACGAAAAAAACTGGCAACGAAAAAATGGGTACGAAAAAAAATGGGTTAGAAAAAAAGGCTACGAAAATAATTGTGTACAAACAAAATAAGGTACGAAAAACATTTGGGTACGAAAAAAAATGGGTACGAAAATCATTTGGGTACGAAAAAATTTGGGTACGAAAAAAAGTTGGGTACGAAAAAAATGGGTACGAAAAAAAATTGTCTTACAAAAAAATTGGTACGAAAATAATTGGGTACAAATAAAATAAGGTACGAAAAACATTTGGGTACGAAAAAAAATGGGTACGAAAATCATTTGGGTACGAAAAAATTTGGGTACGAAAAAAAGTTGGGTACGAAAAAAATGGGTACGAAAAAAAATTGTCTTAAAAAAAAATTGGTACGAAAATAATTGGGTACAAATAAAATAAGGTACGAAAATCATTTGAGTACGAAAAAAAATGGGTACGAAAAAAAAATTGGGGTACGAAAAACATTTGGGTACGAAAAAAATGGCAACGAAAAAAATTTGGTTACGAACAAATTTGGGTATGAAAAACATTTGGGTACGAAAAAAATGGAAATGAAAAAAATATTAGGGTACGAAAAAAAATGGGTACGAAATATATTTGTGTACAAAAAAATGGGTACGAAAAAAAATTTGGTACGAAAAAAAAATTGGGTACGAAAAACTTTGGGTACGAAAAACATTTGGGTACGAAAAAAAGTGGGTAGGAAAAAAAAATGTGGGTACGAAAAAATTTGGGTACGAAAAACATATTGGTACGAAAAAAATGGGTTACGAAAAAAAATCGGGTACGAAAAAATTTGGGTACGAAAAAATTTAGGTACGAAAAAATGGGTACGAAATTAAAACTGCGTATGAAACAAATATGAGAACGAAATATTTTGGGTACAAAATAAATTATTTAAAATCAAATTTGAATTGTCTAGCGCGTGAATTGTCTCCTGGGGGTGAATTGTCTTGGGGTTGCTATTAACGCTACATGTACTTCCGGCCAAGCCACGTGTTTATAGCGATTGCGCAATAAAAAACACCACTTTTTCGGGATTGAATCAAAAACTGGATTTTTCCCAGACATTACGAATACTCCAACAGGTAGATCGCATTCTGGTCCATATGCATGTCAAATTTCAGCAAACATGTTGGGCCAGTTTTCAACACCCTCAAATCGCTGCTATACGCTGGAGCTTATCGAATTTTAGTCGCCATTATCATTCGTTCAATTGAACGTCATCAAATGATGACGTCAATAAATCACTCATTCCATATAAGAAACGCAAAGAATTAAGTGATACTTTTTATATGGGCTAAATTCTTTGGAACGTCTTATCGGCGAAAGACCAATTACATGGTGGAAACCAGAAAGTAAAAAATTTAATCAATCAGGGCTCGAATTTAACTTTTCTTTCTACTAACAAAACATTGCGAGCAGCTTAAATACCAGCTCGCAAAATCAAAAACATTCTCGCAAATTTTGCTGGAAACATAAATAAAAGCAAGTTGGGACATGAGTACTATGAAAACTATATAAAATATGAAATCAACCACAAGTTTTGGTGTTATATATGAAGTTCTTTTTCCCACTTTTTCACTGTTTTCGTGGAAGAATTTAATTTGTGTTTTTTTTTTCTCTCAACTCAACGGTTAACTTCGCTTTATATTTCATTGTTATTTCAATTGGTGGGCAAAAAGAAACTAGTTATTTTACGCTTCGACGACATGACTGTTCAGGTTTTTTGTCTTTTATAGTGAACATGTGTGGATAATCGACTGTTTCATTATCTTTGTACCAAACTACCAATACCATCCACATTAATATACTATAAGTATACCAGTCTACATACAAGGTGCGAGCTTCCGCATATGGGTATTCGGACGTTCTATTAATTGACCTGCGGTTTAGCATTCACAACGTCGAGCGCATTTAGCAATATAAGTCTTTTTTTTTCACTATTTCTTCACTCGCAAATTTTTTTATAGTGGCTTAAAACTTTACTAGCAATCGGTATTTTTCACTTGCATTTTGTGAGTGTTAATTTCGAGCCCTGTCAATTTGCGTTAAATTGCAAAATAACATAACCAACTCATTCAGTTTTAGTTCAGAAGTCCATCTTTGCCTCAAATATCATCGAATTGAAGTTAGAAAGGCAATAATTCTTGAGTTAAACGTCTGCTTAAATCGCAACACAATTACTAACCTTACGCCATGTTTTGAAACAGATTTAAATGTCAACCAATCAGAAGAAGGCATTACGGTGTAATGTGTACGCGTAATTTGTCTATTTATGTCATCTTAGTAATGCATCAGCGAGTAAATTCGGAATGATTATTTATGTACCCAGGGATAATTTTTGGCCTGTGTCCTGTTAGTCCATATAAACAGACTCCCAGAGCCTTTGATAATTTTTGCCATGGCGGCTCTGGCAGTCCTTATGCCCCCCTTCATAAACATGGGTGCAGTTCAGCGCAACGAATCCGTGCGCTTCACTAAACAGACTTTGTTCAGGACAAATTGAGGAAAATAATGAATAAACTTTATAAACATGTTAAATTTACCTGAATGGCAACCTACGGATGTTATCCTTTGCATGCACCGTATAAAAACTTTACTCGCTGACATGTTTATGTTTAAATTTGAAGCAGTGTATTCTGTATCGAATACCACATGGGTATCGACTATAGGCTCGAGCACATAACCCGACGTGCAAAATATTGGTGTACTGGGACCTAACAAATATTGGGTCAATTATCCAATATGGCGGATACAGCGTACAAAACAAAACCTAAGTCAATAAAATCAATTATTTCTTGCTTTAATGGTACCATTTAGATAAGTTTGTGGTTTTGATAGGTAAACTTTAATAAGTTCTTGCAGTTTCAGTGTTCCTTAACCCTTGCATTGTTGATAACATTTTGCACCCATGGACAAGAGGGAGCACATTGCAACTCGAAGCAGCCCATTGGGCTATAAAGCTTAGAATTGAATTATTGCAACTAGCTTCCTATACACATAGAAATCACAGACAATGCAAACATTTGCTATATATGAGTCCCGCTGACGCGGACGTACAATCCTTAAAGTGTATAAATTATGATACTGAAAAATATTTCACAAACGGAGAAAAAAGAATTTAAGACCAAAAAACTTGCTAAACGACCAAAAATGGTCACCATTTAACTATTGCGCAATCAATAATCAGGGTCATTGGAAAGCTTAATTTTGAATTCAACAAAAGGAAGCATCATTATGATATGAAGCATGGGTTGCATAGCACTATATTTTTCTGACAATTTTGTAATTTTCTAACAACTAATTAACAGTCCTGGTGCATTTCAAGTAAAACATGCAAAAAATAAGGAATCATTATGCATCTTTTGGTGATTTAAAAACCTGAAAATTATAAAGCGTTGCAACGCGAAAAGATAAGTTCTTTTGTTGTCGTTATATTTTGTAAAACTACGAAGATTGCTTATATAATGTATAAAATACTATTTATGTTGTCAAGTGGGGTAAAACATTTTAATATTAGATATAGTGTAACTACATGGAGGTCATGGCTTGAGTCCCAAATATAACTCCTGTATGACAAAAATAAACCACCTTAGTGGAAATATAGTCCATCTTTTTGTTGGGCAGCTCTAGTTGTAATATACATGTATTTATATATTTTGTATTGCACAATCATAATTGTGTTTACCAAAATCTATATTATGTTTAATTTTTACTAACACACATTTAACAATTATTTTTTGTAGGTGACATTAAGCAATGACGATGGATAAAATCAGGAATAAAATAAAAAAGCCAGGAAGGATTGAAAATATAGATGGTAAGTACAGTGGCTATGATGTTTGTTGCCTTTTAAGTTTCTGCCATGATTTTAAACAAAAAACATATTTTTTCAAATCAAGACCACACTTTTGAAGGTACAATAGGCAAGTAAGTTTGAAAAATCTGCTGCTCAAAACCACATTTAAGACTTCAAAATACTGATTATGATTTGACGAAAGTATAACAGAAGTTGTGCGAAATACTTTAAAATTATGAGGACTTCAAATAAAGTTTGATACAAGAATGAGTCAACTAATATAAAATTGTGTCCTTAATTACTGTAATAAGTCTTTAATTAATATTCAATCATTTTCAGACTCCGATCTGTTGGAATTCCGCAGGTCCTCAGAGGGTGCCCCCTCCTCATCTGTATCATCCAAGGCTGTTCTGCCACGGTCAGTGCCTAATCACCTGCTGTTCATCTCCATCTTGGAGCAGCTCTGCACCATGTACAGCCGCGACACCAAACAGGCCCAGGATGTCTTCAGATGTAGGTTACACACTCACACTGTCTTCAGATGTAGGTTACTCAATGTTTTTAGATGTAGGTTATGCAACACTCATAGCTTAAAAAAGTCAAATTAATATCTATAAATGACAACACACTTTTTGTTTTAAATGGTATGCAGTAGACATGTACATAGTGCTGTTTCCTGCGATAATAAATTAAAATTTTGCCCCCACACACATACAAGCATGGGAATCCTCTATGTTTAAATGATTGACATAATGGGTTATGGCACTGAAAAAAGCAGCATTTATTTATTGAATTAAACCAATGTTGTTTTTACTCTGCACAATCACTATTGTTTTTGCGTAGCACAATGAATGTTGTTTTCATATATTCACAATCACTGCAGGCCTCGAGACTAACAGTGTCCCGGGAACCCGAGACCCCCAAATTTTGGTGAGGGACACCAGTTTTTTCCAGGATTTTGCTCTAATTTTAATTGGCAGGGTTCCCTGTGGACAACAATCTGTAGAAGTTAGTATCAAGGGACTAACAGTGTCCCAGGAACGCGAGATTCCCAAATTTTGGTGAGGGACACCAGTTTTTCCCACGATTTTGCTCTAATTTTAATTGGCAGGGTGCCCTGTGGACAACAATCTGTAGAAGTTAGTATCAAGCTCTGCACTGTTTTACCAATGCGGCCACAGTGTGGTTTTTATTTTACTGTGCTTTATGTTTTGCAGTGTTGTGTGAGCAGCTCGAGAGACTGCACGTGGTGTCCCCAGTGCTCAGGTTGGACGAGATGTCCAGTTTGAGGGCCCAGTACCGACACAGTGTTCACCGCATGCTGGTGGCAGCACTACACAAGTCAAACAGTGTAAGTCCACATTACAGATGATGTACTAATGCTTTTAGTTGGAACCTTTTTTATTTCAGCCTCTCTGGAAAAACAGGGGTAAAAGCTTGTGCATAAAGTGTCGTCTCAGATTAGCCTGTATAGCTGCTAAGAAGAGCCTGTGCAAACTGCACAGGCTAGTTTGGGATGACACTTCTCACACGCATTAAGCCCATTTTTTCCAGAACAAGGCTAATTTAAGTTTCATTCAATGAAAAACTAAAGGCCAACTGAGATACTCTTGAGAACGTTTCTTGATGGAATTTCTTCAGAAAACTCCTATATTGGGGAACATACTTGGGAACTTGTGGTTGCATGGCCAACACCGTATCCACTACACCTTGGCAACCTTAAGATCATCCAGTACACATCAGCACTCTTCACAGTCTGTTCTCTTAAATGAGTTCAAGTACAAACATCAAAATCATCAGTGCCTATGTTAATGAGCATTTAATAAGTATTTTGTGAGTACTGTAGGGTTAGTGTTCTGGTAATGCCATGAGGGAAAATTTACAAACTGAGTTAAATCTACAAGGAACTTTGTCACCTGTTGTCTATTTTTTATTTAACAAATAATTAAGGATTTAAAAAATGCAATTATTATGCAACTGTTTAGTGAAAGCAGTATTAAGCCATTTAAAGCTTCTACAAAATATAATAGCAATTCACCTACTTAAACATTCACAAATGAGTTTAGAGATTTGTATACTGTTTGTTACTTTCAGATAGGCAAGAATCTCTCATTAGCAGCTCCTGGCCATATAGCTCCATTAAACAGGTAATCAATAATTTTATTTTGGTCATGATTTGATCTTCCGGCCTCACCCTGGGGAAACTGGCTTCAAATATGTGCTTTCAGTGTAGTCCAAGATAAGCATGTGCACTGCATACATGCTGTACAGTTATAGCTCCTAAATGGCCCAGTATTAGTGCATATGATTTTTTAGCTCGGCTGTTTTCGGAGAAACCAGAGGTATTGTCATAGCCAGCTTGTCTGCCGGCTGCGTGATGCTAAAACCTTTACATTGGCTCTAAAATCAAAGTGCTTCCACCTACAATTTTGAAACTCCATATGTAGCTGCACCTTGATGAGTTCTACACGCCACACCCTTTTTGAGAAACAAGGTCAAAGGTCAAGGTCACTGTGACCTCTTAATATATATTAAACAAATCTTCTGACAAGCTTTCATTTATTCAAAACTGCACCCGCAGCAGAGCATTGGCACCTGCTATGCGGTGATCTTGTTTAAATCAAAAATTGATTTGAGATTATTCTAAAAATATTTTACTTTTGTTTGTAAATACAGTAAATTACATGTTTAAAAAAATGAAAATCTGTAAAGTACCTGCTAAGGGAAGTTTTTTATAATGTTATACACAATAACAATTAAAAAAAATGCTGATGTAAAATATGCAGAGGGGATGCAGTAACAAGCGAGGAGTGTGCAAAAGGAGACACAGAACAATTTCAAATTGAGTTGCGCTGTGGACAAATTAGGTTAAAGACATATGCTTTAAGCTTCAGTGTCATCCCTGTGCAGTCTTAACAGGCTAATCAAGGTCAGGACTCTCCGTCTATACTTGATTTTGTTTTAAAACGGGACTTCCTTTTACATTAAAACTACATTAAAAGTGTGCACAGGCTTATCTGGCACGACACTTTACAAATATGCATATAGCCCCATATTCCTTGAGCGAGACTCAATTATGTTATTACTCAAGAGTCCTGTTCATACAATCCCAATCCCATTTGTGTGATTGCAGTTTCAGCCTTCACCCTCAACCCTCTTGCGGTCCGGAGAGCTTCATCAACCAGACATCGCGCTATGAGACAGAGTTTGTGGAGATAGAGAAGATAGGCAGGGGTGGCTTTGGATCTGTCTACAAGGTGACTAGTCTGATCTGGGAATTAGGTTTGAGAAACACTAATACATTCTTTCTTTTAAGCCTTGATGCAATTTTTAAGTTAACATTTTATACTTTTTGTTATTAATAGAATTTTGGAATTTGTATTTGTCAGGATCTAGGTGCGTATTATTAAAGAAAACAAAGTTATTTACAATTCGAGCTGTGCTCTGAAAAAAATGGGGCCTCACTCATTTCTGCCTTAAATTGTCATCTCTAAATAGTCTTTTGGGACTGCACAATCTTTGGAATAGTCAAACGCATGTTATAAACGTGAATACTGATCTGGGAAGACACTTTACGCCTATGCATTAAAGCCCATTTTCCCAGAACGCTGCTGATTTCTAGGGAAAAGGTGGGCTTTGTCTCTCACACTTTCTGCATGCTTCAGAGCCGGAACAAGCTGGATGGGAAGCTCTATGCTGTGAAGGTGGTCAAGTTCAAACACTCAAAGCCGGAGAATATCTTCAGGGTACGAGGATTTGAGTAATAGCAATTGTGAACTTCACAAAACACCTGATATTATAACAGTATTTGTCGCATATACACTTAACAAAAATATTAAATTATATTTAAGCCCCCCTTCGAAAAAGAGGGGGTATATTGTTTTGCTCATGTCGGTCGGTCCGTCGGTCGGTCCGTCCACCAGATGGTTTCCGGATGATAACTCAAGAACGCTAAGACCTAGGATCATGAAACTTCATGGGTACATAGATCATGACTGGCAAATGACCCCTATTGATTTTCAGGTCACTAGGTCAAAGGTCAAGGTCACAGTGACTCAAAACAGTAAAATGGTTTCCGGATGATAAATCAAGAATGCTTAGGCCTAGGATCATGAAACTTCATAGGTACATTGATCATGACTGGTAGATGACCCCTATTGATTTTCAGGTCACTAGGTCAAAGGTCAAGGTCACATTGACTCGAAAATGTAAAATGGTTTCTGGATGATAACACAAGAATGCTTACGCCTAGGATCATGAAACTTCATAGGAACATTGATCATGACTGGCAGATGACCCCTGTTGATTTTCAGGTCACTAGGTCAAAGGTCAGGGTAACAGTGACTCGAAACAGTAAAATGGTTTCAGGATGATAACTCAAGAATGCTTACGCCTAGTTATTACATGTATCTACCTAAAGAAGTATGTTTTGTTCATAGATTTTGAGACATAATCATATTATGTGGTGGTTGTACATGCATAACTTTTTTATCTTTGGTTTTGTGTTATTTACTATATAGCCTTGCATCATGCATAGATTAGTGTACAAGTAGTACTGTTTTGTTAGTTGTAAAATATTTTATGTTAAAGAATAAAATAAACATAAATTGGGTGGATTTGGTCAGCTGTATGGGGAGGAGGAGGCTGAATATGTCCCGAAATTAGTCAGTGAAAACCAAGATTTGGTCAGGGAAAAGTCAGTGAAAAGTCAGGGAATTTTATTTCATCAGGTTGGTGGCAACCCTGATAAACTACATAGCAACTTTATATTTGGCTTACTGGGGGGCATAGTGTTTCTCAAAGAAATCTTGTTTGAATTAAGTAAATTTAGACGTACGCAGCAAAATATTAATTTCTAAAGCTGGCCCATTTGAAACCCTTTCAAAATCTCATACCATGTAATCCTTTATTATTTGAGTCATGTTCTGAGAAAACTGGGCATAATGCATGTCCGCACAGGGGAATCAGGGACGACACTTTCCGCTTTTATGACATTTTTCGTTTAAATGAAGTCTCTTCTTAGCAAAAATCCAATTTAGGCCCATATGCATTATGCCCAGTTTTCTCAGAACACCACTCATTTTATAGAAACTACCAAGTACACAATGGGTTTGCATTGTATATACCTTGCGTATGTTTTTTATGTGTCCAGATCAAATGATCGGGGATATATTGTTTTTGGCCTGCCTGTCTGTTTTGTATGTCTGTCTGTCATTTTGTCACTCTGTCATGCTGTCCCGAACTTAAGTCATGGTTAAAATTTTGCAATAACTTTTGCAATATTGCAGATAACAACTTGATATTTGGCATGCATGTGTATCTCATAGAGCTGCACATTTTGAATGGTGAAAGGTCAAGGTCATCCTTCAAGGTCAAAGGTCAAATGTATGGCTTCAAAGCGACGCAATAGCCTTTTAGGGGGCATTGTGTTTCTGACAAACACATCTCTTGTTTATTTAAGTATTGCAATATGTTACTTTAATGCCATTGACTTATAATCCCTTCCATTTGCAATGTTGCTAAAATGGCCAAAATTAGCATATTTGCTCCATTTGGCTAAAACTTTTTTCATTAAACCCTGCAAAACAGAAAAAAGCACAAAAATGTTAACACAATACGATACGTTTGTCTGAATAAAATAAGTGACATTTACCTTTATGGATCAAAATCTTCTTTTGCAATAAATGAATATCAGCATATGTTTTATACTGTAATAGAGTAAACTAGAGGATATCTTTCTGATTTATCTTGTGAACATTTCGACAAAACAAGGCAAGTATGAATACAAAAAAGTGCATTATCATAAATGATTCCAGATAGATTTTATGATAATATTGTTGTTGTTGCCGAGTTCTGAGTGCCCAACTTTTGCAGGTGCTACGAGAAGCCAAGGCCCTTGCTAACCTCCAGCACACAAACATAGTGGGCTACAACTCCTGCTGGCTCGAGTATGGACCCAAGCCGGCTGTGCCTAGAAATACATGTGAGGTCTAGATGTGATCCACCTGTAGTACTGTAGTCTATTGCTGTTTAATTTTGAGGGCTTTTTGCATTTAAATGTATAAAACAAATATATATTATCAGAAATTTAATTTATCTTTTGTAAGGAGCAAAAATGCAAATATTAATCAATTAATTATGCATATAAAATTTTACATTTTCCTAAGGAGCTATTTCATTAAAAGGAAGTCTCTTCTAAACTTAAGTCCAGTATTAGCAGAAAGGGTCGTCCCTGATTAGCGTGTGGGACAACACTTTTTGTACATGCATTAAGCCTCATTTTTCCAGAGGGTCATTCATTTACTGTAAAACATTACGAAGTTTCATGCTTTCTGTTGCTGTTTCAGCTCTAAGAGCTATGGTTGATGGGGACCAGAAGAGCGACTCTTCATCAGATGATGGCATTGTCTTTAAACACGATGTTGATACAGTGGACATTCTTAGGCCATTAGGCAAACCCATAACTAACGGACCAAAAATCAAAGAAATCAACTCAAATTGCTCAAGTCTAGCAACATCTCCACAAACTGAAATTTTTCGAAGTCCACCAAAATGGACTTTAAATGTTCGTGAAACTGAGCAAGAATTTAGCATTACAGAATCAGCCTCCATCTTTCAAATGAACAGATCTGTGGTGTCCCAGCAATGTTCAAACATGACTTCTAGTTTGGATCCTTGTTCACAGTCATACATGACAGTGTCCCAGTATAGTCAAGACTCAAGGCTAGCTGGTCGAAAGGTGGAATTTGAAATTGAGTCCCATAGTGATTCTATAGAAATGGATGGAAGTGCTAGTCCGAAGCGTCAAGGACGTTCAGATAGAGTGTACACCAGAAGCATTAGCTGTGATCCATATGTCTCAGGGGAAGTGAATGCTCCAAAAACGAATCTAATCAAGGATTTCAATGAAAGTGATTTCCCTTTAAAGGTATTAAAAGTGTATTGAATTTAAAAATCGAAATGAAACATTAAGGCTTTTGATATGTATAAGTAATACAATTGTAAGTACTTTTAAGTTCTGCCAATTTTTCATGGATCTTTCTCATAAATATGATTTTATTATGTACACTCTAATATCTGAACCAGATATGTGTGATTTTGCTTTTTTTTTGTGTAAGAGTCAATTTGTCAAAAATTATCAAAGGTATCCTTTTGAAACTTTGAAATTTTAATACACTTGGTCAGTATCAAAAGAATCAATAGATGCTGTAATCATGGGATATGCATTTCTTGAGTTATCTGTCCTTGTATTTTAGTACAACTTCAGACATTTTGTCATGTTTACATGCAGTCCAGTTTTACCAGAGGGGAGTTTAGGTTTATCAATCATCTGTCATGTTTGTCCATCTTTCTTTTTGTCACTAAGTCCTTCAACAAACCTGTATCCTTTGATTTCACAAAAGCATGGTAAATACTTGAGTGAAACTTTGTACAGTATTCATAAAATTGTATACTTCAAATAAATTTTTTAGGATAACTTATATGCACATCCCCTTTTCTTTATCAGAGGTATAGCTCAGGTCATTCTCACTATAGAGCAAACTTAACATTCAAACAACTCAGAGAGTACGAAATATATTATAACAAAAATAGTATACAAATTTGGCTATAGGTTTGTATATACATACCTTATACTGAGACCACACATAGAATTGCATGTTGAAAGATTGGGGTCAAGGTCACTTCAGACAAAATTGTATAAAACTGGTCCAGGAAATTTGTTAGTAATCTTGCCAAAGACTTGCTCACTGTATTGTGCAGTCCAGTATCATTTGTCATGTACTGCAATCAGCATCCAGCGAAATGATATACACCTTTACAATGAGGGAACTATCAAAGTGACCATGTTTCCATGGTTTTTAGTTTACACATTGCATTACTTTTGTCACTGTGGATTACAAAGTTTCCTGGTTATTTCATGCAAATCTCAAGATTGCAATTCCAGTGATTGATTGTGCACAATTAGAATTGATTAAGCTGATTATGCCGAAGAAGCAAAATGACTTTCAAATGCATGGTATTCAGTCCTGTTTTTGTCCTGTCATTTCAAAGTGTCTATTTTCCCCTTCATTTGTGAACAAAATGCATTGCACTTTTTAAATTCATGAAAATTTGAGTCGGGAACTTCTCAAAGATGTGAAAAATTGAATTGGGAACTTCTCAAAATTGTGAAAAACTGACATTTTCTTGGAAAGAAAGAAGAAATATCTTTAAAAAAAGATATACGGCGTTGATTGTGGTTGGATTTGGTGAAAGGTAAAGAGTTCAATGAATGAGATCAAAGATAGCGAATGTCTTTTTCTGTGAAGTTCTTAGCTGCATCACACGCAGTACGGGATGTTACGCGGAGTTTTCGCGGCTTATTTTACATTATTACATATTGCTGGTCATAAACCTATAGATACGAAACAGAAAACCAAAAGAAGAATGGAAGTGAAATTAAAACATTAAGTCAACCAGCCACACGCGAAGTATCTGCACATATTTTAAATATTCATACGCGCGTTCTTCGAAGAAACCTGTTTTAGTGGTTTGTCGATTATTAACAGTATCGAGAATCATCGCGCTCATGCTTAATACATTAGTCAATATGGTGGAATAATTCTTGTTAAATGAATCAAAAATATTATTTATCATGGTATTGTTGAAAACACATTAAGAATCTAGTATTGACATACCATAATTATATCGCTAAATATTTTCATTTAACATATTTCTGGTCTAAAGAAAATTCCACAGTCCATGGTATATGCCAGATTTTTGAGTCAGATAGACTTCAGCCCTTATCAGCAATACAATAATGGTCTGTAGCTGTTAATGAGATAACATGCTGAGATTGACACTTTGGGAAGGTTAACCCGAGAAAGTGATTTATTGCTGCTGACTACAAGTCTTCCAGATAACCCAAACACTTCACCTAGTTCACGCGATAGCGTCTATATTATATAACGATTATTTCACTGGCCGCGAACTGAACCTGATACTGGCGCTGGCAATCCTCTGAAAATAAAAGGCGCATGCACAAACTGCATTGATGTCGAGAGTTGAGTGTAAAACTGTTCTATCTATCAAGCCTTTTCATTAGAGATAAAAAAAAATTCATGCAGTAAAACAGTGTTACATAGACGCGTCCATGTTTCCAATGTTTTGGTGGTATGTTCAAATCAGCCAATTTAATAAATGAAGTGTATTCATTCGAATCTAGCCGCAGGACATTTTATTTGAATTTTATTGGACACTTACAAAGGTCAGGTAAGGTGAAAAGCTGGCTTATACAGCTACGCAGAAAAATCCCTGGTATATGTCTCAACATAACTAACATACTTTTTCAGACCACTGTGAAGCTGTACATCCAGATGGAGCTGTGTGGACTCACACTGAAGGACTGGATGCAGGAGCGCAACTACAAGCTCAGTCCCAGCGAGATGGTGGCCCGCACCAGCCAGAACATGAACATCTTTAAGCAGATCCTGAAGGCAGTGGACTACATTCACTCACAGGGAATCATGCACAGGGATCTGAAGCCAAGAAACATCTTCCTTATGGAGAATGAAAATAATTGTGTGAAGGTGGGAGACTTTGGTCTTGCCACAGATGACATTCTCAGTAGTCCTGTATCCTGTAGCAGTTCCTTCTATGATCTTGAGGCGGCTGCAACCAGATTGGTGAGAACTGCAAGCGTTTTGTCTGACCACACGACGGGGGTTGGAACGTCGACTTATGCAGCGCCAGAACAGCTTGAGAGCTCAATGTACAATGCTAAGTGTGATGTGTACAGCCTTGGGGTGATACTGTTTGAACTGTTCCAAGTGTATGGTACCGAAATGGAGCGACATCGCAGTATAGCTGATCTGAGAAACGGAACTATTCCTGAGGCAACGCACACAAACTGGCCTGTCCAAACTAGATTTATCCAGTTGATGACCAACCCGAATCCCGAAGTCCGCCCATCTGCCAGAGATATGCTTCAAGGGGAGTTGTTTGTGAGCAAGGACCAGATTATAGCGGAAATGAAGGCCAAGGAAGTGGATTATGTGAGGACAATTGAATGTCTGAAGAAACAAGTGCAGGAGAGAGATGAAATTATTCAGAAACTATTAGATGCATTAAAAATTGAGAGTTTACCAACTTGAGGAAATAATAGTGAATTTAGTGAACTTATTGAATGAAAATTAATGAAAAAACATACTAGTGAGCTTATACTTTTTTGTTTGATTTTTGCAAGCTTGTTATATTTCCCAAGTTAAATAAATTATTTTAAGAGTATTGATGGATATCACACATAATTGTAGATAAAAGCATGGTTGTGGGTTAAGTTTCGATCTCAGTGTCTTAATCTGCGCTGGTTCCGTCAGGATTTTATATCCATGTTTCAGCGGGAAGACTACATGTTCATATTTTAATGTTAAAGTAGATTGCAATTATAGTATACTTGATTCATGAGAATCATTTGAAGGTTCTCAAAGGTTGTGAATTCCAATCGGGCTAGAGCTTTTTGCATAATTTTTTAATGCATACAGATGTGTTTGTCTGGTTGAATGCACAATTTGATTTCAGAAGAAAAAATCTAATAAAAGATTCAAATTTTCCTTTTGTTATATTGTTTGTGTATTATGCGGCTTCAATATTGAATACGTGTATACATGTAGATGGTCAATTGATATATTTCAAAGTCTTCTGTTGCATTTATTGCTGCCTCTCCTGTTAATGCAACAGTTGGACAATATTTGTACTTTTGTATAATGACAAATGTCATTGAACATTGTAATGCGTCTTAAGTTGTGTTTCATGCAGAATCTCTTTATGTGTCATGTTTACATGATTGGCAATTGCACAATATTATTTTTTAATATACGTGTACACTCTTTGTTCATTGTTTTGCATGTGTGTGTTTAAATGTTAAATTGTTTGGGAGATTATCGATATTTATAGTGAAAAAATATTCAAAAGCTACTACCATTGACATAACTGTTGTTGATTCTTTGATTAAACTCAACACAAAAATCATATGTTTGAAGATCATGTGAAGTGCGTGTCACATGGTTCGGTTCAGTTTATTGTTGTGTGTAAGATTACACCTAAGCAGTCGCTATTGTTAATTGTGTTGGTAGTTTGTTACATGGCAATATTGTTTATTTTTGTAACATTATCAAAAGGTTGATTTAATAGTATTGCAAAGTATGAATTCTTTATCTATAAATGGCACATTGACTTGTAACATGAAATTTGTTTTCACACATTATCTTGAAGATGCCATAACATACAATTATGGGTTACTTTGAGAAGACCAAAATTGTTGATTTTGAGGTCAACATGTCAAAGCCCAAGGTTACAGGGGCTTTTAGAATAAATTTCGTTTTTGCATTATTTCTCAAATTAGTTTTTGCCTTCAATCACTCAAACTGGTATGCTGATTACATGGAAGGATGCCTATTGGTTTTGAGGTCAGCAGGTCAAGGTCACGGGTCATTGTAAAATTCGTTCACAATAGTTTGAAAACACCTGTACCTACAAGTTGGTATGCTTGATTCTAGAGAGGAGAGGAAGGAATACCAATTGATGTTGAGGTTAGCAGGTAACAGTCACAGGGATTTGGTTTGGAGTGGGCAATACTATTTTTTCTTCATTAAACATGCAGTTGTAATTGTTTTTATCATCAGGAATCTGTCACTTACTGTAGCAATCAAAGCATGTTTTCACAGTTTATGGGAGGGCCCTTATTGGCACTAGTCTGTGTATCTTTGATGGCCCCTAATAAACAGTTAGAGGGCCTTTGTCTGGCCCTAATAGGGCCCTTATGTGGCCCAAATAGGTCCAATGTTTATCTAATTGGCCCAGTGTTATTGTTAGTTGTACAAACTGTGTGAGTGTCATAAATGATGACACAAAACTGTGTCAATAATTTAAAACACTAAATTGGGGCATGAGTCTTAATGCAACATGAGATCAACTAAATTATTTGAATGATAACAAAAAGGTATATCACATATATAATCCCTCATGTCTGTACCCATTTCCCTTTTCCTTCATATATACCATTCTGTTACATATCATATCAAATTTTTAGAAAAATAATGTGAGTTAATAAAATGTAAATCAGATAAAACACAGATACCAAGTTATACCCGGTATTGTCCATAAAGACCGGTATCCGGACAATCGCTCCTAGGGACAATCGCTCCTACAATAAATTTGACGGGGCGGACAGTCGCGCCTAGGATGTTTTGACAGGGCAGACAGTCGCTCCTACGTTGTTTTGACAGGGCGGACAGTCGCTCCTACATTATTTTGCCAACCTGGACAATTGCTCCTATATTATTTTGTCAACCCGGAAGTCGCTCCTACATTATTTTGACTCCACGGCAAATCATAGTATACGCCGATCAAAGGTTAACACCTTTAATTAACCGACAATTAAATTTGCCAACTTGTTAAGCCGATTCAACATGAGCCGATCAATGTGATTTTAATTAATTAATTTACTTATTAACAAACTATGTTACAGTTTGTCTATTCTTTAAATGTAATTTCGAAAACTGTGAAAACAATATGTATTTAGTGTCGATATGTATATAGTGTAACGTCCCACACCTTTAAATTCACTTCCAACATGGAACTTCTAAAAAACAAACGCGGTCAGTCTGTGCTATGCTTAGAGGGTCACTTGTGTTCAAAGAAGCACACGTCTTAGTCTACAATATGATGGATATGCAGTAAAAGTTGTTCCAATTCCTGCAAGGGCTCGCTGATAATAGATCTCGATGTAAGTCGACATATTAAAATAATTGTAATGTCAAAATAATGTAGGAGCGATTGTCCAGGTGGGCAAAATAATGTAGGAGCGACTGTCCGTCCTGTCAAAACATCGTAGGAGCGACTGTCCGCCCTGTCAGAACATCGTAGGAGCGACTGTCCGCCCTGTCAAATTTAGCGTAGGAGTGATTGTCCGTAAGAGCGATTGTCCGGGATTCATAAAGACCATTTAATTGAATTTCATTTATGTAAAAATAAGAAAGTATTATTAGGATTCCAAACTTTCCACATGATGTAGTTGGTTAAAATGTAACAAATAGTTTCTAATTATTAATAATTAATGGATATGTTTTTATAGAGACTAATAATTATATAAGTTATATAATAGTGTAATATCTTTATTTCCCAGTAAAGCCCATCCAAACCATCCAAAACAAACACAAAATGAATTGCACTTTTTTTGCAGAAAAAAGTAATTATTAATATGCATCCACATGAAGTAGAAGTAAACAGTGTAAATAATAGAATAGAATTGCTAAACTTAATAGTTATATTCTGTTATGTACTAAATCATTTTTTATCATTATGCAAGTTGTGCTGTTATATAATTGTGTAATATCTTCGATACCCAAGTAATGCCCATCCAAACAGACAAAGTAAAAGAATTTCCGTTTTCATTAAAATGAGAAGGAATTATGAATATGTTTTCACATGAATTAGATGTTGACAATATAACTAATAGTTAAAAATTGTTAATAGATATGTTCTTTTAATATGTACAAACTCATTATTATTGTATAAGTTATACAATATTGCAATATGTTTGTTACCCAGTATTGCCCACTATTGCCCAGTAAAACCCGGGTTTTCCCAGTATTACCCACCCGGGCTGGTCAATACTATAAAACCCGGGTTTTATGCCAACCCTGTTTTTTGTCCCATCGTATTCTTGTTATTTTGGAAAAAAGGTAGACATCCATAAACTTTGAGGTCAACAGTCACAAGGGCTTGTAACATTCCATGTTGTATGCATAGACCACGTGATATTTGACCTATGATTCCCATAAAAGTATGCTGGTTATTCGGGAGGCACTCTTTTGGGAAAACTAGGCATAATGCATGTGCTTCTAGCATCCTCCCATATTAGCATGTGCAGTCTGCAAGGGATTATCAGGGAAGACACTTTCCAGCTAAACTGGATTTTACCTTAGAAGATACTTACTTGACATTAAAAATTTCCATAAAATGGGAAAGTTTTGTCAATGAATAGGTTGTGTAGACTGCACAGGCTAATCTGTGATGACACTTTAGGCACATGCATTACGCTCATTTTTCCCAAACAAAGCTCTTTGTATTTTCAATAAGTTAGAGGTGAGAACCTTTAACATTTTAACCAAGGATCATATCTTTTAGTTATGGAAAGAATGGAGGTAGCAATCATGTTGAACATGTTTTGTTTTTACTTTTCCAACATTTACCAAATATGATAAGGTTCTATTTGTCTTAACACGTTTGTTGGCAACCAATAAATTAAAATTTCCTACTGGTAATTTCATCCTGCCAAGTTATGGAGACATGATTAGAGAGAAATCAAATTGATTTGCACATCATCTGTTGTTTTTTTTTATGCCCCGGATCGATAAATCGGGGGTATTTTTTTTTTCGTCTGTCTCTCTGTCATTCTGTCCAAAACTTTAACTTTTGTTAAAGTTTGATAACTTTTGCAATATTGAACATACCAACTTGATATTTACCATGCATGTGTGTGTATCTCATGGAGCTGCTCATTTCGAGTGGTGAAAAGTCAAGGTCAAGGTCATCTTTCAAGGTCAAAGGTTAAATATCATTGTATTTTCCTTTCCTAAAACTTAAACCTTCGTTTCGTTAAAGTTTTATCATAACTTTTTTAATATTGAACACAGCACTTCATATTTGGCATGCATGTGTATCTCGTAGAGCTGCACATTTTGAGTGGTGAAAGGTCAAGGTTATCCTTCAAGGTCAAAGGTCAAAAATTTAAAAAAAATCATTTCTCCATTCAAATTCTTACTTACTTCTCGTGGAGCTGCACATTTTGAGTGGTGAAAGGTCAAGGTCAACCTTCAAGGTCAAAGGTCAAAATATAAAAAACATAAATTTTCATAACTTTTGCAATATTGAACATACCAACTTGATATTTACCATGCATGTGTTTCTCATGGAGCTGCTCATTTTGAGTGGTGAAAAGTCAAGGTCAAGGTCATCCTTCAAGGTCAAATGTTTAATATCATTGTATTTTTCTTTCCTAAAACTTTAACCTTTGTTAAGGTTTTATCATAACTTTTTTAATATTGAACACAGTACTTCATATTTGGCATGCATGTGTATCTCGTGGAGCGGCACATTTTGAGTGGTGAAAGGTCAAGGTTATCCTTCAAGGTCAAAGGTCAAAAATAAAAAAATAAAAATTCATTTCTCCATTCAATCTCTTACTAACTTCTCGTGGAGCTGCACATTTTGAGTGGTGAAAGGTCAAGGTCAACCTTCAAGGTCAAAGGTCAAAATATAAAAAACATAAATTTGCATAACTTTTTAAATATTGAACATATCAACTTAATATTTGGCATGCATGTGTATCTCGTGGAGCTGCACATTTTGAGTGGTGAAAGGTCAAGGTCATTCTTCAAGGTCAAAAAAAATAATTTTCATTTCTCCATTCAATTTCTTACTTACTTCTCGTGGAGCTTCACATTTTGAGTGTTGAAATGTCAAGGTCAATCTTCAAGGTCAAAGGTCAAAAAATAAAAAACAAATTTTCATAACTTTTTATGCCCTTAAATCGAATGATCGGGGCATATTGTTTTTGGCAAGTCTGTCTGTCATTCTGTCCCAAAACTTTAACCTTACAGTAAAGTTTTGCAATAACTTTTGAACTATTGAACATAGCAACTTGATATTTGGCATGCATGTGTATCTCATGGAGCTGCACATTTTGAGTGGTGAAAGGTCAAGGTCATCCTTTTAGGTCAAAGGTAAAAAAAGCAGTGCATTAGGGGGCATTGTGTTTCTGACAAACACATCTCTTGTTATTTAAGGTTATATGCAAAGCTGAGTTATTACAAACAAGAGGGCCATTATGGCCCTGAATCGCTCAGCTGACGGAAGTTTTGCTATGACTTTGACCAGATGACCTACTTTATGACCTTTGATGACCCATATACAATCCCAAGCCAGATTTAATAAATTAATACATTCTGACAAAATTTCATTAAGACATAATAAAAACTGTGACCTCTTTCATCTTCACAAGGTTTTACTAGTATTGGCCTGGTTACCTCATTTATGACCCCAGATGACCCATATACGATCCAAACTTAGATATTATCAAGATAAACATTCTGACCATATTTCATTAATATCAGATGAAAGCTATGACCTCTATTGTCTACACAAGGTTTTTTCTATTATTTGACCTAGTGATCTAGTTTCTGACCCAAGATGACCCAAATACAATCCAAATCCAGATTTCATCAAGATAAACATTCTGACAAAATTTCATAAAGATCTGATGGAAACTGTGACCTCTATTGTCTACACAAGGTTTTTCTATGATTTGACCTCATGACCTCAATTTAGACCCCAGATGACCCAAATACAATCCCAACCCAGATTTTATCAAGATTAACATTCTGGCCAAATTTTATTAAGATTGGATGAAAACTGTTACCTCTATTGTCTTCACAAGTTTTTTTTAACTTTAACCTACTGACCTAGTTTTTGACCCAAGGTGATCCAAATTCGATCCCAACCTAGATTTTAACAAGACAAACATTTTGATCATATTTTATTAAGATCTGATGAAAACTGTGACCTCTATTGTCTACACAAGATTTTTCTATGATTTGACCTAGTGACCTAGTTTCTGACCCCAGATGACCCAAACACAATCCCAATCCAGATTTCATCAAGATAAACATTCTGACCAATTTTCATAAAGATTGGATGAAAACTGTGACCTTTATTGTCTACACAAGGTTTTTCTATTATTATACCTAGTGACCTAGTTTTTGACCCCAGATGACCCAAATACAATCCCAACCCAGATTTCATCTGGCCAAATTTTATTAAGATTGGCTGAAAACTGTGACTTCTATTGTCAACACAATTTTTTTTTAACTTTGACCTAGTGACCTAGTTTTTGACCCTATATGACCCAAATACGATCCCAACCGAGATTTTAACAAGACAAACATTCTGACCATATTTCATTAAGATCTGATGAAAACTGTGATCTCTATTGTCTACACAAGGTTTTTCTATGATTTGACCTAGTGACCTAGTTTGTGACCCCAGATGACCCAAAATACAATCCCAATCCAGATTTCATCAAGATAAACATTCTGACCAATTTTCATAAAGAATGGATGAAAACTGTGACCTCTATTGTCTACACAAGGTTTTTCTATTATTTGACCTAATTTGTTTTTATCCCAGATGACCCAAATACAATCCCAACTCAGATTTCATCAAAATAAACATTCAGACCAAATTTCATAAAGATTTGATGAAAACTGTGACCTCTAAAAACAAATTGTTGACGGACGCACACACGCACGAACGCAAAATGGACATAACACAATCGAGTAAAGTCGATATAAAGAACAAATATTAATACGAAATTAACGCTAGTAACTCTCTTGCTGGTATGGCTGGAAAGTGAGCGGCATTTTGGAAAAAAATAATACGAGTAATCAAGGGTATAAAATATTTGTGTTTTTTTGTCTAAGAATGTTTTTTTTTCACTAAAAATGGTCTAAGAGAAATTCATTAAACATGGTCTTCGAAAAAAATCACTAAAATGTGCTTGACAAATTCTCCGAAAAATCTTCGAAAAAAAACGTTACTTTGTTAAAAATCGTAAGAATTAGACAATTCAATGTTAATTATCTTACCTATTTCGTCTTGGTTAATTGCCTCTATTAATTAGTGTAAAGGGTTATATGTTTACATTCCCAAGCTCTCTCTTAATGTTTATCAGAGACAATGTATCTCCTTGAAATAATACAAACACTAGATTCTTTGGATTAAATAAAATAAAATATGTTTTAGAAAGTGTGAGTTTGTGACGTACTTTAGGGGGTAGGTGGTGGGGGTAAAAATTTATATAAACAAGAGGGCCTGAAAGGCCCAAAGTCGCTCACCTGAGATAACAAGATATTATTGGGACAAATCTTCTGACCATGTTTCATGAAGATCGGAAAATAAATGTGGCCTCTAGTGTGTTAACAAGGTGTTACTATAGCCATATGCGGACAAATGCCCCGCCCCCTGGCAGCCATGTTTTTCAATCAACCGGCATCATTTTTTAACTCGTCCAAGATATTATAAGAATAAATCTTCTGACCAAGTTTCATGAAGATCGGACAGTAAATGTGGCAACTTGAGTGTTAACAAGATTTTACTATAGCCATATAAGGAAAAATGACCCGCCCCTGGAAGCCATGTTTTTCTAGCAAAAATAATTATTTTCAAACTCATCCAAGATATCATTGAGACCAATCTTCTGACAAATTTCATGAAGATTGGACAATAAATGTGGCCTCTAGAGTGATAACAAGGTTTAACTATAGCCATATAAGGAAAAATGCCCCGCCCTTGGTGGCCATGTTTTTAAAGCAACCAAAACCATTTTAGAACTCATCCAAGATATCACTGGGACAAATCTTCTGACCAAGTTTCATGATGATTGGAAAATAAATGTGACCTCTAGAGTGTTAACAAGGTTTTACTCTAGCCATATAAGGAAAAATGCCCCGCCCTCTGGTGGCCATATTTTTCAACCAACCGGCATCATTTTTGAACTCATCCAAGATATTATTGGGATGAATCTTCTGACAGAGTTTCATGAAGATCGGACAATAAATGTGGCCTCTAGATTGTTAACAAGATTGTACTATATCCTTATATAGCCATATAAGGAAAAATGCCCCGCCCCTTGGCGGCCATATTTTTCTATCACACGTAACCATTTTCGAACTCATCCAAGATATCAATAAGACAAATCTTCTAACAATATTTCATCAAGATTGAACAATAAATGTAGCATCTATAGTGTTAACAAGGTTTTACTCTAGCCATATAAGGAAAAATGCCCCGCCCCCTGGCGGCCATTGTTTTCAACCAACCAGCATCATTTTCGAACTCGTCCAAGATATTATTGGGATGAATCTTCTGACCAAGTTTCATGAAGATTAGACAATAAATGTGGCCTCTAGAGTGTTAACAAGATTTTACTATAGCCATATAGCCATATAAGGAAAAATGCCCCGCCCTTTGGCAGCCATGGTTTTCAAGCAATTGTAACCATTTTCGAACTCTAGACTCTAGAGTTAAAAAGAAAAATGTTGACGCCGCACAATGCACAACGGACAAAAGGCAATCACAAAAGCTCACCATGAGCACGTTGAGCTCAGGTGAGCTAAAAAAGCCTAATATACTTTATGGACGGCCCCGAGGGAATATCGCCGGACTTATAATTAAAGTTCTCACACATTTTTTAAGGCTACATTTTTCATATACCCTTTACAATTATGATTATATATGAAAAAAATATACTAAAAAAAGAAAGATTATTATAGAAACAAGCAAATTCCTTTAATTGATATTCCCACCTAATACATTTTTATGGGTGCAAAATTTGGAAAGAAGGCTATTTGAAGGGTTGCACCTTTCCCCTCTAATTTGTACTCGTGATGCGTTTGCAGCACACAATAGCACGAATATAATATTTTATTGCGTCAATATATCATCATTTCTCCTATAGTAAGCTTGTTTTGTTTTTGGGAGTAAAAAAGAAAGCTCTACAACTTTTAGTTAAATTAGAGCTTTGTCACAGACGTGACGTATACCCCAACCTGCCGAAATGACACAGACTATTTTGCAAGCTGTCTTCACAAAACAAGAGAAGCTAATTTATGGCGATTTTTAAGAATTATGCTATTATCATTTGTGGCCATTTTTGACCTTTGAACTCAAAGTATGACCTTGGCCTTGGAGATATTGACAAAATTGTTTTGTGCGACACACCGTCCAATGATGGTGAACAAATGATTTTAAAATCTCACAATGAACGACATAGTTATGGCCCGGATAAGCTCATTTATGGCCTTTTTTGACCTTTGAACTCAAAGTGTGACCTTGTCCTGGGAGATATCAATGTAATTCTTTCGCGCGACACACCATCCTATGATGGTGAACAAATGTGCAAAATGATTTTAAAGCTCACAATGAACGACATAGTTATGGCCCAGTGGCTCTTTTTTGACCTTTGAACTCAAAGTGTGACCTTGACCTTGGAGATATTGACACAATTCTTTCACGCAACACATCGTCCAATTATGGTGAACAAATAAGCCAAATGATTTTGAAATCTCACCATAAATGACAAAGTTATGGCCCAGACAAGCTCATGTATGGCCATTTTTGATCTTTGAACTCAAAGTGTGACCTTGACCTTTGAGATATCGACGTAATTCTTTTGCTCGACATACCTTCCAATGAAGGTGAACAAATGTGCCAAATTATTTTTAAAATCTCACAATGAACAACATAGTTATGGCCCAGACAAGCTTTCGGGACAGACCCACAGACAAAGTGACTCCTATATAGCCCCCATTACCATTTGTAATGGGGGTATAAAAAGTAAACTTTGCAGGGGCTTGTGACACTTTTTTATGCATAGACGATTTTTTTACGTGATATTTTGACCCATGAATCCCATTAAAGTATGCTGGTTATTCAGAAGGAAAGAAAAAAGAAGATCAACTACTGCCTATGTTTCCTTCTCTGTGAAAACCGGACTTAATGCATGTGCGTAAAGTGTAGTGCCAGCTTAACTTGTGCAGTCCGCACTGTCAAACGCTTACCAGGGACGACACTTTCGGCCTTTACTGCATTTGCGCTTAGAAGACACTTCCTTCAAATAAACAATTCCATTTACCGGTAAGCGAAAAAAGGCATTCCTGGATAGCCTTTGTAAACTGCAAAGGCCAATTAGGGAGGACTATTAAAGCACGTGCATTAAGCACACTTTTCCCACAAATCAACAAGTTAGAGGTGAAGATGTTAAGCTGTTTTCTTAATTCAATGAGATATTAAAAGCTGAGTTATAAAAAACATGCAAGACAAGTGGCATAATAACTTGTTTTATTTTATAACAAAATATCATTTAAATAAATATTCTTATACATATTTTATATACAAAGACTAAAACAAACATAATTTTTCTTTGAATCAAACAATCGATATTTAACTATAAAATATGCATACTGAAACATAAAACATGGGTTTGTAAATACAGTTACGAACAAAAGAAAACATATCAGTTCAAATGAAATACATGGAAATAATTAAATTATTATTTTACAAACAATCTGTACAGTTAGAGAAAATGTTGACCAGTCTCACTGAACCAGATATAATTATAAATTCCATTTGAGCTTTTCTAAATAAAACTGTTTTTGTCCGGAAGGATTTGATAAGTGTTATTGTGAAGACACTCAAACGTACAATCTTCCAACAAAACATACTTTTTTATCACTGAAGTCTTGATTAATATTAAATCAAATAGTGTTAATAAAATACGGTAGAAGTTTAAAACTATAATAAGAATTATGATTTTATGATAATAAAATTGTGGGAAACAAAAAATTAAGCAAATACTGGATAAAGGATACCTCTTTAGAAGAATGCAGTGCAGGTACCCTGTACATAAAAGTATAAAATATAATTTAACAGCTATACAACTTGTAACAAGAGGTTCGTGGTCCGATATATATGCACCCTCTCCCAAACAGGGCTTTGAACTAGTGACCCCAATTTCAATAGAGGTCATTAAATGTCCAATGGCAGGCCAAAAGGGGTCATCTACTGTCCAAGGCCAATGCGTATGGGAAGTATCAAGCCAATTGGTAAATTGGATGACAAGTTATTAATTAGAATAGATTTTCATACTTATTGAGACAGTGACCTTGACACATTTGACACATATCTGTGATAAAAGGCCCTTTAAGATGATATGCATCATTAATTTTTGGCTTAACCAAGAGTTTAGACCTTAGTCCAACTCAAAAAGTGGGTCAATATCAGGTCAAAATGAGGTCAGCTGATGTTGGTGTGTTTATAATGTCAAAAGACATCAGCCATGCATGTCTGAAAGCTTTGTAATATTAATGTTAGAAGAAACACTTTATTTTGGTTTTATATCATAGGCACTAATGGCCCATTCACTGTATACCTTAATTCGGCATCAGTAGGCTTAAAAAGTATGACGGTACAAAAAAATAACATCTATGTTACTTAAGTTTCAAAACTGTGTAGCAAGCTAATTTTATGTAACCCGCCTTTTAATATTAATATTATTAGGAGAAATGCATATAATATTGGGTTAACCAACAATTTAGACCCTAGTCTTAGTCCAAAATTAGGTCAATATCAGGTCAAAATGAGGCCAGCTGATGCTGGTGTGTATATAATGTCAAAAGACATCAGCCATGCATTAATGAGAGCTTTGTTATATTAATGTTAGAAGAAACACTTCATTTTTGGGTTAACCTTGAACAGATAGACGGCCTGAAAAACAAACAAACGGAGAGGCCAATTACAATATGCCTTTCAGCATCTTATTGTGTTCGTTTGTTGTATATTCATTAATTAATAAATGAACATAAAAATGACTATGTAGGTTATGACTTAATATAATAATGTAGGTTCTAGATATTCCTTTACCATGCATTATTCATGAAATAATACACGAAAAAATGACTACAGGTATGTAGGTTATGACTCACTATAATAATGTAGGTTTAAGATTTTTCTTCACCATGCATAATTCATATATTTATGCATCAATACACATTGCAGCCTCATCTTCAGTATCTGAATTGAAATCATTACTGTCCCAGCTATCATATGAAACTGATTCATCCTCTTCAGGACTTGAATATTCAGAATCTTTAACTGTTGATAAAGTATCTGCAACATTCTTACATTCATTACTAAAGTCAAGCACTGCCTTAAAAGTAACCTTCATAGCAGTTTTGGCAGCTGAATCTTGCTGTTTGTCAGCTTTTCTACTTTTTGTATGTTCAGTGTCAACTATACATTCTATTTTGTTTGTTTGGAGATCATTGTCAGTGTCACATTCTTCCTTCACTGTCACAGTATCATTGTGGTCCTCCTGCATGTTTGCCAGTTCCTTTTTAAGACGACGCCTATTCTTGTTCTCTTTCAAATGGGTTTTGATATGTTTTTTCAAGTCTGACTTGCAACCTTTCAAAGTTTTATTGCAAATGTTACATTTATTTGTTTGACCAACTGATTGGTGGGAATATTTTTTGTGCCTATTGAATGTAGAGTCATGCCTAAATGTCTTGTCACAGATATTGCATTTGAACACATATTCATTGAAATGTGAGCGAAGATGTCTGTCAAATGAACCTTTAGCAGAAAATGCTTTAGGGCAGATCTCACATTTAAATTTAAGAACCTCAGGCTGCTTTCCTTTTTGCACAGGTTCACCTAAGTGCACACGCCTTTGGTGTTCTTTCAGAGCAGATGACTTTCGGTAAGCTTTTTCACAACAAGAACACTTATAAGGCCGTTCATCTGTATGTGACCGAATGTGCTGCCTCATATTATTTTTGTGCTTATCAACTCTGTCACAGAATGGGCAATAATATGAACGCTGCCTTTTAATTGAACTTTTTTTGTTCTTTCTTTTTAATGATTTAATTCTTGTACTGGGTAAATCGGAAGTGGTCATATCATAATTTGGCATAATTTGAGATGTTTCTATTTCCATAATATGTTTAACATCAGCTGTTTCCAACTCCATTTTGGTTGTTACAAATATATCATAAGCTGATGTTTCCACTTTATATTTGGCTGTATCCAGTTTTCAAGTCTATAGCATCAGATGTTTGCATGTCTCCATAGACCGCTTTAATGAATATCAGATGTCATCATTAATCTATCTGCAATATTATCCAGCTGAGCATCATGTGGTCATCACTACTTAACAATTCTTCTTTCGGTTAACTGAAAAAAACAATACAAAATGAATGTTAGGCATGCAAATATTTCAAACATAACTAATTTATGGTAAACAACTTAATTTAAACAGCGAAAAGTTCAAACATTCCCATATCTAGTAAGCATAAGTGATAAGAAGCATACACATGTGCAGTTAAGCTGCTTTATTTTGAACCAGGCATTAACTTCCAGGTAGTTCCAAGTAAATAAAATAACTTCACTGCAATAAACTTAGCTCTAGGAATATTCTAAAATGTCAGTTATAGTCACTAATGCCATGTGTCAAAGTCATTAAGGATTGTTCAGCATTTGCAAATTTTGCTGGCATTTCACTTGTAATCACTTCAAAGCAAGAGTATACTTTAGTTTTTTTCCACATTTGTGTGAATACAATGATACTGAAATACATGTATCCAGTAATTCCGAATACAATGTGTTTAGATATGTTTATTAACAATCATCAAATCAACGCTTTTTGTGGCTACCACCAACAAATTATTTATTAATCGTATTTTTTTTTTAAATTATCAACTCTTATACTAAAAGGTTATAAACAAAAAAAATTATAGTACTGACAAGAGCGACCATGCATGGTAAAACAAGATGCCAAAGTGATGTACTTGTAGCAAAGCAAGATGCCAAAGTGATGTACTTGTAGCAAAACAAGATGCCAAAGTGATGTACTTGTAGCAAAAGGTTAAATCATAATATGTATAGTTAAAAAAATGCTTTAGAGACTCAATGATTTATGTAGTGGAAGTGGTAGGCAATTTTTTTACACTTAATTTAACAAGTTTATGATTATTAAATTCAAGATCTGATGACTTATAAGAGAAGAATAGACCTACAATGTAACATGTGTAGCCAGTATAGGTAGAAAGTGTAGCCAGTAAAGGTAGAAAAAGTACAAATCATAAACTAGTCTAATAAAGGAGATGTTTGACGCGAACTAAGTGAAACTCTATATATGGCACTAAATTTGCTGAAACATCTCACATTAGAAAGACCACTTTGTTGTCAAAACGAGACAGTTTTAATTTTAGTAAATGTTCATTTCTTGTATAAGAGCATGACATATAAAATGCATTTAATACCAATTTAAACTTCTGCATAATCTATTACATTCACAAAGAGGAAGCTGTTATTCTGCCTTGCTAACAACAAAAGGTGAGTGATATATATACATAGTGCCAGTTACGCGGTCATGGTAGTTTTCAGACTATACTTACAGGGTCAAAATAAAAAACGGGGTCTGTATACAACCCCGCATTTGAGACACCTTTAATTACTTTGTAGGGGGGGGGAGGGGATTTAATGCAATCAAATTGCACAATGAGGTCTTATATCGAAAATCACAATGGGGGGGGGGGGTAGGGGAGGTAATGCAATCAAATTGCACAAAAAGGTCTTATATCGTATATCACAATCAGGTCTTAAATTAAAATAGTATATACCACGCAATTATTTTCGCTATATATTTCCTTGTATAAGGCGTTAAATAAATGACATGTTTATATATAATAATATATGAGGTACCCTTATATACATTAATTCATGTTTATATCGGATAAAAAAAGGGTATGGAGATACATGTACAGTGATATTTTTGTAAATTTTCTCATCTGAGTCCTAGGACTCGATAACTTGCAAATCTATGAGTCCCTGAATTGAAAGAATCAGTCCAAATATTTAATGATATTATTTTTTGAGAAATTTTAATGCAATTTTGAGACTCACATTATTCGAAACTTTGCATCCCAAGAGGTTTTTGTGAGTCCAAGACGCAGGACTCACAGGTAAAAAAATCACTGCATGTATTTAAAGTGCAAACCCCATGACCTATTTCTAAATCAGAGACCCCGTAACTGGCCATATGTGTGAATATAGACCAGTTGAATATTATTGTTTACATTCATGATTTTCCGCGCATGCGGACTGACTGGTTGGCAAAAAACACTGGTTACAGTAACGTAAAACATGTATACATGTCTTTTGTTTAATCAATAAAAGGATACATAAATCCGAAATAAACATTAAAACTCTTAAATAATAGTGCAAAAATATAATATTAAGTACCAATAAATGTATTTTCATAAATATATTTCCTCTGTATAAAAATACAAATTATTTATTAACATCAGAGTAAACGTGGTCGGAAGACTAAACTGGCAATCCAACACAACAAAACTATAAATATTCTTTCCTATTCTTTGTGATTGTAAGATTTTGATTTCAAAGATATAAACACATACATTAATTTGATTATAATTATAAGTGGTGCAGATATTGTTATTGTTCATAAGCAAGCGAAAGTGTAAGAGGGGCATTTAATCAATTATAAAACGAGTTGTACTTTTCATACTTATTGAGACAGTGACCTTGACACATTTGACACATATCTGTGATAAAAGGCCCTTTAAGATGATATGCATCATTAATTTTTGGCTTAACCAAGAGTTTAGACCTTAGTCCAACTCAAAAAGTGGGTCAATATCAGGTCAAAATGAGGTCAGCTGATGTTGGTGTGTTTATAATGTCAAAAGACATCAGCCATGCATGTCTGAAAGCTTTGTAATATTAATGTTAGAAGAAACACTTTATTTTGGTTTTATATCATAGGCACTAATGGCCCATTCACTGTATACCTTAATTCGGCATCAGTAGGCTTAAAAAGTATGACGGTACAAAAAAATAACATCTATGTTACTTAAGTTTCAAAACTGTGTAGCAAGCTAATTTTATGTAACCCGCCTTTTAATATTAATATTATTAGGAGAAATGCATATAATATTGGGTTAACCAACAATTTAGACCCTAGTCTTAGTCCAAAATTAGGTCAATATCAGGTCAAAATGAGGCCAGCTGATGCTGGTGTGTATATAATGTCAAAAGACATCAGCCATGCATTAATGAGAGCTTTGTTATATTAATGTTAGAAGAAACACTTCATTTTTGGGTTAACCTTGAACAGATAGACGGCCTGAAAAACAAACAAACGGAGAGGCCAATTACAATATGCCTTTCAGCATCTTATTGTGTTCGTTTGTTGTATATTCATTAATTAATAAATGAACATAAAAATGACTATGTAGGTTATGACTTAATATAATAATGTAGGTTCTAGATATTCCTTTACCATGCATTATTCATGAAATAATACACGAAAAAATGACTACAGGTATGTAGGTTATGACTCACTATAATAATGTAGGTTTAAGATTTTTCTTCACCATGCATAATTCATATATTTATGCATCAATACACATTGCAGCCTCATCTTCAGTATCTGAATTGAAATCATTACTGTCCCAGCTATCATATGAAACTGATTCATCCTCTTCAGGACTTGAATATTCAGAATCTTTAACTGTTGATAAAGTATCTGCAACATTCTTACATTCATTACTAAAGTCAAGCACTGCCTTAAAAGTAACCTTCATAGCAGTTTTGGCAGCTGAATCTTGCTGTTTGTCAGCTTTTCTACTTTTTGTATGTTCAGTGTCAACTATACATTCTATTTTGTTTGTTTGGAGATCATTGTCAGTGTCACATTCTTCCTTCACTGTCACAGTATCATTGTGGTCCTCCTGCATGTTTGCCAGTTCCTTTTTAAGACGACGCCTATTCTTGTTCTCTTTCAAATGGGTTTTGATATGTTTTTTCAAGTCTGACTTGCAACCTTTCAAAGTTTTATTGCAAATGTTACATTTATTTGTTTGACCAACTGATTGGTGGGAATATTTTTTGTGCCTATTGAATGTAGAGTCATGCCTAAATGTCTTGTCACAGATATTGCATTTGAACACATATTCATTGAAATGTGAGCGAAGATGTCTGTCAAATGAACCTTTAGCAGAAAATGCTTTAGGGCAGATCTCACATTTAAATTTAAGAACCTCAGGCTGCTTTCCTTTTTGCACAGGTTCACCTAAGTGCACACGCCTTTGGTGTTCTTTCAGAGCAGATGACTTTCGGTAAGCTTTTTCACAACAAGAACACTTATAAGGCCGTTCATCTGTATGTGACCGAATGTGCTGCCTCATATTATTTTTGTGCTTATCAACTCTGTCACAGAATGGGCAATAATATGAACGCTGCCTTTTAATTGAACTTTTTTTGTTCTTTCTTTTTAATGATTTAATTCTTGTACTGGGTAAATCGGAAGTGGTCATATCATAATTTGGCATAATTTGAGATGTTTCTATTTCCATAATATGTTTAACATCAGCTGTTTCCAACTCCATTTTGGTTGTTACAAATATATCATAAGCTGATGTTTCCACTTTATATTTGGCTGTATCCAGTTTTCAAGTCTATAGCATCAGATGTTTGCATGTCTCCATAGACCGCTTTAATGAATATCAGATGTCATCATTAATCTATCTGCAATATTATCCAGCTGAGCATCATGTGGTCATCACTACTTAACAATTCTTCTTTCGGTTAACTGAAAAAAACAATACAAAATGAATGTTAGGCATGCAAATATTTCAAACATAACTAATTTATGGTAAACAACTTAATTTAAACAGCGAAAAGTTCAAACATTCCCATATCTAGTAAGCATAAGTGATAAGAAGCATACACATGTGCAGTTAAGCTGCTTTATTTTGAACCAGGCATTAACTTCCAGGTAGTTCCAAGTAAATAAAATAACTTCACTGCAATAAACTTAGCTCTAGGAATATTCTAAAATGTCAGTTATAGTCACTAATGCCATGTGTCAAAGTCATTAAGGATTGTTCAGCATTTGCAAATTTTGCTGGCATTTCACTTGTAATCACTTCAAAGCAAGAGTATACTTTAGTTTTTTTCCACATTTGTGTGAATACAATGATACTGAAATACATGTATCCAGTAATTCCGAATACAATGTGTTTAGATATGTTTATTAACAATCATCAAATCAACGCTTTTTGTGGCTACCACCAACAAATTATTTATTAATCGTATTTTTTTTTTAAATTATCAACTCTTATACTAAAAGGTTATAAACAAAAAAAATTATAGTACTGACAAGAGCGACCATGCATGGTAAAACAAGATGCCAAAGTGATGTACTTGTAGCAAAGCAAGATGCCAAAGTGATGTACTTGTAGCAAAACAAGATGCCAAAGTGATGTACTTGTAGCAAAAGGTTAAATCATAATATGTATAGTTAAAAAAATGCTTTAGAGACTCAATGATTTATGTAGTGGAAGTGGTAGGCAATTTTTTTACACTTAATTTAACAAGTTTATGATTATTAAATTCAAGATCTGATGACTTATAAGAGAAGAATAGACCTACAATGTAACATGTGTAGCCAGTATAGGTAGAAAGTGTAGCCAGTAAAGGTAGAAAAAGTACAAATCATAAACTAGTCTAATAAAGGAGATGTTTGACGCGAACTAAGTGAAACTCTATATATGGCACTAAATTTGCTGAAACATCTCACATTAGAAAGACCACTTTGTTGTCAAAACGAGACAGTTTTAATTTTAGTAAATGTTCATTTCTTGTATAAGAGCATGACATATAAAATGCATTTAATACCAATTTAAACTTCTGCATAATCTATTACATTCACAAAGAGGAAGCTGTTATTCTGCCTTGCTAACAACAAAAGGTGAGTGATATATATACATAGTGCCAGTTACGCGGTCATGGTAGTTTTCAGACTATACTTACAGGGTCAAAATAAAAAACGGGGTCTGTATACAACCCCGCATTTGAGACACCTTTAATTACTTTGTAGGGGGGGAGGGGATTTAATGCAATCAAATTGCACAATGAGGTCTTATATCGAAAATCACAATGGGGGGGGGGTAGGGGAGGTAATGCAATCAAATTGCACAAAAAGGTCTTATATCGTATATCACAATCAGGTCTTAAATTAAAATAGTATATACCACGCAATTATTTTCGCTATATATTTCCTTGTATAAGGCGTTAAATAAATGACATGTTTATATATAATAATATATGAGGTACCCTTATATACATTAATTCATGTTTATATCGGATAAAAAAAGGGTATGGAGATACATGTACAGTGATATTTTTGTAAATTTTCTCATCTGAGTCCTAGGACTCGATAACTTGCAAATCTATGAGTCCCTGAATTGAAAGAATCAGTCCAAATATTTAATGATATTATTTTTTGAGAAATTTTAATGCAATTTTGAGACTCACATTATTCGAAACTTTGCATCCCAAGAGGTTTTTGTGAGTCCAAGACGCAGGACTCACAGGTAAAAAAATCACTGCATGTATTTAAAGTGCAAACCCCATGACCTATTTCTAAATCAGAGACCCCGTAACTGGCCATATGTGTGAATATAGACCAGTTGAATATTATTGTTTACATTCATGATTTTCCGCGCATGCGGACTGACTGGTTGGCAAAAAACACTGGTTACAGTAACGTAAAACATGTATACATGTCTTTTGTTTAATCAATAAAAGGATACATAAATCCGAAATAAACATTAAAACTCTTAAATAATAGTGCAAAAATATAATATTAAGTACCAATAAATGTATTTTCATAAATATATTTCCTCTGTATAAAAATACAAATTATTTATTAACATCAGAGTAAACGTGGTCGGAAGACTAAACTGGCAATCCAACACAACAAAACTTTAAATATTCTTTCCTATTCTTTGTGATTGTAAGATTTTGATTTCAAAGATATAAACACATACATTAATTTGATTATAATTATAAGTGGTGCAGATATTGTTATTGTTCATAAGCAAGCGAAAGTGTAAGAGGGGCATTTAATCAATTATAAAACGAAGCCCTTAAAGCGGAATACATTACAATTTATAAACTTTTTAGTAATTTTCTTTTCCATTGAATGAATTACCGTTTCATTTCCATCGAATGACAATATCATAAAGTTTAGCATACATATAAAAAAAGTTAGAATTGCATATTATGCAAATTGAACTGTCTTTGCGTGCAATCTCTTTACTGGTGATAAGGAGTTATATATATAACAATCTAGCATTTAATGATAAATAAATCTATATATTAATTTTTTTACACAGGTATTTTTTACCCTTTTGTTGTTTGCTTGTTTTCATGAGGTCGTTTCGTACACTACAGAAACGTACAATCTTAACACGTAATAGCCGAGTTTACATTTGCCGGTACTCGTTAAATACGTTAATTGTGTAGCAGTGATATTGCACCTTTTTTTTATTTATAGTTATTAAACACTGTATTATTATGATTAAACAGGCTAATATATATATATATATATATATAATATATATATATATATATATATATATATATATATATATATATATATATATATATATATATATATATATATATATATATATATATATGTACACTAGTTCCTGTTAATCCATTTCGGACAAATATCTTCATATGTTATTTAAAGCAACTGTTTCGTATTATGGCTTTACAATTTTGTATAGATGATCGCTCAATATGCCAAGAGATGACATGGAGGTATCATAAATGGTGTTTAATGACCAGACACTTGTATGCGACGTGTGCTTTATGCAGGGACCCAAGAATAGGTCCCTGGATTTATGACACCATGTGTTCTTTGTAATTGTTTGGACAGTATCCGATCATAACGAGATAATCGTTTTATGATGAACAAAGGTGCAATAAAACACCAGGTTAAAAACGCTGAAACAAAGAGTGTCAAAATTGGTGCGAATAATTAAATAAAAACAATTACATTTATTAAAAAATTTTATTTAATGTGTAACAAGGCAAGTTTTTACAGGCATAAATGTTCAATTAAGTTACAATATGTTGCGTACATAAAGTCGATCTATTTGCTGTTTCTTTTCATCCTTATTTGTGTTCGTTCATTAAATTTGATTTATTCTGACAGAATTTCAATATCTGAAATTTTTATATCTAAAAAATGGTCGCGAAGATGTGCCAAGTAGAGATTTTTATGGTTACCACATACCCAGCTCGTATATTGTGTCCCAATCCCGAGTTCGTTTATAGTAAAAACAAATAATAACAACAATATAATCGTTCCAAAAATGCATTTTCTTGCACGATTATGTTTTATTCAGACATAGTTAGTAAAATTATATTTGATATAGAGCATGATTATCAATACAAACGATGATTATTTCAACCTTCTCTATATGCGCTTATATGAATTTCACCTCTTTGCCAACCAGTGGGCGGATTCTAATATTTGCAGGTGCGCGTGACTTCACTCGTCAACTGGTCTATAGTATGGTTGTTACTGGTTGAGTCGTGGGTTCTGTTTGATTCGTGGGTATAGAAATCGCCTGAAATCTCGCGATAGAATGTTCGCACATGATGCAGTTCGTTACGGAAAAATGTTTTGACACGGTCACCATTTTTTTCCGATCAAAAATTCGTCAAAAACAAGTAAATAGTGTAATTCATCATAACTTGATAGGTCGGTATGAAATATTTCCTCATTTATGTATTGTTCATATAGCGTTTCAAAGGAACACAAAATCGTTTATTTAGAAGTATTTACCATGCTACATCGTCTGTTGACATTTTTTCACAAGAAATTAACCTGTCCTGCAAGGTCAGTTTAAAGGCTATTTATAGTATGCAAATCTTGAAATTCTGGCAGCCAATCAGAACCCACGAATTAACCGAAAGCTTATTTTCATGATGGTAGTTTGACACTATCAACACAGTCGATTATTTTGATGATAAAAGACGATAAACATTTGGAAAAAAGCAACAAATCTTAAAGAAGAAAGGTTAATTATTACTTTCATAATGATTCATGGTCATATATTTTTAAAATATTTGAGATGCAACATCTTTATTAAAATTACCCACGACTTAACCGGCATATAGCATATATGGAGCTGATTTGACCTCTAATCTAGACTTGGGAGGTGAATTGAAATAGCTTCTGGAACAGATAATGGAAACTTTTTCTTACCAACCAATCTTATTAAAGGATGATTTCAAAAAAACTTGTTAAAGGCAGGTGAATACGTATTAAGCATGAATAAATACATATACGAAATAGACTGTAAAATTTGTTTACATTTTATTTAGTGATCAATGGCAAATGTCAAACTAAGGGGGGTAATTGGGGCGATGTTCTTACGACAACGTCGAAACGGTCTCAAATTATTTTTTCTTTCCCTCTATGGCAAAATTGCATTGAATACCAATCTTAAAGTCTTATAAAATTCCATTTTTAAATAAGATGTTTCTTTTAAGTTCACTGCAATTTACTGACATACGTATTTCAATTTAAATTGTCATTTTATTACGTGCGCATTTTCAAATAAAACAAGAAACCGTCGGAGACGGGTAATGCTCCCAAAAGTTTTTTATGTCACAATATTGCACTATATATTCAGATAAAAGGAAACGTCTTGAGGCGCATTACTTTGGACAAAATAATACGATGGATGGTTTAGCAACTTTTAATTTTCAAAGGGCCATAACTCTCTAAATAAATCATCAAACCTGAACCCACAAATAACATGCGCAAGGTAGTTAAGCTTCCCATAAAGCTTCATTGAATTCCAGTCAGTAGTTGGGGAGAAATAGCCCGGACAAGAATTGCACTATATGTACAGTTTATAGAAAATTTCAAAGGGCCACAACTCTGTGAAAAATCATCCGACCATAACCGGCTGATAATATGCACATCTCCTGTTGGTAGTGAAGCTTCTAATAAAGTTTCATTGAATTCCCGTAATAAATTGCTGAGAAATAGCTCGGACAAGAATTGCACTATATGTACAATGGAAAATTTCAAAGGGCCATAACTCTTTGAAAAATCATCCGACGAGAACCGGCTGATAATATGCACATCTCCTCTTGGTAGTGAAGCTTCCAATAAAGGTTATTGAATTCCGGTCATTAGTTGCTGAGAAATAGCCCGGACAAGAATTTCCCTGTATGCACAGTTAATGGAAAATTTCAAAGGGCCATAACTCTGTGAAAAATCATCCGACCAGAACCGGCTGATAATATGCACATCTCCTTTTGGTAGTGAAGCTTCCCATAAAGTTTCATTGAATTCCGGTCATTAGTTGCTGAGAAATAGCCCGGACAAGAATCGCACTATATGGACAGTTAATGGAAAATTTCAAAGGGTCATAACTCTGCGAAAAATCATCCGACCACAACCGGCTGATAATATGCACATCTCCTTTTGGTAGTGAAGCTTCCCATAAAGTTTCATTGAATTCCGGTCATTAGTTGCTGAAAAATAGCCCGGACAAAAATTGTGCACGGACGGACAGACAACGATCAGCTTTAAAAATCAAAGACCTAGAATAAATCTAGGTCTTTGTAAAAATGCACAATAATTTAGGAGGAAATGCAAGATGTCATTTGTTTCACGAGGAAAGTAAGAGAATGTAAAATATCGTAGTGTATACTATTATTATTTAATGACTAACACAAAAACCTATATTAATCTTTAAATTATTTTGATAACTAGCATTCATTTGCATATAATGTACAGCTTTTTTTAAGTGTAAGAATTTATAAAACAACAATTCTTATTTAACATTGTTACACGTACCTTGGCTGTCTTGCAACAATTCCCTTTTGTTTTCTCTGTTTAAAAAAAAAGAAAGTTATTGCTTAAATACACTACGTACATACGCGGGTTAATATATGAGTCTGAATACACGTGTGTTTAGCGTAAGTAACAGTAATATTTTAAGATGTATGTTAAAATGCACTTCTAACAATTTCAAATTTCAAATTCAATCCATGTTTGACACACTTCTTGGTCAATCGATGCAATTGATTATGAATTTCCTCTCTGTTCAGTTTTGGGTAGATGAAATGATATTTATTAAATTCAAATAAATTTACGATAAGTCAGACAGAAATCTGCCCTGAGCGACATTTTAGTCTTGCATCGACTGCGAACAGCACGCAGTGAACTATTAACAAACTATTTACATGTAAAGTCACTCAGATCGATTGTGACGAAGTGAAGTTTTGGTAAAGTTTTCTTTTAAGAAAATCAACATAGGTTGCATCAGTTGATTGATACATACCCCATTATCCATAGCATATATAGTGGCTAATAGTATATTTATTGAACCAGGGGCGTATTTAGGTGGGGGCTAACCCCACAGCTGGCTGGCTAGATACGATTTACAAATGTGCACCTTAAAATTTCAAACATATCCACTTGTGTATTTCTTGTCATATGCCCATAATAAGCCATAAACAGCTGTCGATTAGTGTGATTTAGCCCCCAGGCATGTCTACAGACGATCCAACCTTCACCGGCTAAACTGCACGTTTCATTAATTGTAAGTGATAAACTGCGCAATTGATGCAAGAGATTTATGTCAGCACCATTACATACATGTAATATGGCTGTACTTGGCGATTGTGGAAGATATCCTGTATATATTTTTACATGTAAACGTGTCATTAAATTCTGGTTGCGTTTGTTAAACATGCCAAATACTAGAAATGTAAAAAAATGTTATGAAATGTTAAAAGTGTATGATGGTTTAGGTTATAAAAATTGGGTCTTGTCACTACGTGAACATTTATTTTCTGTAGGATTTGGGTATGTCTGGAATGAACAAGGTGTTGTAAATAAAAGCGTATTTTTGTTCTATTATTTTCAACGCTTGAAAGATATATTTAAACAGTCATGGTCACAATATTGCAATGATACTTCAAAATTGATAAGCTATGCCGGTTTTAAAATAGATTTTGAATGGGAAAAGTACCTTAACGTCCTTTTGATTCGAAAATTTAGAAATGCATATGTCCGTTTCAGAACTTCATCACATCAACTTATGATTGAACATGGGCGATACATAAATATAGAACGAAACGAAATGTTATGTCCCTTGTGCAAGACTTCTATCGAAAACGAATATCATTTCTTACTTGTATGTTCTTGCTATGAAGATCTCCGAGAAACGTATATTCCTTCCCGGTTTTACAATCAGCCAACAATCAACAAATTTAATAATGCTATGGCCTCGCGTGATGGTCGACAACATTATACGAAATATTGCCATGTATATTTACTATGCCTTCGAAAGACGTAAAATGATGTTGTTAGCTTAAACACTTGTTTTGCTGTACCACTGTTGAATTATATATGTGTTCACATTGATATTATATCTATATGCATTTTGTATGTGTTTATGTATATGCAAGGGCCGGTGGCCGTATGGCAAATAAACCTTACTACTTCTAGTTGTAAGAACATACATGTGCATAGATTTTCTTGTATTGTTTTTTTATTTAAAATATAATTTCATAATTATATGCGTTTAATAGCACAACATAAGATTTTTTTTTCTTTATTGATATTTCTTAAGGAAGATCAGTCTTACTCAAAGTAGAGTTGAACTTGTATCAATATTAAACTTTTATAGTACATGTTAAAGATGCATCTTTAGTTTTTTTTAAAGTTAAAACAATGATGAATGAATGCATTTTAAGTTTTAAATATGCACAAATGTATGTGTGAGTTTTTGAATCATTTAAAAGCTTATTTGGAAATAGTCACTAATAGGACATTACAATACGCTGTTGTAAATACTTTACAAGAGCGCCGCATAACGGGTGCTAACGCTCGGCTGCGGGTGCAATTTTGAATAAATTAAATTATTATTATTATGGGGTTGTTTACCCTCGGGACTTCGGTGAGAAACCATTGCCCGAGCACACTGCTTAACATAAAACTCTACGTTTAAGAAGCCGAAAACGGCTATACTATGGTGAGCCCGAATAAATGAAAGCTTGTCAGATTTTTTTTAGAGGTCACAGTGATCTTGACCTATGACCTAGTGACCAAAAAATGGGTGTGGCGCGTAGAACTCATCAAGGTGCATCGACATTTGAAGTTTCAAAGTTGTAGATGGAAGAACTATTTAGAGCAAAATGTCAAGGTTTTAGCACGACGCGGACGGCGAACGTCGGACGACACGACGAGCTGGCTGTGACAATACCTCGGATTTTCTCCGAAAACAGCCGAGCTAAAAATATGGGTATTCTTAATTTCATATTTTTTTCCCAGATTTGATGAGTGATTTATATGTAAATCACTAAAAGCAACTGTTTGATTTGTTGATGTCTTTGAAATGTGTTTTTAGTTTATTCATAGAACTTGAAATTCAGAGTGTTGCTTAAAATATTATTTTTATAATTTGTAAAAAGGTTTATCAATGACTTTGCCTTATTTGACAGTTTTTGAACCACAAGACTCAACAAGGTATACATTATATGATTTCAACCAATTTTGATAAAATCCACCCATCCAACAGGGTTAACTATTAGGATATCCAACAAGGTTAATTAGTAGGTCCACCCATCTAACACTGTTACAAAAATTCTGGTCATAAAGATTATGTCTCCCACCACTTTAGTGGTTTGAGAGACATTTGATTTACCCCTGTGTGTCTGTTTGTCTGTGTGTCTGTCACACTTGATGTCTGAACTCAAATTCTTGTGTGTTGTTTTACATGCACATTTATCATGCAAAATGCTGATTTGATAGCAGGAAATTGCACCATTTCAAGGTGCCATTTCAAAAAAATCGACCGCGGGTGGGGATTCCCCTCCCTCACCCTCCCCAGTTGAGCCCCCCTCTGAAAAACTTCTGGATACGCCCCTGCACCACTTTAGTGGTTTGAGAGATATTTTATTTACCCCTGTGTGTCACACTTGATGTCTGAACTCAAATTATTGTGTGTGTTTTTTTACAAGCACATTTATCATGCAAAATACTGATTAGATAGCAGGAAATTGCACCAATTCAAGGCGCCATTTAAAAAAAAACGACCGCGGGTGGGGATACCCCTCCCTCACCCTCCCCAGTTGAGCCCCCTCTGAAAAACTTCTGGATACGCCCATGTGAACTAACATTGATGTTGGCGCTATGTACCGGTACTTGTGATAAACGGAAAGATGGTTGTTCTGATGGTCAGGCTTTACTGTGCCTGCTTAAATTGTCATGTGATGATGAATGCATTATTTTACCTATTAACTTATTGATGATGATGTACATGTATAACCGACCGCTCGAGTTATATCGTTTAATTTGTTATTTATAGATAATTCTGCATAGCAGTATTTTCTTTATTCATTATATCGCCCGGCAGCCGTATGGTGTTTCAGTATATAAAGCAACACAACTCTGTGTAAAAAAATTATATATTTATTTATTTACGTATTGCTTTATTTAAAATGAACTAAAAACATCGTTTTAGAAACGTTTTCGCGACCAAGACCAGTTTCGAGCTACGCTACACGATAAATTATTTTCTCCAACAAGAGCTGTCAGAAGACAGCGTGCTCGACTTTTCGAGTGCTTGACAGTATAACGTAAGCAATCATGGGGAAATTGTTCATATTCAATAAGGTCAATGTAATATAGTCATATTCTAACTGGAAGAGGACCATAATTGAAACATAATGATCGCTTATGCTTTAAATAAGTGGTACATTATATACGACTCTAAGTTCAGGTATATTTCCACATTCTATTGAACATTTGTAAAGACATAAAACACACTAATAAGATTATATTTCAAGTTTGATAGCAATAGCTTGTGTGGAATGGTTGGACGGTTTTTCAAAAATATAATGATAATAATAAATATATGTATTTTTTTAATATGTTTAAAAAATCTTTTTGTGTGTGGGGTGGAAATGGGGAATAATGTGGGGGGGGGGGGGGTGGTCATTTGTTAGATGATATTTCAAAAATAAGAAAAAAGGAAAACAATATTTTTAATTATTTTTTTTGGTGGGGATTCTGGGGTGGGGCGTGGGGGATGGTTTGGTTGGGGTCCATTGAGGTAGGTCAGGTAAGTGTTGTTTTGTCAAAGTATGAATCAAATCTGATCCTAAAGAAAGAAGTTATGGCAATTTAAGCAAAATTTATTTAGTTGACTTTGAGATTCAAGGTCATTCAAAGTTCAAGATCAAGTTCAACTTGCCAGGTACAGTTCCCTCATGATAGTAAGAAAGTATTTAAAGTTTAAAAGCAAAAGCTTTGATACTTTAGAAGTAAAGTGCATCCAAACACAAAATTTAACAACATATTCAAAGTTAATAAGTCAAAAAAGGGCCATAATTCCATCAAAATGCCAACCAGAGTTATGCAACTTGTCCTGTACAGTCCCCTTATGATAGTTAGCGAGTGTTCAAAGTCTGAAAGCAAAAGCTATGATACTTTAGGAGTAAAATGGACCAAAAACACAAAACTTAACAAAATTTACAATTTTCTAAGTACAAAAGGGGCCATAATTCTGTCAAAATGCCAGTCAGAATTACATTAATTTGCCTGCACAGTCCCATTATGATAGTGTGTAAGTGATGCAAGCATGAAAGCAATAGCTTTGTCTTGTTGCCATAAAGAAGTATACAAAGCTTGAGTTAATTATCTTTGAAAGTGTTAAAGTTATTTGACTTTATTACAATCTTTAACCAACGGCGACGCCGACGCCGGGGTAAGTAGTATAGCTCTCATTTTTCTTCGAAAAGTCGAGCTAAAAAATGAACCGATGGCTTTACTTCGGAAAGTTTTCGACTACGTTTGGCATGTAAGCCATATGCAATATATAGTAATTATGAAACTAAAAAATATCTGTAGAAAAATTCTGGTGATCCTCTAGAATTATATTTAAGGCAACGTAGTTGTTGGTACACGCACTTCTCACGACTCGGGTTAAATCCACTGTTCCGACAGGATATGAGTTTGGTTGGTGGTCGCCGTAACGTAAGGGTAATATCTTCACGACACTCCTAGTGTTTCTGAACAATTTCGATTATGCTGCGTTTTAAAACAACCCGAGTATCTTCGTGTCTCTTCGACGGGAAATCGACCGGTACTTCACAGGCAAAACAGACTTCACAGGCCATACTGACTTACAAAATGGCTACCGTGATCAGGTTGAAACGAAAAAGGAACGAAGATCCATTACAAGTTCTGTATTTAGCCACCAAAAAGCGGAGAAAGAACAGCAATGAAGACTTCTCACAGTCTAGAAATAAGGACGAAAATGTTTTCAAGTATGCTGGGACTGTTGGATCAAAAGTAAATAAATACAGTCATTTGTAATAGGTTTTCGCGATATGTCAAACTATTTCGTAATAATATTGAATTTAAAACGAGACATAAAAACGTTACATTAAACACTAGAAATGGCGCGGCAGAGGCCGACGCGTATCCCCACGCCGAATGTTTGACCTAGGTGTGCCCCAGGGTTGGTAATGGGGCCATGCATAGCTGAGATTGACCGTATTGTCATAAGAGAAGTTCATCATCAATTAGAAGTGAATTGGTGTAGAAATGAAGAAGTTATAGTAAAAGGCAATTTTGGGTGGGTGTGACATATGTGGGCAGGGCGCCCCAGGGTTCGTAATGGGGCCATGCATAGTTGAGATTGACCGTATTGTCATAAGAGAGGTTCAGTATCAATTTGAAGTGAATCGGTGTAGAAATGAAGAAATTATAGTAAAAGGCAATTTTGGGTGGGTGTGGTCTATGTGGGCGGGGCGCCCCAGGGTTGGTAATGGGGCCATGCATAGTTGAGATTGACTGTATTGTCATAAGAGAAGTTCAATATCAATTTGAAGTGAATCGGTGTAGAAATGAAGAAATTATAGTAAAGGCAATTTTGGGTGGGTGTGGTCTATGTGGGCGGGGCCCCAGGGTTGGTTATGGGCCATGCATAGTTGAGATTGACCCTAATGTCATAAGAGAAGTTCAGTATCAATTTGAAGTGAATCCGTGTAGAAATGAAAAAATTATAGTAAATGGAATTTTTTGGTGGGTGTGGCCTATGTGGGCGGGCGCCCCAGGGTTGGGATTGGGGCCATGCATAGTTGAGATTGACCCTAATGTCATAACAAAAGTTCAGTATCAATTTGAAGTGAATCTGTGTAGAAATGAAAAAATTATAGTAAATGGAAATTTTTGGTGGGTGTGGCCTATGTGGGCGGGGCGCCCCAGGGTTGGGAATGGGGCCATGCATGGTTGAGATTGACCGTATTGTCATAGGTGAGGTCCAGTATCAATTTGAAGTGAATCGGTGTAGAAATAAAGAAGTAAATGTAAAATAACCTAAAAAAATGAGTGATAATTTCTGACGCGGCCCCACCCCAACCCCTATAACTTTTGACCCAGGGGTCAGATCAAAATTCCAAATAGTGCAGGGTCGCACATATGCTCATAGCTACCATGTGTGTAAATTTCAAGGTTCTAGTGCTTTTAGTGTAGGAGGAGATAGTGGCCAGGACGGACGGACAGACGGACGGACAGACGGACGGACGGACGGCGGAGATCACCACAATATCCCCACCTTTTTTTCAAAAAGCGTGGGGATAATTACCAATAACACTGACTATGATATTAAGTTACCAGGTAGAAGTTCTTTAAAAATAATACAAATGTCATGCACTGATCAACAACCTAAAGTCCATATAAACGTACTCCCTGTAGCGATGGGCACAAGGGAGGCAACTGCGTACGGCTCATTTATTACTGAAAAATTCCTGCGCGAAATCTCGTTCATAAAAAAAGTGCCGATAGGGGGTCGGAATTACGTCGTTTTTAAGGTGGTTTTCGATTGGATATGGTTAAAATAATCACTAATCATATAAGTTAATACATTTATGTTCGCGGTCAAAGCACTTTCGTTTCCACACAGTTGCGTAGAAGATTAAAAGAAAGCCTCAGAAAATTTCCGAGATCAAGAAAAATAGGTAAGATACATTGCCCAGTAGAAAAATTGCTTTTATTTTGTAGGTTAATCATTCTCCTTTCCATTCATGCCACTAATTGCTTTGCAAAATGCCGTGATTCTGCTGGTTGTTGCTAATGTATGGACTCACTATTGACGGGTTTCATGAATGGCAAGATGGCCGCCGTTGTTGACAATTCATACGACGTAAATATCAATTGTTCTTTTTTTCCTCTGTAAAGTTGCCATAAAATGTGTTGTACGTGCTAAACATCATTGAAGGATATATTTATGCCGACATTATATCGTAATGGTAGATTTCATTCGTATGTCTGTAAATAGACGTTTCGATAATGCAAAATACAGACTTGCACAATTCGGACAGCAAGTATTTCGCATATAGCATTAATGATACAAGATACAAGAATCTTTATTTAACGTCGGATGTGAACAACAATTCGATACAGTCACTGTATTTTAGTTATATTATGTAGATATATTATTTCTTTGATTTAAATTATTCTTTTTGCAGACATATGTCTGATACTAATAAGTCAGAGTCTCAGGATTGGGAAGAGTTTGACTCGGAGTCTGACAGTGAGCGTTCGGAGCCTGACAGTGAGCGTGTATCACCGCAGCCAGGTCAATTTACACAAGACCTGGCTGCAATAGCTGAAAAGTTGAAGCTTCCGCATCAGGTACTAGATAAAAATAATTTGCAATGTTAACCAATAAATATTTTTCTTAGTATATAAATGACATTTCAGCAGAATGACATTTTGAAACATTAACCCCATGTAATTTTATTTAATGGCAATGTATCGGTCTTTTAAAATACATTTATTATCAACATTAATTAATCATCATTATTGTAATTCACTAATGTTTATGCAATTGAAATATATACTGTTATACTTTTTAGAAGTCAGATATCACAAAATGTAGTTTAAGAAGACAGATATAACATAATTGAGTTTAAGAAGACTGATATCACAAGAAAAGGAAGAGCAGTCTTTTTTTTTTTAATTCTAAAGCTGTAGCCTAATCTAGTCTACAATCCCTCAGAAATTTTCATAAAAAGGTTACATCCTCTCAAAACTTTTCATTATATTCATGCACTTATCCCCAAAAAAACCACTTACAGCTGGAAATTTCATTCCCCTATGACTAACATTGCGTGAGTTGTATCCCCAAATTTTGGGTTTCACACACTTTTTCCTATATAATATGAAGGCTAAGGCCCCTTCCCCCAACAGCCTTAAAAAAGCCTTGAATGGAAAAAACAATAACCTTTAAGCTTTTTTCCGTTTAAGAAAGTCCCTTCTTAAAGAAAATCGAGTTGAAGCAGAAAGTGTTGTCCCTGATAAGCCTGTGTGGACTAAACAGGCTAATCTGGGATGACACTTTAGGCTCATGCATTAAGCCCCGTTTTCCCAGAGTGCGGCTTAAATGTTCATTTACATGTTACAGATTACCGCAAGAAGCTGCCGTTTGTGAATGCGGCCCCGATGGAGGAGATTGAGGCAAAGAAGCTGAAGGCAGCGGGAGGAAAAGAAAAGAAATCAGGAAGAATAAGGGGATAACTGAATATAAGATTTTTTAAACCATTGGATAGGTTTGTTAGTCACCTATCTTAGGAAAAATACTTACAGATACATTGAAGTTCAAATAACTAGTGTTAGGTCTTATTTAAATAAGAAGAATTTTGGTTTTTGAACCTATTTAATGAAGCAAATGATTTTACTTTTGTTAAACATGTGTGACAGTGAACTATTTTCTTCATGTTAACCTTATTTAAGTATTGGCTGTTGTTCTTGTGGTGTATTTATAATTTGAGAACTTATTTTACCTAATGGACAATTTTTTTTAATTGAGTGAACAACATATAAAACTTGTCAAAACTGTTGAAAGCCCCCATAAGAATTTCACAGTTTTGTAGTGACCACTATGTCTGCTCATGACACTGTCGGTCTGACATGTGAGAGTGCAGTTGAAGTAAATTGATTCATCAATCATCATTTATGAAAAATTACAATCTTTGGGATTAGTTTTTGCCTATATGCTACCTTTGACTGACAAAAAAAAACCACATCAACAATGTTGTTTTTTTTTTTATTTGAACAACTCGTCATCGTGATTGGGAGGCATGTGTCATTTTAATTCATCATTATGTAATGTCAGGTAATTGGACATTTCACAAGTATTTATATATTGTGTATGCACAACAAATATAAATTGTGTCAACAAATTATGTGTTAGTTCCACATTAGTTATCATTGAAAATAAAACCTTAAAAAAGCTGCAGGATTGTTGTTGATAGCAGTAAAGACAAAGGCTATTCACACACATAAATATATATTTGTATGCCCCCTTTTATTTTGCCATAAACTGTGCAGTAAAAAGTGCAAAACCAATAAAAAATATTTGTTATTAATATGTATTAATGTGTTTTATGTCTAAAAAGGCATTCACATAGATAAAAATAACTTATAAATGGCTAAAATAGCTGGTTAAAGGCAAATGTCAGTTGTTTGCTGGCAATGAACCAGATTTTTGGCAGAAAAAACAGCAGAAAAATTCACCTTTTTTTACGTGTTTTAAAAAAATCATAAAAAATCTATTTTTCATCCAAATAAAAAAAGAAAGACATCATTATGTTTGTTTTAAGTAGTATAACATCAATGCCAAATATCATTCAAATATTCCCATTTTAAAAAAATCATTGCCTCTTGCTACTCCCTGAGGCCAAAATAAAAAATAGCTCTGTTTCTGGTCTTTTTGGAAAAAAATACGTCTGGTAGGTAGGGATTTTATTATTATTTTTTTTGGGGGGGGGGACTAAAATAGAAAAAATTATAAAATACAAAATCAAAGACTTGCTGGAGTATTTTAAATACTCCCGCAAAAGTCTTTGATTTTGTATTTTACTTATCTGCTAAAAATGTCATTAGTGAAATACTCTTTATCTTAAACAATTATCTGAAGCTCTGATCATAATCTTAACAAATAAAACAAAGACGTCTTTGAATTAAACATGTCCAATATGTGGACCTCATTAGCAGGGTTCGACACTAAGGCACGTCCGACAGACATTGTCTAGTAAGATCAGTGGTCGGGCTAGTAAAACTGTGGGCTAGCTTGTCTGACTGGTCGTACATACAAAATCTATACTGATTCATATAACTATAATTAACCGAAAACCGTTTGCTCTTAATGTGTAATATAACTATTGTATCCATTATTTACATCAGAACATAACTAGCGTATATAAATAAACGCGGGGCATTCACATGATTCATCGCTATTTTTAGACGTGAAGGAGAGCTTCCGGCAGAAATAGCTTGTTTCCATTGGTAAAGATGTCATGAATATTAACCCTTTGCATGCTGGGAAATTTGTAGTCTGCTAAAATGTTGTCTGCTGAATTTCTCAAATTAGCATTTTTGTTCAATTTTTTTCAAAGAATACTATCAGAATAGCAAACAGTTTGGATCCAGATGAGACGCCACGTTTTGTGGCGTCTCATCTGGATCCAAACTGTTTTCAAAGACCTTCAAAATTCAGTTCCAGCACTGAAATAGTTAATGACTTTCTGCAGTGTCGTAGAACTTAACATCATGTTTGTACGACTTCTATCGAAAATCGGTATCGTCAATGTAAACATCTTGGCGTAGAAGACGAGAGAATGTAATTTAAAGAGTGACTTTGTTAAAGATTGTATTTTAGTCCGACAAATAAGTTAATAAAGAAGAATCCGACGGTAAAACTGACACAGATTATGATGGAAAAGGGCATTGGAGCTGTGGTAGCTTGGAGCACAGCGGTCAAAGAGGCCAGAATTTGATAACGTTTAATAAATGTCACCTGCTGTACAGACATCATTTGTTTAACTGGTGATAAACAGTGAAATTACAACAAACAATTTATGTTGTGAAATAGTGTTATTTTATTTTTTACTCTGTGCATCAAAATAACTTTCTTGTGTTCACTAATTATTTTCTGATAAAACCTGATTAAACAGTTACACGACACAATTCTGTTTATTTGCTATGTCATTTATGGTCTAGTATACATCAGATTCGGGCTAGTACACTTTAAGAGGAGCTGGTCCGATGGTCTGGCTGTAAAAAAAGTTAATGTCGAACCCTGTTACATCATGTTTGTAAGACTTCTATCGAAAATCGGTATCATCAATGTAAACATCTTGGCGTAGAAGACGAGAGAATGTAATTTAAAGAGTGACTTTGTTAAAGATTGGATTTTAGTCCAACAAATAAGTTAATAAAGAGGAATCCGACGGTAAAACTGACACAGATTATGATGGAAAAGGGCATTGGAGCTGTGGTAGCTTGGAGCACAGCGGTCAAGGAGGCCAGAATTTGATAACGTTTAATAAATGTCACCTGCTGTACAGACATCATTTGTTTAACTGGTGATAAACAGTAAAATTACAAAAAACACTTTATGTTGTTAAATAGTTTTATTTTATTTTTTACTCTGTGCATCAAAATAACTTTCTTGTGTTCACTAATTATTTTCTGATAAAACCTGATTAAACAGTTACACGACACAATTCTGTTTATTTGCTATGTCATTTATGGTCTAGTAGACATCAGATTCGGGCTAGTACATTTTAAGAGGAGCTGGTCCGATGGTCTGGCTGTAAAAAAGTTAATGTCGAACCCTGATTAGTTCCATCTTTACCGTTAAAGTCGTCTGAAATAACAAGTTACATGTAGAACGTGTTATGATTATCCTAGTTTGATACTTTTATTTCCGTCTAATTGTAAAAATAAAGAAACCAGTCTGTACACTGTCTAACAGTCTAATATTGAAAATATATACATTTCCATAAAGTAAATTCATTTCTGCGTTGGATAAGACCGAGATCATGAAAATCGCAGCACAATTGATGAAGTAATGGCTGTTCAAAGCGATGCACCCTGTTTTCGGGTGATTTCGAGTTGAATACCTTGTTATATATATATTTGATAGTGAACATTTTTTTCAGAAAAGTTGATTTTTCGTTATAATATGATTATTTATCATTAAAAATAATGTTTTCACTAATTAATATCATAGCCACACGCTTACCACTTGTGGAGTTATCTCGCAATATCCCGTTACAGCGCGCACAAAAAACATGTGGGGAAGATTTGATTATAGATTGCGAGCGATTTGGCTTATTTATGGTGTTTTTTTTACAATTCCAGTTATGTTGTTAAATATAATGGGTGAATTCAATTTCAAAGCTTATGCAATAGCACAGTTATAGCAATCTATTATTTAAAAGCATGTCTTAGCTAGTCCTTTCAACATGTTTTTTTCATGTTTGAATGATGTATCTTTGCAGGGAGAAGGAATTTCAAAGCATGTTCGAGATGCTATTCGAAAAGAGAAACTTGAAAAAGAATTTCGGAAAAATCAGATTGATATTGTTGGAAATGTAAGGAGTCAGGCGCGGCAAAATGCCACTCAGGTAACTGCTTTTTGTAATTCCTTGTATACTGTAGATGACTCAACAGTTTCAATATTTATGCCTTATATATCAAAGTTAAACTTTTGAATAGTTCGCTAGTTTGTCTTAGAAAAATAACGAAAAGTATAAATGGATGAAAATTGGTACTTCTCCAAAATCATTAACATTTAGATATGGATTTTTTTTTTTAAATAACTTGACAAAAATATATATAACTAGAGCTAAGTCAGTTCGCTGTCCGAGAGCAAACACATTCAATATCAAGGTCAATATCACATTAGCCATTGAAGATTATATTTGGCACATTGAGTGCAACATCTACATATTCAAGCAGTCTGTGTGTGTGTATGACCTTCTGTGATAATCCTTGTTTTATATTGAATTTGTACTGACTTTCATATTATGTTCCTCTCAGGGAAAACATGGCTTAATGCATATGCGTAGAGTGTTTGCCGGATTAGACTTTTGCAGTCCGCATTTATTGTATTTGTTGTTTAAAGGAAGTCTTTTCTTTGCGAAAACTTGTTTTAAGCAGATAGTGTTATCCCTGATTAGTCCGTGCAGATTGCACAGGCTTATCTGGGACAACACTTTACACACATGCATTAAACAATGTTTTCCCAGATGAAGACTTGTAAAGGAGTTTTTTTAAGCGAAGTGTAGTGAATGTGTAATTTGCTTTCAGGCATCACAGAAAAGTCGTTATAAAGTTGTGGCAAGGCAGCGGGCTCAAGCGCTTGATAAGCTGGATGATCTGTCTGAAAAAGCATTGACTGATGATACAACAGCATCATCTAACATTTCGGCAAATTCCTGTGAAAATGATAGAGTCACATCTCCAGTCTGTGATAAATATAAGCTGTCAAACAATAATGATAAAGAAAATAGTGACATTGGCAGCAGTTGTGCCCGTAAAAATGTTGGAAAACGTGAACAATGCTCAAAAATTGTCAGTGAAACTAAGAAAAACACTTGTGATAGTGCTATTCCTGAAAATGGGGCACATAGTAGAAATCAAGATAGTGGCATGTTAGAGTCCTTAGAAAATGGTGATCCGTGTGAAAAAGTTTATAATCTTGTTGATGTTGTAGCAGATGTTGCAGAAAACAGAATGTCGTCTGTAAGTATTTGTAACTATATAACAATTTAATTGATACCCTAAATGCTCGATAGACCTATATATTTTTTTTTTGAACATCGAGATGGTTGTGACCTGAAATACAATGATAATTTAAATTAACAACCGTAAGTAAAAAGTTAATAATGTTACATATGGACATATATAACATAATTGAATTCAAGCATGTCTTTTATTATATTATTTTTTCTTTAATAAATCCAAGTTATATGAAAAAGGATCTTATGACATATGCAGCCAGTGTAGCCCCAGACTGGTCAAGAGCAACCTTGTCCGATATTAAGTCATGCAGGGTTTTTCTGTGTCATTTTGTGATTCCGTAGCCCCTGTTCTGTGTGTGCAAATGCATAGGCTGGTCTGGAGATACCCAAACAAAATATTACATAAGACCCATTTTTGCGGGACATGGGTCACTTTGAAAAATATGTTGCAGACTATACAGTACTTACTTGATCACTTATTTTTTTAGGCAGCCAGTTCATCAGAACAGATAACTTGCAACTCAGAGCCACTGGTACGGGAAACTGTGGCAGTCTCCCATGAAGATGATGACTATGTATATGACATCTACTATACCAACAGTCGTGACTTTGACTTCAGGCAGTTTGAACGGGACCTGACTTTTGAAGCGTTCAACAATGACTTCATGAATGAGCGTGAAAGTGACGAGGTGGAAGATGAATTCGTGTATGGCGATGACGATGATGATGAAAATGAGGAAAGTAACTGGAGGAATGATTATCCGGAGGTTGACCCCAGATATATTGAGAATGAGGCTGCAAACTGTGATTATGGGGAAGGTAGGATTTTATACAATTAACACTTGAGGACCAAACTTACTGACTAGAATAATTATGTTTACTTTGGCCTGTTATGGGAAAACTGGGCTTAATGAATTGAAGTACGCCAAGAAGAGACTAATATAATAATAAAAAATACCATTAAAGAGGCTTATCTGGGACAACACTTTAAGCTCAGGCATTAATATCTGTTTTCCATGAGCCAGGATCATTTGCTTTAAAATTCAATTTTGAACAATTTTTTGTCCGAACATAAGATTTAGCCAGAGAAGATGTAGAGTTCCCAAAGTTACCCGTAATATGTAATTCAATCAAGTTTTATTGTCTGTCATTAACTCTGTTATTAACTCACCTGAGCTCAGCTTGGCCGGTGTTGACTTTGGTGTAACACTGTAACCGGACGGTTCATGGATTGTTTGTCAGCATAGAGCTCGTGAATTTTCTAGGTCTTATTCTTATGAAATATTGATTATTCTAGGTCAAAACTTGTGTCTATAATTATACATTTGTTGAGTTTCAAACTGTGTCTCAGCTGTTCTTAAATGCTCTTGAAGTCACAGTTATCAACCATTCTGCTTAAAGATCTGTGCTGGGCCATATGCCCAATCACAGCTTAAGTTCATGCTGCCTGGTTTATATGTACATACACATGTAGTCAGACACAAATGAAGACAAGGCTACTTAATGCTCTCAAGAGTTCACATTTATTGCTCAATCTTACTGAATTGTTCTCAGAGCATTTATCCCAAATATATCAATGCTGTTTGGAAATGAGTTATTTTATGGGCCTTCTCTCGGTTAAAAATCATATTCGAATTATTTGCAAATTCCTAGTTTCAAAAAATCTTAAGATGAGCGGTACAGATTTCTTTTGGTTATTTTGTTTGAATATATTAATTATTATTCTATGAACTTAAGTTGTGCATGGAAGCACGCATAGTCAAGCTTTAAATAGTCATGTTATTGTTGATAAATGATTATTTAGCTATTTCAGTTGGAAGAAAATTGTGGATGGAAAAAAGCACTATATGCTATCATTCTAGACTCAAGATACATGCTTATTGTTGTTAGACTCTAGAAATATGCTTATTGCACACCTGCAAATTGAATGATGTCCAACTGCTTGGTCACCTTCATTTCTTTCTCAGATGTCTGACTATAATCGGATAATACAAGGCAGGATGATGGGCATACAAATTAGCAGTTCCACCAAGCATTGTTGCAAGCAAAATTTTTATATAAACTGTGTCACGCTAAAATGGGTCTTATGTCATATTCGATGAGCATAGGTTCAGACCAGCTTGCTTATCCACAATGTCTGGTCTGGAGTTACCCTGTCAATTAGAGAACCACTTAACATTGTGTTACTTTACCTGACAGAGTAGCATCTGACCAGATTGAATGGGTGCGAATGCTGGTCTAAAGCCATCCCAGTCAGTTGTAGCATAATAACCATTGTCCGATGCTGTGGCTCTTATAATAACTTGAGATCAATAAGGAGATACAAGTCTACCAAAGTTTATATAAAGCCAAGAACCTGAGCCAGGTGATTACAAAATCACCAATTCTGGGCCGGTGGATTTTTGCAACTTTGATCTCTGTAATGAGCCTGCTGACCAGTAGATCTTTAATCTGTTTGCAGGTCTGGATGAGAATTTGGCATTCGAATCTGAAACAGGAGGTCAGCTTGCAGAGTGGATGTCATGGCGGTGTAACATAGGTAAGATATCTATCTTATAAATTATCTTGTAAGGTGTAAAATTGGTAAGATATCTTATAAATTATTGTGTACAGTGTAAAATTGGTAGGCATTATAATAAATTATCTTGTACGATGTAAAATTGGTAGGCAATCGAATACATTATCTTTTACTGTGAAATATTGGTAGGCATTCTAATAATTTATCTTGTATGGTGTAAAATTGGTAGGCAATCTTATAAATTATCTTGTATGATGTAACATCAGTAAGATATGTAATGAATTATCTTGTACAGTTGAAGATTGGTAGGCAATCTAATAAATTATCTTGCACAGTGTATTTGACATGACGCCTTATCAGTGATCGCTCCGCCCACTTCATCACGTGGCTCAGCGGGAAGAAAAATTTAGACAAGCTAACACCAAAATTGCTTCTTTGCCTATAGACTGCATATAGATTTATGCGATATTCCGGATGATTTTATGGACTTGTTTAACACCATATTACACTTGTAAAGGGGTTGATGCCATTTAGTTATTATAGCAAATGCAAAAAATATACGATTAAGACAACATCAGCTATTTATAACGGGTAAATCGGTACATTAAACACGCTCTCAAACGCTTGCGCGCTTACCGAAATCGAACCCGTTATTACTTTGATTAAGTTCGAAACTGGGTCATGCTGGGTCAAAAACTAGGTTACTAGGTCAAAGAAAAGAAAAACCTTGTAAACACTGTAGAAGTCACATTTCATGCCCAATCTTCATGCAACTTTGTCAAAATGTTTGTCTTAATGATATGTTGGTTGAGTTTTAAAGTAGTTCCGGTCCGTTAAAAAACATGGCCGCCAATGGGCGGGGCAGTATTGCTTATTTGGCTATAGAGAAACTTGTAAACACTCTAGAGGCTACATTTTTTTGTCAGATTTCATGAAACTTGGTCAGAAGATTTGTCACAATGATTTCTCGATTGAGTTTAAAACTGTTTCATGCTGGGTCAAAAACTATAGGTCTCTAGATAAAAAAAAAGAAAAACCTTGTAACGACTGTAGAAGTCACATTTTATGCCCAATCTTTATGTAACTTTGTCAAAATATTTGTCTTAATGATATGTTGGTTGAGTTCAAAAGTGGTTCCGGTCCGTTGAAAAACATGGTCGCCAGTAGGCGGGGGCAGTATTCCTTATTTGGCTATAGAGAAACCTTGTAAACACTCTAGAGGCCACATTTCTAGGTCCGAATCTTGCAAAAACCTTGTAAACACATGTAGAATGCGCATTACTTGCAAATGTTTGTACTGCTAAAAACCCATGCAAATGGACAGTACTCAATCAGAATTAATTATATGCTCACACTGCAAAATATAACAGAAGAGAACCGATCTAATATGCTCTATAGAGTACTGAATTTTCAACTACCGGTAAACAATGATCAAGGCCTTGTGAAAAAAGGTGAGCGAACAAGGGCCATCTTTGCCCTCTTGTCTTGAACTGTGTAAAATTTGTAAACAATCTAATACATTATCTTGTACAGTGTATTATTGGTAGGCAATCTAATACATTATCTTGTACAGTGTAAAATTGGTAGGCAATGTAATAAATTATCTTGTACGTTGTTACATTGGTAGACAATCTCATAAATTATCTTGTACATTGTATTATTGGTAGGCAATCTAATACATTATGTTGTACTGTGTAAAATTGGTAGGAATCTAATTAATTATCTTGTACAGTGTAATATTGGCAGGCAATCAAATAAATTATCTTGTATCAGTGTAATATTTTAAGCCTATCCAATACATGATCTTGTATAGTGTTTTTATCATATAGGGTATTACCTCCAGTATGTAGTTAAGGGGTGTATACTTGAATCACAATTGACATCTGTTTGTCTGTAAAACAAAACTTGCCTGGAGGCTTCTCCATACGATTTTTTGCATGCACTATTCAGGCTTTTTTCCCTATGATTTGCAGTTTAACATGTGGGTTTTTATCAGCCTTTAAATATTACAAAAACAGGCCAATTTTTTAAGTTAAATATTCGATAAAATTATGCCCTTTGTTTATTTTTAAATTAAAATTTAGCCTGAAGTGTACATACAAAATTACAGAAGATTTGCAGTTCACAAGAACTTGAACTCTTGCTTCCGTATTTTGCAGTTATTGCTTTTTGTGTATTTATGATATTTAGTATCTTAAAACCTAAAAGATGTATCAACTAGAGACCTAATAGCAAGGTTCACCAATTAAGAGAATGTGAAATGCAAAAGATCCATAACTCCATACATGCTTAAGAGTTATTATCCATTATAAGTGTTTATTCTGGAGCATATTTTAAAATTACAGGAGGTTTCAAACTTTTACCTCAATGAGCTGAAATGCTGTGAGTATATACCACATCTCCAGCTTTCATAATTTTACAGTACTTGCCCTTGTAGGGAAAGGGGGTATACAAGACCATTGTGGGGAAGAGGGTATACAAGACACTTGTACTTTATAACTGACAGATGAACAAATATGGTATTTCAAATTACATGACATTGAATGTTTGTAAAATAATAATTTCTTTGTTTCCCACCGCAAAATGAACAATTTCATTACATTTCCTATAATTTAAATAGTTCTATGACGTGGTACATTAAAAAAAAAGGTGATGCAAAAGGATGTGATTATCCATTACTGGGTAATTAAATAATATTGAGAAAAAACAAACTTGAAATTTGGGTTTATATTGTTTTGTGATTTTCTGTTAATATTATCAGAAGAAAAATAATATGTCTTGATTCTCTTTGAAGGTGGTCAGGAACTATCCAGTGATGAAGACAATGACCTTGACCTTTACAGTCATCATTCCAGGCCCAGATCATATGAGGAATACTACAGGAGCGTTCAGGAAGACCGTGCTGAGTCGGACCAGGAGACATAGCCATGCTTGTCTCAGTCCCTTATACTTCCATTGGCTTTGTGGAGAGAATCAAGACACTAATTGTTATACAGATTGCTAAGAAACATGAATGCAAAACTATTTTATTTATAGATTAGTTATTCAGGATCCTTTTAACATGTGAGTCGTGTTCTGAGAAAACTGGGCATAATGCATGTGCGTAAAGTGTCGTCCCAGATTAGCCTGTGCAGTCAGCACAGGCTAGTCAGTGACAACGCTTTCCGTCTAAATTGGATTTTTGCTAAGAAGAGACTTCATTTAAACCAAAAATGTCATAAAAGCGGAAAGTGTTGTCCCTGATTAGCCTGTGCAGACTGCACAGGCTAATCTGGGACGACACTTTACTCACATGAATTATGCACTGTTTTCTCAGAACCCAACTCATTTTTACCACAGTGATCCACATGTACTCAGTCAAATATGAAGATTTTTATGCCCCCCTTTGAAGAAGAGTGGGTATATTGTTTTGCTCATGTCGGTTGCGGTCGGTCCGTCCGTCCACCAGATGGTTTCCGGATGATAACTCAAGAACGCTTAGGCCTAGGATCATGAAACTTCATTAGTACATTGATCATGACAGGCAGATGAACCCTATTGATTTTCAGGTCACTAGGTCAAAGGTCAAGGTCACAGTGACTCAAAATAGTAAAATGGTTTATGGATGATTACTCAAGAACGCTTAGGCCTAGGATCATGAAACTTCATAGGAGCATCGATCATGACTGGCAGATGACCCCTATTGATTTTCAGGTCACTAGGTCAAAGGTCAAGGTCACAGTGACTCGAAATAGTCAAATGTTTTCCGGATGATAACTCAAGAATGCTTACGCCTAGGATCATGAAACTTCATAGGTACATCGATCAGGGGTTCCGCTGTCGATCGCCATTGGCGCCAAATGGTGCAAATTTCTTTTAAGTGGCTCCAAATTTTTAAAGTGGCGAATTAAAAAAAATCGGTAAAATCCTATCTGAAAATGTACTGCGAGTCGAAAAGCACGCGACGGAGCATAAGCGGCCAGCGTTTGTCAGTTGTAAATATTGATTTACGACGATGTAAGCGACCTACAGTGTAGAGTGCACTGAAATCACGGAAGAGTGAAAGTGTTTCAGTCGGTGTTTTTACTGCTATTGTCAAGTTTTATGGGGGTTATTATCGGATTAACGGTTCTTTTATGATAAAGAACACTCAATTATGTAACACTTAGGACAAACTGGCACAAAGATCAATGATTATAACGATATATAAGGCGGTGTTAATTTAAATTGAGATGTTTGTCGTTCAGATGTGTATCATTTTTTTCCCTTTCAGTTTATGTGCATCATATTAGCCAAATGACCAAATGTAACTGTTAAACAATTAAATTTAGATGTTTTATTTTCTGAAATGTAACTGTTTAACAATTAAATTGAAAGGCTTTATTTACTGATGTTTGAATTTTTTTTCCCTTCCAGATGATGTACATTTGTGTGATTGTATGTTTAAATAAATTTTTATAAAAAATGTATGCAGCATACTGTTCCATTGATGTTAACATTATTAGATAAGTTTGGTTATATGTGATTATTTATCATGTGCAAACAAATGTTTTTATGTATAAATAAAGCTTATTAAGACTTATGAAGTTACTTATTATTATTTATGTATTAACATACTTTTAAAAGTAATAATATAGTCAATGACATTGATGTTGTAAGGTTTCTTAGACGATTGTCATAATTAATAAGGTCGGAATAACTGACAGTTTCGCGCCGCGAAAAAGTGGCGACAACTTTTTTTGGGCCAGTGGAACCCCTGATTGATCATGACTGGCAGATGACCCCTATTGATTTTCAGGTCACTAGGTCGAAGGTCAAGGTCACAGCGACTCGAAACAGTAAAATGGTTTTCGGATGATAACTCAAGAATGCTTATGCCTAGGATCATGAAACTTCATAGGTACATTGATCATGACTGGCAGATGACTCTTTTGATTTTCAGGTCACTAGTTCAAAGGTCAAGGTCACAGTGACTTGAATCAGTAAAATATTTCCGGATGATAACTCAAGAATACTTACGCCTAGGATCATGAAACTTCATAGGTTCATTGATAATGACTGGCAGATGACCCCTATTGATTTATATGTCACTAGGCCAAAGGTCAAGGTCACAGTGACTCGAAATAGTAAAATGTTTTCCAGATGATAACTCAAGAATGCTTACACCTAGGATCATGAAACTTCCTAGGTACATTGATCATGACTGGCAGATGACCCCTTTTAATTTTCAGGTCACTAGGTCAAAGGCCAAGGTCACAGTGACTCAAAACAGTAAAATGGTTTCCTGATGATAACTCAAGAATAATCAGGCCTAGGATCATGAAACTTCATAGGTACATTGATCATCACTGGCAGATGACCCCTATTGATTTTCAGGCCACTAGGTCAAAGGTCAAGGTCACAGTGACAAAAACCATATTCACACAATGGCTGCCACTACAACTGACAGCCCATATGGGGGGCATGCATGTTTTACAAACAGCCCTTGTTCTTGTTCATGGTCCACCTCAAATGTTTGGGTCATAGCTAGCAGGCTTCTATTTTTTGATATCGTCAGAGTATCAGCATTTTGTACCTTTTTCCTGAAGTAGTCATGGGTGAAAACTTAATATAGTGTAAGTGCCAAAGTCTTTCCTTGTCAGTTGGGGAAATTATTCTGTTGGTTGAAAAAACATTCATGATTTTTGGAATTATTAATGAAATATTCAAGTGAGAGCTTAAGTCTAACCTTGTTACATGGAAGAAAAGATTCTGTTGGTCGAAAAAACTTTAATAAATTTTGGAATTATTAATGAAATATTCTAGTGAGTCTAACTTCAAGTTTAACTTTGATGTTAAATGGAGGTAAAGATTGTGTGAATAAAAAAAAAATGTCAAGAAAATAGACAGCATGTAAAAAATTTATTTCTAAATTTAATGTTAAATTATGAATTTGTCAAAAGTAATGTTCAACACGTAAATCACAATATGTTATCTTTTTCAAAGTAAGTAACAAGTGTTGTTGTCTTTCGGAATATTCAAAGACATGCAAGTTCATTTGATATTGGTTCTTATGCCATTTGGCAACTTCTCAGTCTTCAGTAGCTATGCTGTCTACAATAAGGTCACGCAAGGTTTCTTGGAGGCATAAGCTGACAAAGTAACTTCTGACTAGTCTGCGCAAATGTGCAGGCTGGACTGGAGCCTCTCGAGTGGCATATGTCATAAAAACATTTTTTTTAAATGTTCATCATCTTCATTAATGAGTACCTTTGTTTTAGACATATTTAGTGTATAATCATGTTACACTATGATATTCTGTGTATTGCAATACCACATTTTTCTCCACAGACCTTATTTATTGCTGATTTTGTCAGTGCTAATAAGATTGTACAGGACATGTTTATTGAAGCTTTTCTTTACTATCTTTTAAGTTTTAGTGATATAAAGTTATAATAATAGACCTGTGATTAAGAAAAGTACAGGAAATTCGTTCCTTACAGAGAATGAATACATAATTAGTTTTTTTTCCAACACATACATACATGATGTGCATAATATTTAATCATGGGCGATTGTTCTCTTGAAAATACTTAAAACTGTATAATATTCTTATTATGCCCCCCTTCGAAGAAGAGGGGTATATTGCTTTGCTCATGTTGGTCGGTCGGTCTGTCGGTCCGTCCACCAGGTGGTTGTCAGATGATAACTCAAGAACGCTTGGGCCTAGGATCATGAAACTTCATAGGTACATTGATCATGACTCGCAGATGACCCCTATTGATTTTGAGGTCACTAGGTCAAAGGTCAAGGTCACGGTGACTCGAAATAGTAAAATGGTTTTTGAATGATAACTCAAGAATGCATACGCGGCCAACAGGGCACACTCTGAACAATATTACTGAAGCAACTGGTCTGTAATCCTAAATCTATAATTATCAGTCCAATGAAACATCATCCTTTTAGTAAAATACAGTGGATTAGTAAAAAAATTATCAGAATATGAGATTTGTTGTATATTTTGTATATTAAATATTGTGTTAATGTTTAATTTTGTTGATTAATATAAATATAAGCAGGACAGGGGAGGTAATACACTATTATATCTTTCTTATATACAGGGGAAACAAATGCAATAAGTTTAAATTTATTGTTACAGCATTTGCCTCCCTTGTAATATATTAAAATTTTACCAAATGTAAGGCTAACTGCATTTTTGTAATGCATACTACTACTACTGCTGCTGCTGCTGCAGCTGCTACTATTACTACTACTTCTACTACTACTACTACTACTACTACTACTGCTGCTGCTGCTGCTGCCGCCGCCGCCACCACCACCACCACCACCACCACAACCGTTCACAGTGACAAAAAACGTATTCACACAATGGCTGCTGCTACAACTTATAGCCCATATAGGGGGGGGGGGGCATGCATGTTTTACAAACAGCCCTTGTTTGCATTTTGAGTTTACAAAAAACGGTTTTCTAAGGATGGCTACTGTATTTAATTGTTCAATAAATGATATTGAATCCTGCAATTGGCATTTTCTCATTTATGATATAATTATTTGCATTCCTTTCACATTTTGTATGTGGATGTGTATTAAATTTGAAATTAATTATTCAATATTCTGATATAAGTTTATGCCCCCAATGAAGGCATCTAGTTTCTTTGCAGTTTGTATCCTTCTTTCCAATTGTTTCATCCATTCCTATAGATTCACCCACTCCCTTTATTTGGTAATAATGACATATTTCTGATAACACTTTAGTTAGTTATGCTTATTTAAAAAAAATCTATAACATACATGTTGTATTAAGCTTAAAAACATGCGAATGTTAATTTTTTTAGGGAAAATTTAAATTTAGGTAAAAATTACCTGGCCTTATGCCCAGTTTTCTCAGAATGCGACACCATTGAGAAACTACTGGAGCATCATGTGCGCACAGAAACCTGACAACAACGGGGCATGTATTGAGCTGTGTTCTGAGAAAACTGGGCTTAATGCTTGTGTGTAAAGTGTCGTCCCAGATAAGCCTGTGCTGTATGCACAGGCTAATCAGGGACGACACTTTCCGCTGCTATGGTATTTTTAGTTTGAAGGAAGTCCTTCCTTACCGGAAATCAAGTTAAGGCGGAAAAATGTCATCCCTGATTAGCCAGTGCGGACTGCACATGCTTATCTGGGACGAAACTTTACGCACATGCATTAATCCCAGTTTTCTCAGAACAAGGCTCAATTGTATTCTAAATTCTAGTTCCTCTTGAATGCTTTAAGCTTTAATAATGAAACACTTAGAGATCAGAGGGTTATATATTTGACAGTTGATATTCGTAACTATTCCAAATTACACAGTGCCTGTCATTGCATTGCCCAAAACTATTCGTTGTTGTGGCCCTGTTAGACATACAAACTCTTTTGATCACTTTAATAAGTAGTTGCTGCAAATTTGTATGATATAATGTTCAAACCGGTTTGTCCACAATGTCCACTGAACCAGTTTTAAAAGATATCACACTTTATTCATAGCATAGGAGATATTCGAGTACAGATGTATAACCAAGCTTTCACATGGCCAGCACCTGTCCCTTGTGCAACAGCCGTCCAGTATTGTGCAAGAATACTGCCGGCCACACTGTCTGGTTCACAAAGTCCCCCTTCCGGAAGTAGAATTCAAAAAAGTCTGCGTTAATGCGCTCGGTCTGGGACTGCCAGTAAAGGCGCACCGGGGGGTCCAGAGTGGTCATCAGCCACACCAGCTCGATCACTTTGAGCAGGTACTTTTTGAACTCCCGTCGCATGTACTGCGGCTCGATTATTGCGCGTAATTTCGTTTCCATGAACAGCTGAAAGTGATATCAGAAATAAAATATGAAAAATACAAAGCCTTTAGACATAATAATTCGTAAAATAAAACTTAAATGACCATCACACACTACGTTTGGTCCTTCTTTTTCTAACTTAGATTTAGGAAAGTGTACACTTGAATGTCACCCTTGCCAAATACGGAAAGGTCCAATGCAGTTTTGTAAACCGTACTTCAATAACTATCACTGAATGTAAATAATACCACCCGCCAATCCCTTCCCCTGATGCACACTGCTTTGGCACGTGAGGAGGTTATATGATGGCTCCCGCGTAGTTTGCACACATTTGTGGTAAGTTATTTCATAATCCTTCAATGCATGCAACAAAAATATATATTTATAGAACGAGAGAAACAAACTTTTATCTAAAATCACCAATACAATATACTTGTTAAAGCAGTTTGATGGAAAAATGGCCGCCATTCGGACATCTGACTTTTCTTAATAGATCAAACAAGACAAATCCGTTCAAAAAGCAACATTTATATTCGAGCTGGTTGTCCATCGTCGAGCATTCTAAAATCTTTTTTTTTTTGTAAAGACGTCACGCACTTCAATAACTTTCGAATATGGAAATTGAAATATGTAGTGCCATTTTTTTAAACAATGCCACACAATCTTCATCATGCACATTATGTGCATACAATTTCAACAAAATCCGCTAAATAAAATAGAAGCAGATCGATTGACTTAAGGGCGACAAGTTGGCCATATACGATCCAAGATGATTGCAGGATGGCAAGTTTTGTATTTCATCGAAAACAATATATAAAATACGATCATGCAGTATGGTCATCAAGTGTACATATTAAGTTTCAGGGAAATCTGCCGATCTGTAGGATTTGTAATTTATATTAATATAATCCTATGTAGTAGTATACTAGTATTATGTAGTAGTATACTAGTATTACCTATGAATGTGGCCTTTATTAGTGAATATATCTTAGTATTAGGGACAGTTGTTGTAGGTGATGCTATATTAAGGATAGTAATTAATTACTTCCATCCTCATATACTTTACGGTCGTTACAAATTATACAAACAGTATCCAATGACAAGTTTACACCAAACATTTATATCTATAGCTTGTTCACGTTGCTTCTTTCATTTTGATAGAAAGAGCAGTATAAAACATCTGGAAACTGAGGCTTAATGCATATGCGGAAATTGTTGTCCCACATTAGCCTGTGCAGTTCGCATAAGGTAATCATGGAAAACACTTTCCGCCTAGACTAGATTTTCGTTTAGATAAAACGTTCTCTAAACGAAAATTTTGAGAAGAGCGGAAAGTGTCGTCCCTGACTAGCTTGTGCGGACTGAACAGGCTTATCTAGGACGACCCATTTTCTAAAATCCCGACTCGAGTCCGTTTCTTACACAGCTGCGACACTCACCTCTATCACCGCCGGCACGGACGCCTCCGCCCGCTCCTTCCGGTACTCCAGCGCGTACTTCTCCGCGACCTTCATTCCGTCCGAGTATACTTCGGAGTTCTGCTGCTCAAATAACTGGAAATGAACAAAAAATGATTCAGTTGTCATCAAAATAGACGTGACATTTCATATTGATACGCATATTATATGGACAGGATTTCCAATAGGAAGTATTTTAAAAGAACAATCAAAAATACTTTGCATACTTGCAAGGACAACACAATTTTAAGAACGAACAAGTGAACGTCACGTTTTGAGCAGATTAACACTATTTTTATGGACACTAAAAGACTATTGGTGGACATTCAGTCTGTCCCGACATACGTCATTAATAATGTTTCTCTCCTTATTATTATATAAAGTCTCTATATTGATTCCGTACTCTAGTTTCGCTCGATAACTTAACCTGTTTCAATCTGCCGCTTGCTCCGTTCAGTGAGTCAACTACTACTTACCTGTTTCAACCTTCCGCTGGTTCCGTTCAGTGGGGTCCATTACTTACAAGTTTTAATCTGCAAATGGTTCCGTTCAGTGGCTCCAGTACTTACCATTTTCAGTCTTCCGCTGGTTCCGTTCAGATGGTCCAGTACTTACCTGTTTCAATCTGCCAATGGTTCCATTCAGTTGGTTCAGTACTTACCATTTTCAGTCTGCCGCTGGTTCTGTTCTGAGGTTCCGGTACTTACCTGTTTCAATCGGCAAAATGCTCGGTTTCAATGGGTCCAGTACTTACCTGTTTCAATCTGCCAATGGTTCCATTCAGTGGGTCCAGTGCTTACCTTAGAGTCGCCCGCTAGTCCGTTCAAGGGTACTTAACCTGTTTAGTCTGCCGCTAGTGCCGTTCAGAGGGTACAGTACTTACCTGTTTTAGTCTGCCGCTAGTGCCGTTCAGAGGGTACAGTACTTACCTGTTTTAGTCTGCCGCTTAGTGCCGTTCAGAGGGTACAGTACTTACCTGTTTTAGTCTGCCGCTTAGTTGCCGTTCAGAGGGTCCGGTACTTACCTGTTTTAGTCTGCCGCTAGTTCCGTTCAGAGGGTACGGTACTTACCTGTTTTAGTCTGCCGCTAGTGCCGTTCAGAGGGTACAGTACTTACCTGTTTTAGTCTGCCGCTAGTGCCGTTCAGAGGGTACAGTACTTACCTGTTTTAGTCTGCCGCTAGTTCCGTTCAGAGGGTCGGTACTTACCTGTTTTTGTCTGCCGCTAGTGCCGTTCAGAGGGTCGGTACTTACCTGTTTTAGTCTGCCGCTAGTTTCGTTCAGAGGGTACAGTACTTACCTGTTTTAGTCTGCCGCTAGTGCCGTTCAGAGGGTACAGTACTTACCTGTTTTAGTCTGCCGCTAGTGCCGTTCAGAGGGTACAGTACTTACCTGTTTTAGTCTGCCGCTAGTGCCGTTCAGAGGGTACAGTACTTACCTGTTTTAGTCTGCCGCTAGTTTCGTTCAGAGGGTACAGTACTTACCTGTTTTAGTCTGCCGCTAGTTTCGTTCAGAGGGTACAGTACTTACCTGTTTTAGTCTGCCGCTAGTGCCGTTCAGAGGGTACAGTACTTACCTGTTTTAGTCTGCCGCTAGTGCCGTTCAGAGGGTACAGTACTTACCTGTTTTAGTCTGCCGCTAGTGCCGTTCAGAGGGTACAGTACTTACCTGTTTTAGTCTGCCGCTAGTTTCGTTCAGAGGGTCCAGTACTTACCTGTTTCAATCTGCCAATGGTTCCATTCAGTGGGTCCAGTGCTTACCTGTTTAAGTCTGCCGCTAGTGCCGTTCAGAGGGTACAGTACTTACCTGTTTTAGTCTGCCGCTAGTGCCGTTCAGAGCGTACAGTACTTACCTGTTTTAGTCGGCCGCTAGTTGCGTTCAGAGGGTCCAGTACTTACCTGTTTTAGTCTGCCGCTGGTTCCGTTCAGTGGGTCCAGTACTTACCTGTTTTAGTCTGCCGCTTGTTGCGTTCAGAGGGTCCAGTACTTACCTGTTTTAGTCTGCCGCTAGTTCCGTTCAGAGGGTCCAGTACTTACCTGTTTTAATCTGCCGCTGGTTCCGTTCTGTGGGTCCAGTGCTTACCTGTTTCAATCTACCGCTGGTTCCGTTCAGTGGGTCCAGTACTTACCTGTTTCAATCTACCGCCGGTTCCGTTCAGTGGATCTAGTACCGAGTCCTCCATGGACAGCAGCATTTTGTCCATCTGGTCCTCGGCTAGCTGCACACAGAGGTCACACGCGTTCTGAAAATATACGGGAAACGGGCCTTAGTGTTTGTGCGGAAAGTGTCCTTCCAGATTAGCATGTGAAGTCCGCACAGACTAATTAGGAACGACACTGTCCGCCTTAACCGGATTTTCGTTGAGAAGAGACTTCCTTTCAACGAAAAAATCAATTAAAGCGGAATGCGTCGTCCATAATGCACACTGAACAGGCTAATACAGGACGACACTTTCCGCACACGCATTACGCCTCTTTTCTATAAGTGAGGCGCATCTACATTTCGACATCACATTTCTCTTAAACAGTTGCAAAGAAAGTGGCCAGACAATGTAGTTATATATTGACATTTCTCCTCGCGTAATCTTACACAGGGAATTGATTTACTAGTAATTGCATATACAGGTATACCCAAACTGAATTGCATTTACTCGTATACTATGCAATGTATATTAATTTTCGGCATACCTTCCCGTTAAACCTTACCAAATCACGAGTTTAATTGTGATTGCAACCCCGGAATTTTGGAAACGACCTATGTATCAAGGACCGTCTGGCTACGAAAGAACTATAAATAATGGTTTGACAACTGTTTAAACCAGAATAAACATGAATAAACCGTATCTGTCTACTGAACGGTGCTCAATACCCGTATAACCCTCATGAGTGTGTAGATGCACTCAAGGTCACTCCAGTTCATGGTGGTCGCCAGTTCCGAGAACGACGCCTTCCACTCGACCTCATACACGGCATTGAAGCGCGACGCCAGTGACAGCCGGCGCTCCGTGTCCTGTCGCTCCTTGTCCGTCTGCAGCGAGAACTTCGGGGACGCGTCGCCGCCGTTAAGACCCAGGGAGTTCACTCTGTAAAACATTAGAGCCACATTATGGAAAACGGGAATTGATGAATGCGCAAAAAGTGTCGTCCCAAATCAGGGACGACACTTTCCGCTTTTATAGAAACTTTTCGTTTAAGGGTAGTTTCTCTTCTCATCTTATATCCAGTTTAAGCGGAGAGTGTCGTCCCTGATTAGAATGTGCGGACTGCACACGCATTAAACCCTTTTTTCCAAGGCGAGGCTCATTTGGTAACGAATTCATGCATTCAAATTGTATGCAACGTCAAGCTTGCGGGTATATGTTTGTTTGGTGGTTTCTAAAATCTCTTTACTACGTTGCAATTTTTTAATCTGATTTTATTGACTGTGTATGATTTTGTCACAAATGTATATGTTAATAATTGGTTCATTGGCTGTGTTTCCATTTTTTAACTGAAGTATAAAGTCCATTATCAAAGAAAAGTCTTGATCCAGTAAAATGACTCAAAACAATTCAATAAACAAAAATAATGAGGTTATTTATGAATGTGAAATATTGTGAACGATAAGCTGACGCACAATGTGGACATGCACTTATTATACCCACGCATCACAATGAGTATGTCACCTTAATTTTGACATTACCTTTCACAAAACCAAAAAAAGTATTTTTCATAATCAGAAAGCTTAAATTAGCCAAAAGGATAATTAATACGAATTCTGAAGCTAAATCAGTTTCATCAATCGTTTGACTTTGATAAAATGACATGTGTCAAGTCATTTATTGTTAAATGTAATAAAAACATTGAACATTACCGGTTATATGTTTTTAAGTATTGCCAATTAGTTCCATTTTAAAAGACGCAATTGTACAATATCGCATAAACAGGCTCACATACACAAAAATAATGGTAAAACACAACAAAACCGCATCATACAGCGCGTCACACGGCGCATCAAAGGGCGCGTGTATTTCCGCTGCCTACTTGTCGGTGATGCTCCTGATCTTCTCGTCCTGGTAGCGTATCACCTCCCGCATGTTGTCCACCTCGGAGCGCCGCATCGTCACAAGCTCCCAGCGCGGCGGCTGCTTGTACAGCTCGTCAAGGATACCTGCACACAAATGTAACATATACATAAAAATATTGGAACCGATAAAATTCATCACACTATTATTCGTTCAAAGCTTCACTTTGATAAATAAAAGACTTAATAGTATTGTACACGTGTAGAGAAATATTGTGGGTTCATAATGATCTGAACCAGCGCCATCGTGGAAACCCTCAATAAATATTCCGTTGTCACAACATAACATGAATGAAATAGCGAATTTGAACGATCTTGAGCTCCAAAGAACGCCGCGGGCTTGCCAAAGCAAAATCTATTTTCAAACACTGGCGGCTATTTACATTGATTACCATCCCACCTTGGAACTCCCTGATTGCGGCTGCGGCGACCCTCTTGTCGACGACGGAGCCCGCGAACGCCTTGTTGAGCACCTCCATCACGCGACTCTTTTCCCCGAAATCCATCTGCAGGTTGATCGGCAGCCGATCCGCCTCTGTGAATATAGCATGTGATACGAATATGAGCCTCGTTCTGGGAAAACTGGGTTTAAATCATGTGCGTTAAGTGTAATCCAATATAAGCATGTTCAGTCCATACAGGCTAATCTGAGATTACACTTCCCGCCTTTACTGGATTTTTGCTAAGAGAGGACATCCTATGGCAAAAAATACCATAAAGCGGAAAGTGTCATAACTAATAAGCCTTTGTTGACTGCACAGGCTTATCTGGGACACCACTATATGCACATGTATTGAGCACATTCTCTCCAGATCGCGGCTCATTACGATTGCCATCAAGTAGTAGCGTTAGCCCGACCAACGTTATGAGCAGACCTGCTATGTGAATCTCGCAAATAAATGGGGGTTAACGTGGCATACTGACGGCTAAAAGGATATAGATTTCAGATTATCATACCTTTTAATAATGTTTTATAAGTCTTAATGACATGGTTGCTAAACACTGAGGTCTCTTGTTTTTTAAACGCGCATGAAAAATATGTGTTTATTATCATTAAAAGTTGTCACGTTGAACTTTTCGCGACCGCGGGAAAACAAGTATATGTGTTTAAATCTGTATTAATTAAATGACACGCATTCACATTACTACTAGCGGTAGAGTAGACTCTAGTACGGAATCCGAATAGTGCAATCTATAATCTCGCCCTTCTTTCATCAAGGGCGACACACAAGATCGCATATAAAAGGGCGACGGTCACGTTCATAAAGGGCGACTGTCGCGTTCTTAAAGTGCGATGGTAGTGTTCAAAGGGCGAGATATCGCATATAAAAGGGCGACTGTCGCATTCTAATATTTTGAAAACGTGACAGTCGACAGGCGATATTATTACAGCGATATTTGAACAGTACAAATATCGCGTGTCGCCGCGACTGTCGCGCAAAATATCGAATATCGCTTCGTGTGTCGTGTGTCGCGGTTTGAAATTAGACCGCGATACACGATATTCGGATAATATGGGCGATATTTGAATGATAAAATATCGTGCGTCGCCGCGACTGTCGCGCAAAATATCTTGCGTCGTTTCGTGTTTCGTGCGTCAACCGTTGAACGCGAGACACGACACACGAAGCGATACACGATATTTTGCGCGACAGTCGCGGCGACGCACGATATTTTGCGCGACAGTAGCGGTGACGCACGATATTTTGCGCGACAGTCGCGGCGACACACGATATATTTAACACGATAGATCGCCTTTTGGGCTACCTACACAAGGGCACATGCACGCAAACAGGCACACACGCACTAGCAACGTGATCGTACGTTTAAATGTCCATTCGCACGTGTGTCTATTTGTATTCTTGCTAATCCATCCAATCCTTGGATTCTGCGTAATTTCTTATAAAACTGAGTATGCAGATCCACATCAATTAAGTTCAAATCAATACTTCACGTGTGTTTATCATTTATCGATTGTTTTGTAATACTTGTAAATAATATTAATTATTTGAGAAAAATTCTTAAGAAACTCCTGTGTGGAATGTACGTTCTACAAAACCTGCTCAGGTTCCAAAATCGATGCATTAAGCAGTCTACATCCCGGTAACTATGAACATTTATTAGTTTTCTCCATTCAATAGTTATTTGCGATAGAAAGTCAAATGTTCTGCCATACCCAGGTTTTGACCTTTCATAAAAGCGATTGGAAATCTGGGGAGAATTCCGGCCAGTAGATCCGAATGAATAGGTTCTGACATTGCGTTTGCTAATGCGAGAGATTTCATGCAAAACATTAGCTACAAATCTTTGTTGAAGATGAATAGAAAACGATTTGTGCATTTATTTCTTGATATATTTTGACTTAATTATATTCCTAAATATACATTTGAAGGTATTTTTTATGCATATTTTAATTTTATAAGCTTGACGAACGCAAAAGCTTGTTTTTTTTCAATTAATGGACTATGAACATGTTTTACTGCCGTTTCATGATTATTTTAAAGCCCGACTGATGTTTTTTCGGTGCGTTACTTACGAACAAATAAAATATGCAACAAAGTTGAAAAAGACGAGTTCATATTGGGGTTAATAATAAAGTGAATATTGTAATTGGGCCAATTCATCATGTTTTCATTATTTATTCATTATCTGTGACGTACATACTCTTTTAAATGATAACAAACAACGACAAGTATAACTATAACTGTACTTTTTAGAAGCATTACGTATACCAATTGGAATGTAAACGGTGTTTACTTGGTAGTCGCTTGATGCATATAACTTAATAAAATGTAGATTTACAATAGACCCATAGTTAAATTGACAGTTGCTTGCACGAAAAATAGTCAATTTAACTTATAATTATTATCCTGATGAACATAAAAGCGCATCCTATTAAATATATGCAGACGAACTAGGTTCCATTCTGGTGCATGTTAATTTTGTTGGTGGCCATCATATCGACCAGTTGAGTTTTCCACCGAGTACTCTTGTTTCCCCTATAACTCAAGACCACAACAGTAAAAATTAATAGATGATAAATGCAGCTTTAATACAAACTTCGTCAGGCGACTCTAGTTTAGTTAACCCATTTATGCCTAGCGTCTAGAAAAAAGGCCCAGGGTCTGCGCTGTTTGTTTAAAGGAATTTATGTAAGAAATATTCTAAATATAGAAATAAATATACTAGACACCCCTACTTTTAGAAATGAATTGATCCAATTTAGAAGGATGGGAGAGTCCACTAGGCATAAATGGGTTAATTAGGTAGGAGTGCTGTTACACAATACTGATCCTCTCACAATTCAGCATGAGGCGAATAAAAACCCGTTTACTTCGAAATTCACAATATTCGTTTAATGTACAATTGGTCGACAGCGATACTCACTTGTTCTTTATAATTGCAATCCGACGGCTTTAATACAAAGTCAAAACACAAAGCTCCACTAATCCAAAATCTTCTGTATTCAACATTATACCGACACTTACGTGATAAGCAATAATTTAATAAATAACGCCGTTAGATCAAATGTAAAAAGGCATTTGCATTTTAAACAGCTTTTGAATACATCAATTTAAACTGTTTCAACTTTTAAATTCCAAAGCCTGACAGAAGTTCAATATTGTATAATGATCTACGCCGTGAAGTTTCGATTTTTAAATAACCGGGCATTAACACGATCTGTAAATACCAGCTACCTGCCATTCCCCGCTTAAATAATTGATATATAGATACTTCATAACCAAAATGATAGATGTTCAATAATAGATTATTTGACACAAAACTGTTGATATTTGTTTCAAACAGGCTTTTTTGAGTTTGATTTCATTAATCATGTCAGCCATTAAAATCAGCACGTATTTTGTAATCGGTTTATATTAATAGCACACCGAATAACAATACAAAATGAAAATGCTCAAACATATATACTTGCACGCACGTTAGTTAAACCTGTTTATACCGTACATAACAGCACATGTCAGTCATATCTTACAGAAATATGTAAGCATTAAATGTATAGGCGCGCGCCGCGCTATAGCAAGCCTTGCTACTGTTGGCAGTGTAGTTTAATACCGAAGCGTATCTGGCAACACCATGTATTATAATCTTACCGAAACGAAGCCAAGAATATCGTACCTATGGGATCGTACTATACCATATACGACGTAAGAATACCATATACTTGGCCGTAATTTCTATATACCGGACTGTTCTGTACGTTACACTGGACCGCATTGTACCATTAAACAATGATACTAGCTACATCATGTACCGAATTGTACTGTACCGAACCATTTTAAACTATATACCAGACTGCATAAGCGGATCCAATGGGGGGGGGGGGGGGGCGGACGCAACGTACGCTACCCCAACCCCCCCCCCCCCCCTTAAGATCGCCAAAGTAAACGCTATATCCATCCGGCATTATAATTTGATGGAAGTACATAAGGCCTGACATGCTCGAGAATTGGTTGTCAAAGCCTTCAAAATCACTAAAATCGTATAGCCTCTAGCAGGCTTTGCCCTGCATCCGCCAGGGGCCCTAGCGGCCCCACGACCCCAACAAATCTTTCAATATCCCGCCCCCGCCCTAACCAGAAATCCTGAACTCGCCCCTGGATTGTATTATCATATTAAAGTGACCATACTGCACTATATACAAAACCATTCTGTACCATACACTGGATAATACTGTACCATATACAATGCCACTCCACAATATTCTTTACTAGATATGCCATGTTACCTCCTATAGCCCGAATGATCATACATTTTAAATGACATCGAAACGCATTTTATCCGGTAGAAGTAACGTGTTTGAAATCCCACAGCAGCGTCTTCAAATGTATATAATGTTTAGATGGTTAAATGTGCTTATCTATTCGAATCAAATTAAGGCATCCTGAAAGCCTTTGGATGTGGTATTCATTTAATGAGTTATTCATGCTCACTCAATCGTGAAGTTCGCTAATTGTATTGCCTATGATTTTGAAAGCTGATGCGGGCGATATAATTTCAACCAATAATATTTGGAATTAAACGGTCAGTGAACCTGAAATGATAATTAGGTTTATTAAGGGGTGTTGATGCAGTTTTGATGATTTTTTCCACCAAAAAGATGTTGTCCAAAATTTATATTTAAAATATACATACAAATACTATATAAAAATGAAATAAAAACATAGGGTCACCGGCCTTGTTTTGATTTTATTCACCATTATATAACATGTACTTTTTCAAAAAAACTGAAAAATCTCTTATTGCGTAAAAATAATTAATAACCTATGAAATTGTCAACTTGTAGATATTATTTAAGCTAAGATACATCATATACCATTTAATTAAACCACACACTACCAAAAAAATGGAGTACACAAGTTAAATTTAAAGATTTTTAATTTTTTAATTTTTATGTCACCCAAAAAATATCATATTTTTACTATTTTAACCACATTAATGGAATTAAAAAAAATCTACCAAATAGAATTCTGCGAAACTGCTTAAATATGTTCATCTACGTATTGTCATCATAAAACACAAATAAAAAAGGGGGTCACCGCACTTTTAACAGAGATTTTTTGTTTTAATTATTCCTACCGTCTAGACGTCAAATTTCATTTAAAAAAAACAGCAATAAGACAAAACCCAAGTACCGGTACATAGATTGTCAGAAATATGCATAAACATTAGAAATTGTTTTCAATATTAACTGGGATCACAACAGCTTACCAAAAGACATTAATAAAAAACAATATCAATATCCAGTATCAAACTCGACCTTAATCAATAACAACTTACATGTTCACAGATTTCGGCATGTTTTGAAGTTTGTGTTTAAATGCTTTAAATTGATAAATGTAAACAACAGGACTAAAGAGCTCCAGTATAAAACAAGTATGAAATTCAAGAAAGAAAAAAAAGTAATAACAAAAGTTAACCCCACCTGGGATCGAACCGCTGATAATTGTTTTATGAACCAACTCGGTCATTTCTGATGATACTGATAACAAAAATATTGAGTTGTGATAATAGAATTATCGGTATTGCTATAAATATATCCTCGGTTAAATAAGCTGCCGCAACACCCCTTAACTGGATACAAATTTAATTTCAACTACATGTATATCATTCCTCATCCAGCATAATCTTGTTGTAATATAAGAAGGGCGATTGCCTTTAGCTGTGCGTTTTTCTTCAGCGACCTATGTCGATTAAATTGTTTCTCCAGTTTCACAATATAAACCATGGACTATTACATAAACGAGTTAATACAGTTAGTTATTAAGACAATGTTAACATTGTTTTTCTGTTTAAAAAGTTCTATAACAAACCTGTAGAACCTGTGACTGTGTAAACTGAATGGCGTCCGGACCTTGCCTCATTTGTTTGGTTTTCAGGTTGCTAATGCATGTTACTTGCGCTCCATTGGTCATTGTCGGCTCGGGTACTACTTACGTGTACCCCGGGTACTCTTAAGTATACTTACATGTACCCCGGGTACGGTAAATATACTTAATCGTACCCGGTCGATATGAGACTGTACCCGAGTTGTAGTCCCGCCTAAAATCCTATGTCGTAAAACGCGCTACCGATTATCTTAAACAAACTTCTATTTAAAAAAAAATGCGTCAACATGCTTTGTGAGTATGAGTTTCGATAATATAGAGGCCATTTTACAGAATATTGACATAAATGTGAATCTATTTAATTAAAAAAAAGCAGACAACGACCGATTAAGCTTTACATTTCCCGGGTACGTTTTAGTATATTTACCGTACCCGGGGTACATGTAAGTATACTTAAGAGTACCCGGGGTACATGTAAGTAGTACCCGAGCCGACAATGACCAATCGAGCGGTGTTTAGCTAAAGCTGTACGAGCATTGTCGGCTCGGGTACTACTTACGTGTACCCCGGGTACTCTTAAGTATACTAACATGTATCCCGGGTACGGTAAATATACTTAATCGTACCCGGTCGATATTAGACTGTACCCGAGTTGTATTCCCGCCTAAAATCCTATGTAAAACGCGCTACCGATTATCTTAAACAAACTTCTCTTTTTTTAAAACTGCGTCAACATGCTTTGTGAGTATGAGTTTCGATAATATAGAGGCCATTTTACAGAAAATTGACATAAATGTGAATATATTTAATTAAAAAAAATAGCCGACAACGACTGATTAAGCTTTAAATTTCCCGGGTACGTTTTAGTATATTAACCGTACCCGGGGTACATGTAAGTATACTTAAGAGTACCCGGGGTACATGTAAGTAGTACCCGAGCCGACAATGACCAATCGAGCATAACTTGCATATACAAATTGCACCCAAATATCATCAATGTTACTTATGTTACTTGAACAATAATTAACTCACACTTTTCATAAGAATTAGTCATTATTAACATAGGAATGCAAGATGTGTTCACATTTTATACTATAATAACACGAAGAAAATGTTTTAATGTTAATATGTTCGGTACATAATTGAACAGTACTCTTCACAGGCAAAATTCTAGCCATGAAATTATTGAAATGTAACCAAACGTATTTTGGCCATACTTAGTCAATGAACATATTAAATTATGTGCCCAAATTCTTTACATATTTCTATGTTTATTGACTGTGCTTAAGACAAACAATATCATCCGATTCTGAGACAGCTCTATCAAGATCTAAACCTGTTTGTTTTAATTATACTTACCTGCAAAGCGAAGTTTAATTTTAAATATTTTTGAAAAAATTGCGTTGGCTCATAGGAATCATGTAAAACATTCCTTGCCATTATTCATAGATAAAATATTCAGCTTCAAGAAAAACTTAATAAATGATGTTTAACGCATACCTTGTTTTATGGCAGAGCCGCGACTTTCGATTGGTCTATCCATTTGCATACTTTTTTTTATTCGAAAATGTGTTTTGTTTGAAAACAGTTTGTTTGTAACAACCGGTATTTAAACTTAGTTTTGTTTCAGAAACACCTTAAAATATAATGTTATGGAAATGCCGTCGCTTGATGGCTAAATTAGTTACAATTTATTTTGTCATTTTAGAAACATGATATTTTCGAACAAAGCGCATGGTAACATATATCAACGTCAATAAAGCTTATTTGTCTTTGATCACGGTGTTTAGCTAAAGCTGTACAAACTGAAGCTTTATGATCAGATATTTCATTCACATCGTGTAGGTATCTCTTAACCCAATTATGCCTGGTGGACTCCCCCATCCTTTTAAATTTGATCAATTTATTTCCAAAATTAGGGATGTCTAGTATTTTTTTTTCTATATTTAGAATATTTTTTTTTACAGAAATTCCTTTAAGCAAACATCGCAGACCTAGATGAGACGCCGCATTATGCGGCGTCTCATCTGGGTCTGCGCTGTTTGCCATGGCCTTTTACTAGACGCTTGGCATAAATGGGTTAAACAAAAGACATGTTCTTATTTTATTTCATAAAGCTTAACATTTAAATGTGAACATATCTCACCTAATCATTTCGCGTCAATGAGATAATGGAGTCTACACATATCAACAATGAACAATAATATGCTGGTAGTTTTTTTTATCACGTTCATTGATCAACATCTGTTCAGAGAGGTAACCTCTTTTTATGGTAAACATGGGTGCAAAGTCTTCAATTCCTCGTTACTTACTACATAGCATATCACCATTGCCGGACAACATCACATCAAGTTAACAATACCCAGGCCTGTATTTGGATTGAGGCACGTTTTGGATCCTCTTATACCAAAAAGCACCAAATAAGCAATTGAAAATCTGGCGCGACTGCTGGCTCCTGGCAAAGAGGCGTGAACGACGCAAGGTAAAAATACGCCTACGCCACTAACAGCGCAAACAAATAGGCAGGGGTAGGTCGGCTAAACTTCTTGATGTTTTTGACCATTTAAAACTTGAATAAGAATATGTTGTGTCGTGCAAACATTTTCACAATGCATAATCGACATTCTTTTTCACTTATTTTTGTTTTCATTTAAAGTTAATTCAGCAATATGATCAAATCTAGCAAAATATAATTAAGCGAATGTAATCGACTGTAGGAACAATTTTCACAGACTCCGACTTGAAAGGCAAAAAAACAACAACACAACAGCAAATAATAACAAAACAAAATGATTATGTTCGGCACAAAAAGTGGGTCGGTCGGGTAAGTGAAATAAGTTAAACTTGACATTATTTAACGCATTCAATACATTTTGAGAAAACTAATTATCAAAACACTGCGATATGGTGATTCGTGGATGCAATAATCAGTAACAGTAGCTTTGACGAAACGATTTCTAACCCTATAGAGGTCCTTTACTCCGGAAAAACCAACGTCTGCACCTGGAGGACCAATCTACGGCATTTCGTAATGGTCATCACGTGCGCAACAACGGATGGGGCACGAATTATAAACATTCTTACTTGACAAGAAGTTTAAACAAATAAAAATTAAATGTCAACAAGTGGTTAGCGTGTGGATATGATATTAATTTGTGAAAAATGTTTGAACGAACAATAATCAAATTGTAACGAAATATCAACTTCTCTGAAAAAAAAATCACTATCAGATATATATATAACTAGGTATTCAACTCAAAATGATCCGAAAAGAGAGTGCATCGCTTTGAATAGCCACGACTTCATCAACTGTGCAGCGATTTCCACGAACTCGGTCTTATTCAACGCAAAAAAGAAATTCCTTTCTGGAAATGTAAATTTATTGTAATATGTTTACAAATGCTGTGACAAAATTAAAAAAATAACACGATACACAACTCGTGTTAACTACTCGTCATCGACCACACGCTAACCAACTAGCTGTGGTCAGAACCTTGGACCTATATTTATCTTCCGACTCCATGTTCGCATTTAATAATTTGCACTAAATCGACTCTCCCTCCCCCTCCAAAAAAGTAATTACATTTGCAATCGAATTGTCTATTTTATTGGTGTCTCAATTAAATTACTTTAAATTTACTTAAGTTTACTAAATTTTGCATGGTATAATGGTAATAATTTGGCACGCACCGGAAATGGTTACTGAAAGCGTGCATCATGTCGACTTTTTTAGATGTGATCAGTGCATAAGATTTTCAGAAAGTTGATCCACAGTCGCAGATAAAATATTACGAATGCTCAACAGTGGCAATTGATATCACAAGTAAAGCGGGTATACACAAGAACTGTATAGTAGCAGGGTGTAATAGATAATCACTATGTGGTTATGTTTTATACAAGTAATTATGGTGAATATGTAGAATTTAACCGATTGAATCATTATACGTACAGCCTTGCGCAAATGTTATAAATTATATCACTATTGTGAAATAAGTTGATATGATTCCAACATTCTGTTTATAAATCTAGTGTAGTGTAACCGTAAAACTGGTACTCGGCTTTAATCGCGAAAACAAGGGAAGCAATGGCTACCTTTGCGACAAATTGTTTTAAAATATCTTTCTCCTCAAAGTTATTGCTGACATGCAATGGATCGAGGCATTTTTCATGTAAGTTTTATTACCAAAACAGTTTAAGGCGTTTAATCCATTTGACATTGGATGTCACTAACTCTGAACTATTTATTTTACATTGTTTACACTTGCGTCCTTCAATTTAGCTCGGGTCAAAATGGTACTACACAACAGTTTGGTCGCCTGTAACGGATCTTCCCCAGTAGCGGATCATTTTTTCCAAAACGACCATTTTATTGCTCTTACCCCTATTAAAATTACTGATCAATCTTTATTTTCAACAAGCATCACCAGTTGTGTCTTGAAATATATATTTTCTTTCTCCAGTGATGACATTAAGGGAAAAAAACTAAATGTAGCCTCTAAGTTTGTGCACCTTAAACTTCAAAGGCATATATTTCATGAAAAATCATAAGACAATAACTGAGAGAAATAATGAGAGAAATATGTTGGTTTTCAGATAATAATAATGGATTTACATACCTTTAAACATTCATGTACATCGTAGTCTGCGTCACACAGAATAACCCTATAAGATCGTGCACCGATTTTGATGACGTCATAGCCAGGCCCTGGGATGTGTTTATTATTACCGATATATGTTTTTGTTAATGTGTGTTTATTTGTATTAAATATGTGTTGTTTTAGATGAATTTCATGAATAAACTGAATTGAACAGAATGGTTTAAACGAAACTGGTCTTCATAAAAACGAAATATCAACTGTGATAACTGTATTCAGAGGTCTAGATAAAGTGTATTTACTAAGAGAAAATGGCTGAATAAAATTCAATTCACAATGGGGGCATAAAAAGCTGTTGCCCCTTCTAATGACAGTTGTTTTGTGACAAAATCCCAAATGGACGAACATGGCCGCGTCCGTCTGGTGAAGAATTTTAAACATTGTTTAGGCTATTTCTATGGGAACGAGGTTAGAAAAACAGACAATTTATATCATAATTATTGTTTTTGTTGTCTTATTGGCTGTGGAAATTATTGCGTTACAAAAGTGAACAGTTTTCCGGCACGTGTGTTCGAATGTTGCTTAGAAGTTTACGTCATAAAAAAGTACACGATCTTATAGGGCTGCATGAAGTTATAACGAATAGTTGCCCAGACGGGCTACAAACTCTTGCAATTAGGTTGCCAAGCAAATAATCAATAAGCCCAGGACCCGTATTCACCAAACAATTCTTAGACTTAAGTCTAAGAATAAAGAAAATTCTTTAAATTAGAATATTCAAGAATTTCTTTAATTTTGAGTCGAACTCTGCAGTAAACATCTCTATCTATATTATTCTTTATACAGAACATTTTGGTAATGACATAATCACCAGTGGAGGCCTGCATATATTCAAACACTGAACACATTTTTCTTTGTTCTAAGTCTATTCTTTATTCTTAAGTCTAAGAATCGGTTGGTGAATACGGGCCCAGAGCATTTCTAATGATTTTATATACATTTTCTTTTTCAATAAATATACAATGATTATGTGAGTGCAGACAGGTACAGTGATTTTTTTTGCCCAATTGGGAAAAGTACCGGTATCAGTCAAATTGGGAAAATTGTGCGCAAAAATCCTGAAATTGGGAAAATTCCTGTCATGCAGACTTCATATTGTTAAACTGGTGTATTTGATTTTTTGCTCCCAAATACTTTAAAGTTAATAACGTTATGTTTTCAAGTTGTCAATATTGCATTTACTTAGTTTCAAGCCATGGAGTTGCATAGGGAAACTAGCTAAATGTTGCATTTTATTTATTCATTTTTTGTTTATCTGATTTTTGGGAAAGGGCCTGGCCTTTTTTGAGGAGAAAAAAATCACGCGAAACGCTGGAATGCTAGCTGGCAACATAGGTATAAAAGTAAAAAAAAAAGAAAAATTTTTTGAAGGGGGGAATTTTTAGCTGAAACAGCGGAAAAAAGTATACTTTTTTCATTGGGGAAGCCGCCAATATTTGGCGGTAAAAAGTGCAAATCAAGAGCCCTGCCCCAGGGTGACATGAATCCGCTTCTAGTCAACCGGATGACTTCAAGCCATTTCAGGTCGACAATGACCCAATGAGTTTTAGTAACTATAATATTAATATCACTTTTATTCTTAATTAAGAGTATTTATTGGCAAAAGATGAACATGACTTATTTTCCAAATTAAGTCAAAATGATGCGAATTTTCCCAATGCAAAGGGACCCGGCTCCATTCCTAAAATGGTGAAAAGAAACACTGGTGTTGAGATGGCATGTCACCCACAACAACTATCCAAAGCCAAAAGGCAAGTGTTACAGGTGCTGGCATCCGCATCAACTTTAATTTTCGTCAAGTTAAATTATTTTACAAATTGTCATAAAACTTGCTCAAAACATTTTGTGCTTTTGACATCTGAGCCGAGTTGGAAAATAGTTTTGGCTGTTGAAAAACATGGCTAAGAGGGGACTGGGCAGTTTTCCCTTCATGGTTATAGTGTTACCTTGTGATAACTGTAGAAGTCACATTTTTTGTTCAATAATCATGAAACATGTTTAAATAATTTGTTTCAGTTTTATCTTGACAGAGTATGAAAATGGTTCCTGTCTGTGGAAAAACATTGCTTCCAGGAGTTGGGGCAGTTTTTCTTTCATGGCTATATTGAAACCATGTGAACACTCTAAAAGTCACAGATTTTGCTCAATGTTTGTGAAACTTGCTCAAAAAGTTTCTTCTGTTGATATCTGCGCCCAGATTAAAAATGGATCTATTGGTAAAAAAAGAAGAGCATATTGGGGCGTGTTTGTAGTTTTCCGTACATTGCAATAGGGAGACATTATACCAGCTTGGAAGAGATAAGTTTATTTGTTTCATAGGTGAGCGTCCTAAGGCCTTAGGTTCTCTTGTTGAATTGGCATTTTGTTTATTCATGTTATCATAAGGCAAAGTAAACTAACCAACATATACATTATTTTTGCTTAAAATTATATGGTAAAAAAACAACATAAAAGGAAATAAGATGCAATCATGTGTGTCCAATTTGTGCTAGCAGAGCATTACTTAAATGAATTCTTAAATTGCCAAAATCTACTTCAATGTTCTATAGGATTTGATATCGTTAAACAAACTTTATTTGCATTTTTGTATTTTAATTGTAAGTCTGATCTAATTTTCAGCGTCAACGGCTTTGGTAAGTCATTTTTTTAGAGCAGGAGACAAAGCTTAGAAACATGTACTAAATACTATGAAAATTTGAAAACAGTATGGAACCCACTTATGAAATCATATCAAATGCTAAAGTTACTTATATGAAATTTAGTTCAAGTTTCCATGGTTTATTTATGCTAAGAAGTAAAATATTGAAAAATTCCTGATATAAAAAGATATAAAACTAGTATTTTACAGTCCTTTGTTTGTTGACATTTAAGTACATAAATGAAACCTCCTCAAAAGTGTTAAATGAGGTCATTATTTCAAGGTCATGACGTAATTATTTTGTCAACAAGAGTTTAATGATTTCTTTTATGTCATATATTAACCCATTTATGTCTAGCGTCTAGAAAAAAGGCCTTGGCAAACAGCGTAGACCCAGATGAGATGCCGCATAATGTGGCATATCATCAGAGTCTGTGCTGTTTGCTTAAAGGAATTTCTGTAAGAAATATTCTAAATATAGAAATAAATATACAAGAAATCCCTTATTTTGGACATAAAGTGATCCAATTTAGAAGGATGGGAGAGTCCACTAGGCATAAAAGGGTTAATATTGCCAAGCTGTTTCCCAGGCAGCCCGGATGGGCTTCATAGGGCTGGGTAACATGGGAGGTCACATGGCCCGCAATCTGATCAAGAAAGGACACCAGCTGGTTGTGTACGATGTCTCCGCTGATAATGTGAAGGCAATCAAGGAAGCTGGTAATAAATAATGATTTATCTTCTAAATAGATACAAACCAATTGACATCCCATTATATAAACTTTGTTTTTTATTCTTTTGCTATTTTATTATATGTTGATTTGATTTTAATTTTTAGAAACGTTTTCCTTTTCAATTCGACGTCTGATTTAAAGATTTTTCAAGTGTTTTTTATGCCTCTGGTTGGGTGGCATATAGCATTTAAACTGTGTGTCAGTGTGTCCGTCCGTCCGAAAACTTTAACATTTGCCATTACTTTTGCAATATTGAAGATAGCAACTTGATATTTGGTATGCATGTGTATCTCATGGGGCTGCACATTTTGATTGGTGAAAGGTCAAGGTCATCCTTCAAGGTCAAAGGTAAAAAATAATTCCAAGGGAAGTAACAAGCTTTAAAGGGAGATAATTTATATTTATCATTTGGCAGGTACAGATTATTTTTACAAGGGAAGTAATATTTTTAAAGGGATCTAATAAAAAACAAAAATAAATAAATCAAAGCGGCGCATTAGGGGGGCATTGTGTTTCTGACAAACACATCTCTTGTTTTTTTAAATAAAGCTTAACGGTGTAAGTACTTTCATTTCAAATTTATTGATAGTCAGTCATTAATTCACATTTTCCTATTTTATATATACAGAACTCTTTTTTAATCTCATAAGTAAATTCTTGAAGCCCAGCTCTGTGAATATAGCGCTAAATTCATGTGCATTAAGTGTCGTTATGTATTATCAGGGATGAGTTTTTTTGCTTTAATTTAATTTTTTATTAAATCAATGCTCTTTAAAACTAAACTAACTAAGGTAAGTGTTGCACCTGATAAGCCTGTGCTTATCTTTGACGACACTTTACACACATGCATTAAGCCTGGTTTTCCAGGCGGTTCTCTTGCATACCAACCTAGAGCAGATCTGGTTATAGATATGCTTACCAACCTAGAGCAGATCTGGTTATAGATATGCATACCAACCTAGAGCAGATCTGGTTATAGATATGCAGAATTCTGCTTCAAATCATCAGTCAATTAGTGCATACCTTGCTCATGCACGTCTGGTTGCAGGTGCAGAGGTTGCTGGTTCCCCCGCTGAGGTTGCCTCAAGGGTCACCAGCCTGGTCAGCATGCTTCCCGAGAGCTCCCATGTACAGCAGGTCTACACAGGGCCGAAAGGGATATTCAGGTATTCTAAGATGTAGGAGTGCATAGACAGTGTGGGCATAAGCCTTACTGGTATGAAAATCACTTATAAATAAAATTAAAGTTAAACTTGTGAAACGTGCGCTACAAAATCAATTTAACATTTAACATTTATTAATTTTTACTCAAGATATTTATGTGTTCATTAAACTGAGTTTGAGATCTGATGTTCGTAGTTCAATTAAGATGTGTTTCTCTGCTGCCTTCAGAATTGAGACATCAGTTCATTGTTTATGGTTTTTTCCAAATACGATCCTGTTGTTTGTATTGATACAGATCAGTTATAGTGGGTGTATGAGTATTCTCAGAACTTAAAAGATCAATGTTTCTGCTTCAAATTTAGTCTCATTCTGTGAAAACTGAGCTTAAAGTATGTGCGCAAAGTGTCATTACAAAGTATCCTGTGCAGTCCCCCTTGACTTATCAGGGATGACACTTTTTACTCTAGGGGATTTTTTATTTTTAGAGGAAGTATCTCCTTAGCAAAAATCCATTTAATTGGAAAGTGTTGTCCATCATTAGCCTATGCAGACTGCACAGGCTGATCTAGTACAACATTTTACGCACATGCATTTTACGCACATGGCAGAACCAGGGTCATTTTTAGCTCGGCGTTTTCGGAGAAAACCCGAGGTCTCTGAAAACACCGAGCTATTGTTTCCACCGACAACTTTGAAACTTCATATGTAGATGCACCTTGATGAGTTCTACACGCCACACCCATTTTTGGGTCACTAGGTCAAAGGTCAAGGTCACTGTGACCTTAAAAAAAATAAAAATCTGACAAGCTTTCATTTATTATGCCCCCCTTCGAAGAAGAGGGGGTATATTGCTTTGCTCATGTCGGTCGGTCGGTAGGTAGGTCGGTCGGTCCATCGGTCCGTCCACCAGGTGGTTGTCAGACGATAACTCAAGAACGCTTGGGCCTAGGATCATGAAACTTCATAGGTACATTGATCATGACTTGCAGATGACCCCTATTGAATTTGAGGTCACTAGGTCAAAGGTCAAGGTCACGGTGACCCGAAATAGTAAAATGGTTTCCGGATGATAACTCAAGAACGCATATGCCTAGGATAATGAAACTTCATGGGTAGATTGATCATGACTCGCAGATGACCCCTATTGATTTTGAGGTCACTAGGTCAAAGGCCAAGGTCACGTTGACCCGAAATAGTAAAATGGTTACCGTATGATAACTCAAGAACGCATACGCCTAGGATCATGAAACTTCATGGGTAGATTGATCATGAATCGCAGATGACCCCTATTGATTTTGAGGTCACAAGGTCAAAGGTCAAGGTCACAGTGACCCGAAATAGTAAAATGATTTTCGGATGATAATTCAAGAACGCATATGCCTAGGATCATGAAACTTTATAGGTAGATTGATCATGACTCGCAGATGACCCCTATTGATTTTCAGGTCACTAGGTCAAAGGTCAAGGTCACGGTGACCCGAAATAGTAAAATGATTTTTGGATGATAACTCAAGAACGCATATGCCTAGGATCATGAAACTTCATAGGTAGATTGATCATGACTCGCAGATGACCCCTATTGATTTTGAGGTCACAAGGTCCAAGGTCAAGGTCACGGTGACCCGAAATTGTAAAATGATTTTTGGATGATAACTCAAGAACGCTTTTGCCTAGGATCATGACACTTCATAGGTACATTGATCGTGACTTGCAGATGACCCCTATTGATTTTCAGGTCACTAGGTCAAAGGTCAAGGTCACAGTGTCAAAAGTCGTATTCACACAATGGCTGCCAGTACAACGGACAGCCCATATGGGGGGCATGCATGTTTTACAAACAGCCCTTGTTCAAAACTGCACCCGTAGCCGAGCGTGGCACCCGTTATGCCATGCTCTTGTTATGGTTGTTTCTGCTGCTTGTAAGGGTTGTTATGTTTGTTACAGTGCTGTTCAGAAAGGCTCCCTACTTATGGACTGCAGCACCATCGACCCCTATGTGTCCAGGACCATGGCAACCATTGCTAAGCAACATGGGGCTGAGTTTGTAGATGCCCCTGTCTCAGGAGGTAAACTGTGATCAGATTAAAAGAAATGCAAAAATGTAGTCATTATTCCAAATACTGAATCACCTAACTTGTTGAATGGTAATTATCCCCCGCCATTGGCGAAGGGATATTGTTTTGGCATTGTATGTCGGTCCGTCTGTCTTTCCGTCCATCCGGAGCCATATCTTGGAAGTGCTTTGGCGGATTTCATTGAAACTGGGTATGAGTATATATATGGATAAGGGGATGATGGACGTTAAATGGCATTGTACACCATCTGTTAATAACGGAGTTATGGCCCTTTGTATCTTGAAAAAATGCTTTTTTGAGTGTCAAATATAACACTTTTGTGTCCAGAAGCATATTTGGCGGATTTCATTGAAACTTGGTATGAGTATATATATGGATAAGGGGATGATGGACGCCAAATGGCATTGTACACCATCTGTTAATAACGGAGTTATGGCCCTTTGTATCTTGAAAAAATTTTTTTTTTTAGTGTCAAATATAACACTTTTGTGTCCAGAAGCATATTGGCGGGGGATATCAATTCAACGAATTTGCTTGTAATTTCACTGATTTAACTCTTGGATGAACTTGTGCAGAATTATTTCTTTAAATTCGTTTTTGTTTTCTTTCACTTGTTTCAATGACCGTATTTTTTCCACCTTTTTTCTCATTTGAAAATATGATATCATTATTAATTTCATAATCTGCCGTTTAAATTTGGTAAGCTTGGTTTTCTTATTTTATTTTCGATCATTGAATATCAATTGGTATTAGACTGTACATGGAACTTTTTTGCATTTCTATTGCTTTTAACAAAAACTGCAAAAAATAATAGAAAAGTACATTACAATTCATTAAATCTAAAAATAACTTTTTAATTGATTTTTCTATTTGTATTTATTATTTGGAGGTCATTTTTAGTTTGGAACTGGAACAGTATCAATCTCTTCTAGATTTTTATATATTTTGATAAGAAATTTTAGATTTTTTTTTTATTCAAATAAAAGAAATTTGGTATTAAAAAAAATGTAACTGTAATTGGTTTCTTTTTTGGTACCTGTGGTTTCATTCTTCAGTACCAAATGAAAAAAAATGTAAATGCTTTGTTCCTATGCCTTTGTCAGGTGTGAATGCTGCCCGCGATGCTGTGCTGACTTTCATGGTGGGAGGACCTGACAGTGCGTACAATGCAGCCAGCCTCTACCTCAGCTGTATGGGCAAGAATGTGGTGCACTGTGGACCTGTAGGCAATGGACAGGTATGTGTCTGACATATGCCATTTCGTTAAACTAATGGACATATGCCTTCCAGATGTACCGTAAATCTGTGAATATAATACACACTTTTTTACCTGCCGATTTTTTTTTCAAGTAGGGGATGCGTGTTATATACGAGTTTAGAGCAGAACAAAATTTTTCCTGTGAAAATTGTCTACTTAATCGTTGTTATTCGCTGCGTGGCAGCCATTTTGAACTACACCATCACATCAAAGAGGGGCAACAGGGCTCACGCTGTCGTTCATCATATGAGCCATTTGCGAAAATATTGAGAATTTGGCTCAATAAAAATCTTATTTGCGAAAATGTGAAAATCTAGTAAAATTTCGTTGAAAACATCCGCCATTTATATCGGACTGGTTTTCTATATTTGTCTGTTTGTTTCAATGAAAGTGTTCGCAATTCGAACATTAAACAAAACCCGGTCTGTACCTGATTATGAGACATTGCTTGACCTTATTGTTATTGAAGTGTACATGGTAACTGGCCAATCAACATTGAGCTGGCTTACACATAAAATGATGTTGTCGAATGAAACGTGAGAACGGGTGGAGCTATGGGATAATATTGGGTCATTCATGCGGAGACACTGTATACTTTGAATACACAGTTAATATCGTTGTCTGCCTACAAAAAAGCAACCGGAAGCTATGTTGTATTAAGAGATTAGCAAATGAAAAGAAAACGTGACAATACCCGTAAATAAATATTTCTAAGCTGACCTGTTTTTATCTTTCTTCTGAATATTTACCATATCTGACGTAAAGAGTGGTAATTAAATAATTAGTTCTATGACGCTAATATTACACCTTTCTGCCGATTGCCAAATTAAATTGAAAGGTAATAATTAATTATACCCCCCCAAACAAAGTTTAGGGGGGTATATGGGAGTGAACTTGTTGGTCGGTTGGTCGGTCTGTATGTCGGTATGTATTATGTGTCCGCTCTCTAATTCAAGTAGTTTTCATCCGATCTTCACCAAACTTGGTCAGAAGTTGTATCTACATGATGTCTAGGCCAAGTTCCAACATGGGCCTTGCTGGGTCAAAAACAAGGTCAAGGGGTTACTTAGTGCGTTTTTAACATTCAGCATGTTGTCCGCTCTCTAATTCAAGTAGTTTTCATCCGATCTTCACCAAACTTGCTCAGAAGTTGTATCTAGATGATCTTAAGGCCAAGTTCGAACATGGGCCTTGCCGGATCAAAAACTAGGTCACAGGGTCACTTAGTGCGTTTTTTAACATTCAGCATGGTGTCCTCTCTCTTATTCAAGTAGTTTACATCCGATCTTCACCAAACTTGGTCAGAAGTTTTATGGAGATGATCTTAAGGCCAAGTTAGAACATGGGCCTTTCTGGGTCAAAAACTAGGTCAAGGGGTTACTTAGTGCGTTTTAAAAATTGAGCTTGGTGTCCGCTGTTTTTTGTGAAGATGACATGCAAAATATTATGTGCCAATGCGGCAGTGGGGGTATTTGTCACGTCTGTGACAAAGGTCTAGTTTGTTTTTTAATCACAAACTATTCTTAATAACAGCTGCTTATTCAAATTAAAGGGATACGAGAAAAACACAAGCAGTTTAATTTTATTTTGAGTTAAATTAAAGTATCGAGTTTGTAACACTTCGGAAGAGTAATTCATCTAGACTACGATAAAAACGGAAGTAACCACTTTGTCTACTTATTATTTAATTATTATTATAATTATTATCGTCATGAATATTGTTTAATGGAATTAAATGTTAGAAAACCCCACAGCCTCTCTGTTTCTTTCTTTTGCAATTATGACTGCTTGACCCGGGTGTCAGCAGGTGGCCCGTTTGTTATCGGATACAATCAACGTTAATATAAACAATAGACAGAGATATTTATTATGCAACTGTCATGACAACAGCACGATAACACATCGTGATCAATATACAGGGTATTACTGTGAAACAGACTGTTGATAACCCAAAATTGATTTGCTAGTCTCACAACACAAAAATATTCTGACCCATTTTTTCGGAAATGGCCAATTTCGGACACTGATTTTTTTTAATGCATATTTTACTTGTAAGAGTTTCAATTTTTACCGATAAATTTTGACAAAACTCGGGGATGCGTATTATATACAAGGTCGTATTATATTCGCGAATATTCGAATGTGCTCTGGGAAAACAGGGCTTAATGCATGTTTGTTAAGAGTTTTCCCAGATAAGCCATTGCAGTCTGCGCAGATCAATCAGGGCCAGCACTTTCGGCACTATATTTTTTGTTTAAAGAAGTCTCTACTTATCCCAAAACTAGTGAAAGTGGAAAGTATCGTTCCTGTTTGGTCTGGAATGTCAAGTTTGGCACATGCAATAACCCCCGTTTTTCCATGAGGGGGTCTCATTTAAAGTGTAAACATGTGTTCCTTACAAGGTCATTAACTTATTTAAAATCTATTTAAATGCAAAAATCTACTTTCAATGTTCAATCTTACTTACTTGATGTTTAAATTTCGAATTTTTTAATGTCCAGTTAGATTCTTGTATAGACTTGTGTACATTTTACTCCATTTATGTTTTTTATTAAATAAGTTTAACATCATGTATTGTTTAGCAGTAAGTTATACTTTTATGAGGCATGGCCATTCTTCCTTTACTTTTGAATCAAGTAGGACAGTTGTCAGTAAATGGCTCAACTATATGAGATACGTTCTGAGAAAACTGGGCATAATGCATATGCGTAAAGTGTCGTCCCAGATTAGCCTTTGCTGTCCGCACAGGCTAATCAGGGACAACACTTTCTGCTTTTATGGTATTTTTAGCTTCAAGGAAGTCCCTCCTTACCAAAAATCAAGTCTAGGCGGAAAGTATCGTCCCTGTTTAGCCTGTGTGGACTGCACAGGCTTATCTGAGATGACACTTTACGCACATGCATTAAGTCCCGTTTTCTCAGAACACAACTCATATACACAGCTTATCCAGAAAAAGTATGTGTAAGTGAACTGACCACCATTCAAAACAAACAGACATTACTTGTGCAGATTTTATATCTCATCATATTTAAGGATACACTTAATATTCAAGAAAGTCCTCTGTTTTGTTTATATAATTTGATTGGGGTATAAACCTTTCTGAATGAAAAGTTCATGAATAATGTCTCATCTTGATGCTAAATAGCATCTGCATTGTCATGTAAAACAAATGAGCCGCACTGTGCGAAATCAAGGCTTAATACATGTGCTTAATACACGTCCCAGATTAGCCTGTGCAGCTGGAACAGGCTATTTATGGACAACTCTTTGGGCTTAAACTGGATTTTTGTTTAGAAGAGACTTCCATTAAACAAAAATTCCTTTAAAGCAAAAAGTGTTGTCCCTGGTGAGTCCTCACAAGCTTATCTTTGAGGACACTTCACGTACATGCATTGAGACACATTTTAACAAGACTCAGCTTATGTTCTTGTTCATCAGGCAGCCAAGATCTGCAACAACATGCTGTTGGGTATCTCCATGATAGGCACTTCCGAGACCATGAACCTTGGCATCAAGTGAGTATCTGCTAGAAGAGGCTGAGGAAAAGGGTTCTCAAATCATTGAAGCTTTGAATTATGTATAGTATTGTTATGCTGCCCTTTGAAAACTGCAGCATATAGCAGTCACAATGTCAGTGTGTCTGTCTTGCTGTCCCTCCAAAAGGTTTTGTCTCAGTCATAAGTTTACATCAGATTGATGGAAAAAACAAAGAAGATAACCTGTAACCCTTCTTTGAAAGTAAAAGTCACACTTGGAAGTCAAAGGTCAAATTGTCTCAGAGATAACTTTGTTGTATATTTATGGATTCGTAAGTAACCTTTCTGGAGTATTACCATCATAAGACGATGTGACACCTGTTTCCCTGTGTCGAATGCTAAGATCTCACTTAGAGGCCAAAGGGAAAATTTGGCCATAAAACACATTGTCTTATATGTAAATTTGTCATTAACCCTCCAGTTTTAAATAACTTTGAGATCAATAGCCATATTTGGCGATAAAACAGTTGTTTTTCGCATAAGAACAGTTTTGCGACATAATTGAAATGTGAGGGAATTAGGGACAAACGTTTGATTTAGAAGTGAATTTTCGTGTTAATTGATAAAATAATTATATGCTCTGTAAGTATGTCAACTCAAGTAAAGTGATGCAAAATTCCAATTGAAATAGAAGTTTATTGTAGTTAATAGTTTTGATCCAATCTGATAAATTTACCAGATTGTTTTTGTAATTGTATACAATTTTACCTTAGAGTCCCCAACATATCTTTGGTCAGGGCCTTACGCTTACAACACCTAGGTAGCATGGCACTTGAATTTTGACATGAACATACAGGGTGGGCCTTAAAAAAAGTTATGTGCTAATATAGCACTTAAAAACATTTCACAGTGCGCGCAAAGTATATAATTTAAGCTGATATGATGACCTTAGATGGTATACAATATTGCTGTGTAATATGTTACGTAAATATGACCATTTTAAAAGGAGAGAATATCAAATAACGCTATAAATGACCTATCAGAACAACAGTTACTCTATCATTTACACGTAATTTTACATGTGCTTGTTAATTCTAATTATTGGTCATTATAAGAAAGATGATTTATTCACCATATTAATAATTAAAGTCCTTATTACTTGTATAAATTGTAAACATACACCCTTTTTGACAATGTATTTCATGCAATAAGTTTTATGTCCTAACAATTAAATTCCAGCACATGTATATTAAACCTTGCCAACTTCTGGCATTGATAGACACCATTTACCATTAATCATATTACATGCTTAAAGCTACAATCCCCTTTGTACTAACCAACAGTGTATTACAACAATCATAGAACAGCAAGGGCAGTTTTTCATCTCAAGACCCATCACTGCCATTACCTGGATGTCCTAAAAAAATCCATGGGATGGCATTTGTATATTGTTTGCTTTAATGTATACTGTAAGTGTAATATTTTAGCTTTGTCCCTTGAACATTACCAAAAGACTTTAAAAAGATGAATTTGATGAGTGTGAATGCCATCAAACCCACATATCTGCTTTATTATTGCAGGTTAGGGCTGGACCCAAAGTTGCTTGCCAAGATTCTGAACATGAGTTCTGGGCGATGCTGGTCGTCTGAAGTTTACAACCCCTGTCCTGGGGTCCTTGAAGGGGTGCCATCCAGCAATGACTACAAGGGAGGATTTGGGACCGCGCTTATGACCAAGGTGATTGCTTATGAGTTGCACTCTGATAAAACAGGGTTAAATGCTTGTGTGTAAAGTGCAGTTCCTAACTAGCTTGTGAAGTCTGCAAAGGCTAATCAGGGACGACACTTTCTGCCTAAACTGAATTTTCATCAAGAAGAGTTTCTCTTTAAACAAATCATAATGGTAAAGAAGAAAGGACTGCACTTGCAAATCTTGGAAGAAATTTTACGCACATAAAATATCCCCGCTTTTTACACAGCGAGGCTGATGTCTTTTCTGTGTGTTTGTTTTAACAGTTTGTGAGTTTTTCTTATGACAAAGCTGCAATGTGTGAAGACCTATGGGAGCATTCAATGTATAGGGGCACATCCACATTCAGCTATTCTTGTGAGAACAATTATGTTCAAATGCATCCATAGCCTAGCCCTAATCATGTGGCAGTTAGAGCAATTCCTTTGCTATTACCCTAATTAGCTTTTGAATTCTCTAGTAGTTTGTAGTAAGTTTTTATTCCCTCAAATGGTTTTATTATGGTGAAGAATCAACAGATAATTCTGATTTTACCCCATTTCAAACAGATTTCAAATAATTGATACTAGCATGATGTGTTTGAAAGTCGGTCCCCCCAAAATATGCTTTTAGTAAAGATTAACTTCAAAAGCTTCATGGACAGAGACACACAATTAAAAAACCCGAGTCTTGTGATATTTGGGTATAAAAGGAACTACCGGTATGTTAGCAGTTTAGCTACCATATATGCATCTGCATCCATACACTCTGATTAGGAGGCTTAATGTCTGTTAATATATGTCAAAACCTTGCGTGACTCCATAGAGGACAGGATATCTCCAGACCAGACCAGCTAGCTGGCTTGTCTGGAGCTTTGCTTGACGCATATGGTAAAAGATCCATTTTGCACTATGCGGCTCATTAACCCATTTATGCCTAGGGTCTAGAAAAAAGGACTTTGCAAACAGCATAGACCCAGATGAGACGCCGCATGATGCGGCGTCTCATCTGGGTCTGCGCTGTTTACTTAAAGGATATTTCAGTAAGTAATATTCTAAATATAGAAATAAATATACTACACATCCCTAATTTTGGAAATAAATTGATACAATTTAGAAGGATGGGAGAGTCCACTAGGCATAAATGGGTTAAAACTGAATTTTGCAATATTGCAGGACCTGGGTCTAGCTCAAAATGCAGCGACTGCAGCGAAATCGCCCACACCACTGGGGTCTTTGGCTCACCAGATCTACCGAACCATGACCAATCATGGGTTTGGCGGAAAAGATTTCTCATCGGCTTTTAAATTCTTGCAGGATCAGAATGAGCAGAAGAAATAACATCATGATGTACATGTGTTAATTCCCCAGTGGAAATACTCAATATCATGTCAATTACTGAATATAAGTTTGTTAGAAAATTTTGAATTCATGTTCTTGGTTTAAGAAATTTGATACAAGAATTTAATATCCATATACAAATATTGATTATACATGCTTTTTTTCTACTGTATTGATAATTTTCTTAAAAAACTTTTCTTTAATGTTACTTATAAAAAGTGTTGTTAAAATTTACCTTGTGAAATATGTTTATTTAAAAATAACATGCATTTTGCGCAGGCTATGCAAAGCTAGAAATGTCTTGTGATTGAATAATATTGGATGTAATTGTCACATATTAGAAAGGGTGTTTTAGCAGCTAACCAGATATCAGACTTCATGTTACTGGTAGATACATCAGTATGTTTTGGTGTTTTTTGTTACCATGTATTTTAAGAATTCAAAGAAGTTATTTTCAATCTTGACCACTTAAACAGGAACGTTTGGGGAAAGAGCTTGACAGTGATAGGGACTGCAAAATTCCAAAGTCAAATTAGTTGTTTCCATGATAGGTTGTGTTTAGAAATTACATTTTCAAATACTTATACTTTGTGGAATATGCAAATGGCGATGTTGTTTATGCTAGGAATTGTTGAATGAAATGTGGAATTCTGTCAATGGAATAGCGACTACTGTACGTACGTGCAGTACAGCAGTTTAATTTATAATATAGTGTATAGCCTTTACATGAAATGCCATTTGGGTTGTTGTGTTGGAAACATGATTGAATTTTGTTGTTTATCAGGGATTTATCCTTTACTTTTAACAATTGAGACTGTCAATAAATTGTAAACAACTATAATTGCTGCTCTTCCTTGGATATATTCTTAAATTGGAGGGGAACTGCTCCGAGTACTGAGTCTCATTCTGGGAAGATAGGGCTTAATGCATATCCCAAATGAGCATCTGTAATCTGCACAAGGCTTATTGGGGATGACGCCATCATTCTGGACAGAATTTTGCGTTTAGAAGATACTAACTTTAAACAAAAATGTCCGTTTAAAGTGTGTATGCACAATTTTTATATCTGTAAAATTGTAATACATTGATAAAAATATAGTAAAATAACACAAAATAGGCAAGAAAAATTATATATTGAAGAACAATTTCATAAAATGCAGCAAAGACAAATTAGCGTCCCAAGCCGATTGTGACGAAGATATTTCGTACATATTTTCCTACAATAACCAAAGAAGTTGTATGAATAGATAAGGTTTCAGGAAATTAAAATGATCCGTAAAAAAAAATTGTGTCTTGGTGTCGTGTTTTATATAAATTCATAAATATTTTACAAAATAGTGCATACACACTTTAAGTAGAAAGTGTCATAACTGATTAGCCCGAGACACCTCTTTAACACAAGCATTAAGCCCCGATTTCCCAGTGCAAGGCTTGTTTATGTTGATTCTTGTAAAGCCTACACATGAAGTAGTCCATCATAGATACACATGAAGCAGTCCATCATAGATACACATGAAGCAGTCCATCATAGATACAAATGAAGCAGTCCATCATAGATACACATGAAGCAATCCATCATAGATACACATGAAACAGTTAATCATAGATACACATGAAAAAATCCATCATAGATACACATGAAACAGTCAATCATAGATACACATGAAACAGTCCATCATAGATACACACAAAGCAGTCCATCATAGATACACATGAAACAGTCCATCATAGATACACACAAAGCAGTCCATCATAGATACACACAAAGCAGTCCATCATAGATACACACAAAGCAGTCCATCATAGATACACACAAAGCAGTCCATCATAGATACCCATGAAACAGTCAATCATAGACACACATTAAGCAGTCCTCATAGATACACATGAAACAGTCCATCATAGATACACATGAAGCAGTCCTCATAGATACACATGAAACTGTCCATCATAGATACACATGAAGCAATCCATCATAGATACCCATGAAGCAGTCAATTATAGATACACATTAAGCAGTCCTCATAGATACACACAAAGCAGTCCATTATAGATACACACAAAGCAGTCCATCATATATACAAATGAAACAGTCCATCATAGATACACACAAAGCAGTCCATCATAGATACACACAAAACAGTCCATCATAGATACACACGAAGCAGTCCATCATAGATACACTCAAAGCAGTCCATCATAGATACACATGAAGCAGTCCATCATAGATAAACACAAAGCAGTCCATTATAGACACAAATGAAGCAGTCCATCATAGATACGCATGAAGCAGTCCATCATAAATACGCATGAAGCAGTCCATCATAAATACACACAAAGCAGTCCATCATAGATACACATGAAGCAGTCCATCATAGATACACACAAAGCAGTCCATCATAGATACACATGAAGCAGTCCATAATAGATACACATGAAGCGGTCCATCATAGATACACATGAAGCAGTCCATCATAGATACACATGAAGCAGTCCATAATAGATACACATGAAGCGGTCCATCATAGATACACATGAAACGGTCCATCATAGATACACATGAAGCAGTCCTCATAGATACACATGAAACAGTCCATCATAGATATACATGAAGCAATCCATCATAGATACCCATGAAGCAGTTCATCATAGATACACATGAAGCAGTCCATCATAGATACACACAAAGCAGTCCAGCATAGATACACATGAAGCAGTCCATAATAGATACACATGAAGCGGTCCATCATAGATACACATGAAGCAGTCCATTATAGATACACATGAAGCAGTCCATCATAGATACACACAAAGCAGTCCATCATAGATACACATGAAGCAGTCCATAATGGATACACATGAAGCGGTCCATCATAGATACACATGAAACAGTCCATCATAGATACACATGAAGCAGTCCATCATAGATACACACAAAGCAGTCCATCATAGATACACATGAAGCAGTCCATAATAGATACACATGAAGCGGTCCATCATAGATACACATGAAGCAGTCCATAATAGATACACATGAAGCAGTCCATAATAGATACCCATGAAGAGGTCCATCATAGATACACATGAAGCAGTCCATCATAGATACACATGAAGCAGTCCATAATAAATACACATGAAGTGGTCCATCATAGATACACATGAAGCAGTCCATCATAGATAAGCATGAAGCAGTCCATCATAGATACGCATGAAGCAGTCCATCATAGATACACACGAAGCAGTTCATCATAAATACACATGAAGCAGTCCATCATAGATACACATGAAGCAGTCCATCATAGAATAAGTGTACACATAATCTCAACACTGAATGACTTGTTTACAGTTTTATTTCCAAAATGTATGTATTACAAGACATACTGGTTAAATAGATGTTAAGAGTCAGAAAAACATCATATAAACATCGTGTGAATACAAATATGAACAAAATGATCGCTCTGGTCCATTTCTGAATGCATCCCACACATGTTTATGACTAGACATGTATATAAACAAAATGCATTATTCAGTTTGTATTTTGTTGTTTTTCCACCAGAATGACTTTTATCAATTTCCCCAAACTTAATTTGTTAAGTACTTATTGCTATAGCATGGTACGACTGGAGTGTTGTTTGTCATGGTTATCTGCCAGGCGACACCCTGTATAACTAACCAGCAGCCACAGATCAAACTTGAATAGTATACTCATCAAAAATGTATAATCAAAAGAGGACATTATATAGAACCATACACAAATACATTAAGGTGAATATATATTCTTAATATTTCCTGTCAAAGTGGTTTTCATATACTTTCATTACTTAAGTTTAATATTGCATCATATGAAAATATGCAGAGAAAATTTTAACAGAGTAAATGCAAATATCTGAAGTAAATGAAATTTTGTATTTTAACACAATTTTTTAAATACATAAAAATACTTTATAAATACAGTATGACTTCAACAATTTTGTATTAATACATTGGAATACTTAAAACATTTTAAGATTTAATAACTACATTGTTTGGCAAACCAAGGAGATCAAGGACAGTGAAGTAGTTGTTAAATATTAAAGAAATAAACAAATATTACACAGAATTACAAAAATATGAATATACATAATTTAAATTAATTAAGATGATAACAATTTCTATCAATGCACGTGTATTTATTAAACATACATAACTATAAAATTTACTTAATACCACGGTATATAGTATTCAGAAAATCTTTAAAAGCATGATCTGAAAACAACTATCAACAACATCTACCCTGGTATTAATAAAATGTAATTTATATAAGTAATTGCATATCATATTGACAAAAAAGAAACCCTTAAGACCATGCTTGAAATGTATTGTAACAGTAATTACTGACCCACGATGAAGAATGATATGAAGATGTTCTCAACAATCACAGGTGAATTATATGTTAGAAACCTACATATATTTGTGAGATTGCACTCCTGTCTGATTATATGTAAATGCCTCAATTCACAATAAATACAGTGATTTATATTTGTTATACAATATACTTAATCATGGTTAAATACTTCATGTAAAATAAATGCTATTAAAACACAAAGAAACTAATACATGTAACTTTTTTGCAAAACTTTTCGTTACACCTGTTTGTGTGTAGTAAAACGTCGCCCCAGAATAGCCTGTGCAATCGGCACTATCAGGGACAACACTTTCCACCTTCCACACTTTAACTAGATTTTCCCTAAGGAGAGACTTTCTATAAACTAAAAATACCATACAATCAGAATGTGCTGCAATATAAATTTGTCATATGATATTCAACAACACAGGCTCATGGTTGCATATTTTATGCAAATAGACTTGACTCAGTCTGATGAAGGGGAAAATATGAAATATGGTTATACATAATTTGTCTTTAATAATACCAAGTCTACTAAACCTAAGCTGTTCACTGCAAACACAAAAAATAACTTATGTATAAATGTCAGCACAACAAAATTGAATGGCAAGAAATGTTTGCATAAAAACTACATTATGAAAAAATCTAGTTTTAACACCTGATTAACATTTGAAAAGATGTGAGAACAAAATAATTGTATTATCAACACAAACATCAGATAATTCATGAAATAAATCAATGTCTCTAATATGATATCAAGTCAAATGCTAAAATGGCTAACAACAAATTGCTTCATGATTGCATAAACAATACAACATTTCTAACAAACAGAATATTTATTAAGATTGGCCTCAATTGTTTTACTCTTAAATGAATACCACTTCTGGTATTGGTTACTAAATAGCACAAATGCTAATCAATAAAACACACATAAGACTCTGTTATCAGTAACAGAACATCACAGATAATGCTTTGATTTAAGTTGTTAGAAAAAAATAGTCAAAACAAGCACCAGTTCCCATCAACAATTAAATTAGTCACATTGCCAAAAATTCCAAACATTATTTTTAATAACACATCTACACATCTTAAGTATTAACAATGTAAATATTCATAACATGGCATAAAAATAATAAAATATTTTTATAACAATGCACGACCTTACTTTAAACACTACTTATTTTCTTAAAATTGATATTGCCCAATTACATTTACCATGTTCATAACTATTAAAACAAATTTCAAACAGTATGAATACATTTTATCCTATGTTTGATTCATTACCTGGTTTCGAAGAATATCAAAGTGTTTACGATTTTAGCTCATCAGTTTCCTAACCCTCTTGTCCCTCCATTTAAAATTCCTGTCTGCTACTCCTATCCATTCCCCTCTGACTTCCCCATACCAATATCCCCTTCCATCACCTACATGTACCAATTTTTTCCTCTGTCCCTACCCTCCCCTACCTATTTCTGTTTGCACTTCTATATCACACTCCCCGTGAACTCCCATGCAAAGTTTCTATGGCGCCTGTCCCTCCCTAATACCCATGCCCTCCCATACAAAGTTTCTATGGCCCCTGTCCCCCCCAACTCCCAGTGCCCTCCCATACAAAGTTTCTATTGCCCCTGTCCCTCCCAACTCCCTGTGCCCACCCATTCAAAGTTTCTATCGCCCCTGTCCCTCCCAGACTAAATTTTGTTTTAAGCTTCTGTGAAAATTGTAAATGTTATTATTTGACATGTATATGTCAAATACAGTAAACCTAACTAACTAACTTCCCTCTCTCCTCCCCCTAGCAATCACTGTCGTACATCACCACGGAAGCATTTCCTTCTCCCTTGTTTGTGTTGCCAGGGTTGCCATGCTGATGAGAGGAGCTGGTACTTGGGGCATTGAGACTGGTTCCCCCAAGGGTTTTCTTCAGCTGCTGGTAGCTCCAGTTGAGCTGGTTCACCTCGTGCTGGTGTCTCTCCCGCGTCTCATCTAACTCCTTCAACAGGTGGTCGTTGGTCTGAACTAAAGACCTGCAGTTACAGAAGGATAGTAAATGCAACACATTTGTTTTGTTTAGGTTCAAATCTTTTTATATTCAGCTTGACTGATTAAATAGCCTGACCATTATGAAATAATAATGAGTATATGCAATTGTATAACTAATAACTAATACAAATTTGTGGCTTTGAATTTAAGGGCAAAAACTAAATTTAATTCTATAACTGATCCCAGCAGAGTTACCAGAATAGTCTTTGCAGTTTGGACCAAACTCAACTCAATAAACAAGTTTTGTTTTCTATAGAACTAATAGGCCCGAGATGTGAAATCTGGAAGCAGTATAATAAATTCATTTGCTGTATTCATACCATCTATTCTAAGTTATTGATCTTTCTCTGCTTGGCTGTACTTGTGACTCCCCTGACATGTTGGACTTACATCACTGATACCAACAGAGGTATTGCCCTTGTTTTTCTGTGGTTTTCTTCGCTATCAGAACTCAATTAAGATGCTACTACATGTGAATTTCCAGATATGTTTTACGTAGTGTAACTGATACCTGCAGAGTTATTAAGATCTAGGTAATGATGCACTACACCATTGTGACTTTGGTTAGGACTACTTGTGACTATCCTCACTATATTTTCTTTTCAAACAGCCACACACGTGCAAAACTGAAACATGCAGAGAGTTATTGCCTCTTTTCTGATAGGCTGCACCTTCTGGGGACCTTGGTTGCAATGCACTTACTTGTGAACTGGGTAACAATTCACCTTTTGACCTGGGTTTCACTGCACCTACTTGTGACTCTTCTGCAGTATATTTGAGGGTAACACCGCACCTACTTGTGACTCCCCTGTAGCATATTTGAGGGTAACACCGCACATACTTGTGACTCTACTTCACCATATTGGAGGTTACACAGCACCTACTTGTAACTCCTTCAGCATATTGGAGGTTACACTGCACCTACTTGTGACTCTCCTGCAGCTTATTGGAGGTTACACTGCACCTACTTGTGACTCTCCTTCAGCATATTGGAGGTTACACTGCACCTACTTGTGACTCTCCTGCAGCATATTGGAGGTTACACTGAACCTACTTGTTACTCTCCTTCATCATATTGGAGGTTACACTGCACCTACTTGTGACTCTACTGCATCATATTGGAGGTTACACTGCACCTATTGGTGACTCCAGCAGCATATTGGAGGTTACACTGCACCAACTTGTGACTCACCTTCAGCA